>NC_141877.1:71842371-72161735 GCF_056163025.1 Triticum urartu | reverse complement strand
AGTAAGTAGTATAGGGCATTATCCATTAGTAGGCGACGGTTGTAATGGTAGTAAGAATGTATAGCCGTCTTTGTACCGGATGTGGGAGTGGGAAGCATAAGGGATGAAGCCGGGGGTAACATGTCGGATGCGATCATACTAGCACTAAAGCACCGGATCCCATCAGAACTCCGAAGTTAAGCGTGCTTGGGCGAGAGTAGTACTAGGATGGGTGACCTCCTGGGAAGTCCTCGTGTTGCATTCCCTTTTTAATTATTTTTGTACGTACGTGAGGAACAGAACGCACGTGCGTGCGTGATATATATTAAGCCTGTCATCATATTTTCGACATTTGCGATATGTTTTAGCTCGGAGCTCGTTAGTCACGCGGCTAGGGAGAGTTGGGGCGCGAAAAGCGCGTTGTGAAAGGGGTGTAAAATACGTGTTGCTGCGGTATAGAGGGAGGGGTGGAAATCGTGGTAAACTCGTCTTCGTAGTTGAGCGAGAGAGTAAGTAGTATAGGGCATTATCCATTAGTAGGCGACGGTTGTAATGGTAGTAAGAATGTATAGCCGTCTTTGTAGCGGACGTGGGAGTGGGAAGCATAAGGGATGAAGCCGGGGGTAACATGTCGGATGCGATCATACCAGCACTAAAGCACCGGATCCCATCAGAACTCCGAAGTTAAGCGTGCTTGGGCGAGAGTTGTACTAGGATGGGTGACCTCCTGGGAAGTCCTCGTGTTGCATTCCCTTTTTAATTATTTTTGTACGTACGTGAGGAACAGAACGCACGTGCGTGATATATATTAAGCCTGTCATCATATTTTTGACATTTGCGATATGTTTTAGCTCGGAGCTCGTTAGTCACGCGGCTAGGGAGAGTTGGGGCGCGAAAAGCGCGTTGTGAAAGGGGTGTAAAATACGTGTTGCTGCGGTATAGAGGGAGGGGTGGAAATCGTGGTAAACTCGTCTTCGTAGTTGAGCGAGAGAGTAAGTAGTATAGGGCATTATCCATTAGTAGGCGACGGTTGTAATGGTAGTAAGAATGTATAGCCGTCTTTGTAGCGGACGTGGGAGTGGGAAGCATAAGGGATGAAGCCGGGGGTAACATGTCGGATGCGATCATACCAGCACTAAAGCACCGGATCCCATCAGAACTCCGAAGTTAAGCGTGCTTGGGCGAGAGTAGTACTAGGATGGGTGACCTCCTGGGAAGTCCTCGTGTTGCATTCCCTTTTTAATTATTTTTGTACGTACGTGAGGAACAGAACGCACGTGCGTGATATATATTAAGCCTGTCATCATATTTTTGACATTTGCGATATGTTTTAGCTCGGAGCTCGTTAGTCACGCGGCTAGGGAGAGTTGGGGCGCGAAAAGCGCGTTGTGAAAGGGGTGTAAAATACGTGTTGCTGCGGTATAGAGGGAGGGGTGGAAATCGTGGTAAACTCGTCTTCATAGTTGAGCGAGAGAGTAAGTAGTATAGGGCATTATCCATTAGTAGGCGACGGTTGTAATGGTAGTAAGAATGTATAGCCGTCTTTGTAGCGGACGTGGGAGTGGGAAGCATAAGGGATGAAGCCGGGGGTAACATGTCGGACGCGATCATACCAGCACTAAAGCACCGGATCCCATCAGAACTCCGAAGTTAAGCGTGCTTGGGCGAGAGTAGTACTAGGATGGGTGACCTCTTGGGAAGTCCTCGTGTTGCATCCCTTTTTAATTATTTTTGTACGTACGTGAGGAACAGAACGCACGTGCGTGCGTGATATATATTAAGCCTGTCATCATATTTTTGACATTTGCGATATGTTTTAGCTCGGAGCTCGTTAATCACGCGGCTAGGGAGAGTTGGGGCGCGAAAAGCGCGTTGTGAAAGGGGTGTAAAATACGTGTTGCTGCGGTATAGAGGGAGGGGTGGAAATCGTGGTAAACTCGTCTTCGTAGTTGAGCGAGAGAGTAAGTAGTATAGGGCATTATCCATTAGTAGGCGACGGTTGTAATGGTAGTAAGAATGTATAGCCGTCTTTGCAGCGGACGTGGGAGTGGGAAGCATAAGGGATGAAGCCGGGGGTGACATGTCGGATGCGATCATACCAGCACTAAAGCACCGGATCCCATCAGAACTCCGAAGTTAAGCGTGCTTGGGCGAGAGTAGTACTAGGATGGGTGACCTCCTGGGAAGTCCTCGTGTTGCATTCCCTTTTTAATTATTTTTGTACGTACGTGAGGAACAGAACGCACGTGCGTGATATATATTAAGCCTGTCATCATATTTTTGACATTTGCGATATGTTTTAGCTCGGAGCTCGTTAGTCACGCGGCTAGGGAGAGTTGGGGCGCGAAAAGCGCGTTGTGAAAGGGGTGTAAAATACGTGTTGCTGCGGTATAGAGGGAGGGGTGGAAATCGTGGTAAACTTGTCTTCGTAGTTGAGCGAGAGAGTAAGTAGTATAGGGCATTATCCATTAGTAGGCGACGGTTGTAATGGTAGTAAGAATGTATAGCCGTCTTTGTAGCGGATGTGGGAGTGGGAAGCATAAGGGATGAAGCCGGGGGTAACATGTCGGATGCGATCATACCAGCACTAAAGCACCGGATCCCATCAGAACTCCGAAGTTAAGCGTGCTTGGGCGAGAGTAGTACTAGGATGGGTGACCTCCTGGGAAGTCCTTGTGTTGCATTCCCTTTTTAATTATTTTTGTACGTACGTGAGGAACAGAACGCACGTGCGTGATATATATTAAGCCTGTCATCATATTTTTGACATTTGCGATATGTTTTAGCTCGGAGCTCGTTAGTCACGCGGCTAGGGAGAGTTGGGGCGCGAAAAGCGCGTTGTGAAAGGGGTGTAAAATACGTGTTGCTGCGGTATAGAGGGAGGGGTGGAAATCGTGGTAAACTCGTCTTCGTAGTTGAGCGAGAGAGTAAGTAGTATAGGGCATTATCCATTAGTAGGCGACGGTTGTAATGGTAGTAAGAATGTATAGCCGTCTTTGTAGCGGACGTGGGAGTGGGAAGCATAAGGGATGAAGCCGGGGGTAACATGTCGGATGCGATCATACCAGCACTAAAGCACCGGATCCCATCAGAACTCCGAAGTTAAGCGTGCTTGGGCGAGAGTAGTACTAGGATGGGTGACCTCCTGGGAAGTCCTCGTGTTGCATTCCCTTTTTAATTATTTTTGTACGTACGTGAGGAACAGAACGCACGTGCGTGATATATATTAAGCCTGTCATCATATTTTTGACATTTGCGATATGTTTTAGCTCGGAGCTCGTTAGTCACGCGGCTAGGGAGAGTTGGGGCGCGAAAAGCGCGTTGTGAAAGGGGTGTAAAATACGTGTTGCTGCGGTATAGAGGGATGGGTGGAAATCGTGGTAAACTCGTCTTCGTAGTTGAGCGAGAGAGTAAGTAGTATAGGGCATTATCCATTAGTAGGCGACGGTTGTAATGGTAGTAAGAATGTATAGCCGTCTTTGTAGCGGACGTGGGAGTGGGAAGCATAAGGGATGAAGCCGGGGGTAACATGTCGGATGCGATCATACCAGCACTAAAGCACCGGATCCCATCAGAACTCCGAAGTTAAGCGTGCTTGGGCGAGAGTAGTACTAGGATGGGTGACCTCCTGGGAAGTCCTCTTGTTGCATTCCCTTTTTAATTATTTTTGTACGTAGGTGAGGAACAGAACGCACGTGCGTGATATATATTAAGCCTGTCATCATATTTTTGACATTTGCGATATGTTTTAGCTCGGAGCTCGTTAGTCACGCGGCTAGGGAGAGTTGGGGCGCGAAAAGCGCGTTGTGAAAGGGGTGTAAAATACGTGTTGCTGCGGTATAGAGGGAGGGGTGGAAATCGTGGTAAACTCGTCTTCGTAGTTGAGCGAGAGAGTAAGTAGTATAGGGCATTATCCATTAGTAGGCGACGGTTGTAATGGTAGTAAGAATGTATAGCCGTCTTTGTAGCGGACGTGGGAGTGGGAAGCATAAGGGATGAAGCCGGGGGTAACATGTCGGATGCGATCATACCAGCACTAAAGCACCGGATCCCATCAGAACTCCGAAGTTAAGCGTGCTTGGGCGAGAGTAGTATTAGGATGGGTGACCTCCTGGGAACTCCTCGTGTTGCATTCCCTTTTTAATTATTTTTGTACGTACGTGAGGAACAGAACGCACGTGCGTGATATATATTAAGCCTGTCATCATATTTTTGACATTTGCGATATGTTTTAGCTCGGAGCTCGTTAGTCACGCGGCTAGGGAGAGTTGGGGCGCGAAAAGCGCGTTGTGAAAGGGGTGTAAAATACGTGTTGCTGCGGTATAGAGGGAGGGGTGGAAATAGTGGTAAACTCGTCTTCGTAGTTGAGCGAGAGAGTAAGTAGTATAGGGCATTATCCATTAGTAGGCGACGGTTGTAATGGTAGTAAGAATGTATAGCCGTCTTTGTAGCGGACGTGGGAGTGGGAAGCATAAGGGATGAAGCCGGGGGTAACATGTCGGATGCGATCATACCAGCACTAAAGCAACGGATCCCATCAGAACTCCGAAGTTAAGCGTGCTTGGGCGAGAGTAGTACTAGGATGGGTGACCTCCTGGGAAGTCCTCGTGTTGCATTCCCTTTTTAATTATTTTTGTACGTACGTGAGGAACAGAACGCACGTGCGTGATATATATTAAGCCTATCATCATATTTTTGACATTTGCGATATGTTTTAGCTCGGAGCTCGTTAGTCACGCGGCTAGGGAGAGTTGGGGCGCGAAAAGCGCGTTGTGAAAGGGGTGTAAAATACGTGTTGCTGCGGTATAGAGGGAGGGGTGGAAATCGTGGTAAACTCGTCTTCGTAGTTGAGCGAGAGAGTAAGTAGTATAGGGCATTATCCATTAGTAGGCGACGGTTGTAATGGTAGTAAGAATGTATAGCCGTCTTTGTAGCGGACGTGGGAGTGGGAAGCATAAGGGATGAAGCCGGGGGTAACATGTCGGATGCGATCATACCAGCACTAAAGCAACGGATCCCATCAGAACTCCGAAGTTAAGCGTGCTTGGGCGAGAGTAGTACTAGGATGGGTGACCTCCTGGGAAGTCCTCGTGTTGCATTCCCTTTTTAATTATTTTTGTATGTACGTGAGGAACAGAACGCACGTGCGTGCGTGATATATATTAAGCCTGTCATCATATTTTTGACATTTGCGATATGTTTTAGCTCGGAGCTCGTTAGTCACGCGGCTAGGGAGAGTTGGGGCGCGAAAAGCGCGTTGTGAAAGGGGTGTAAAATACGTGTTGCTGCGGTATAGAGGGAGGGGTGGAAATCGTGGTAAACTCGTCTTCGTAGTTGAGCGAGAGAGTAAGTAGTATAGGGCATTATCCATTAGTAGGCGACGGTTGTAATGGTAGTAAGAATGTATAGCCGTCTTTGTAGCGGATGTGGGAGTGGGAAGCATAAGGGATGAAGCCGGGGGTAACATGTCGGATGCGATCATACCAGCACTAAAGCACCGGATCCCATCAGGACTCCGAAGTTAAGCGTGCTTGGGCGAGAGTAGTACTAGGATGGGTGACCTCCTGGGAAGTCCTCGTGTTGCATTCCCTTTTTAATTATTTTTGTACGTACGTGAGGAACAGAACGCACGTGCGTGATATATATTAAGCCTGTCATCATATTTTTGACATTTGCGATATGTTTTAGCTCGGAGCTCGTTAGTCACGCGGCTAGGGAGAGTTGGGGCGCGAAAAGCGCGTTGTGAAAGGGGTGTAAAATACGTGTTGCTGCGGTATAGAGGGAGGGGTGGAAATCGTGGTAAACTCGTCTTCGTAGTTGAGCGAGAGAGTAAGTAGTATAGGGCATTATCCATTAGTAGGCGACGGTTGTAATGGTAGTAAGAATGTATAGCCGTCTTTGCAGCGGACGTGGGAGTGGGAAGCATAAGGGATGAAGCCGGGGGTAACATGTCGGATGCGATCATACCAGCACTAAAGCACCGGATCCCATCAGAACTCCGAAGTTAAGCGTGCTTGGGCGAGAGTAGTACTAGGATGGGTGACCTCCTGGGAAGTCCTCGTGTTGCATTCCCTTTTTAATTATTTTTGTACGTACGTGAGGAACAGAACGCACGTGCGTGATATATATTAAGCCTGTCATCATATTTTTGACATTTGCGATATGTTTTAGCTCGGAGCTCGTTAGTCACGCGGCTAGGGAGAGTTGGGGCGCGAAAAGCGCGTTGTGAAAGGGGTGTAAAATACGTGTTGCTGCGGTATAGAGGGAGGGGTGGAAATCGTGGTAAACTCGTCTTCGTAGTTGAGCGAGAGAGTAAGTAGTATAGGGCATTATCCATTAGTAGGCGACGGTTGTAATGGTAGTAAGAATGTATAGCCGTCTTTGCAGCGGATGTGGGAGTGGGAAGCATAAGGGATGAAGCCGGGGGTAACATGTCGGATGCGATCATACCAGCACTAAAGCACCGGATCCCATCAGAACTCCGAAGTTAAGCGTGCTTGGGCGAGAGTAGTACTAGGATGGGTGACCTCGTGGGAAGTCCTCGTGTTGCATTCCCTTTTTAATTATTTTTGTACGTACGTGAGGAACAGAACGCACGTGCGTGATATATATTAAGCCTGTCATCATATTTTTGACATTTGCGATATGTTTTAGCTCGGAGCTCGTTAGTCACGCGGCTAGGGAGAGTTGGGGCGCGAAAAGCGCGTTGTGAAAGGGGTGTAAAATACGTGTTGCTGCGGTATAGAGGGAGGGGTGGAAATCGTGGTAAACTCGTCTTCGTAGTTGAGCGAGAGAGTAAGTAGTATAGGGCATTATCCATTAGTAGGCGACGGTTGTAATGGTAGTAAGAATGTATAGCCGTCTTTGTAGCGGACGTGGGAGTGGGAAGCATAAGGGATGAAGCCGGGGGTAACATGTTGGATGCGATCATACCGGCACTAAAGCACCGGATCCCATCAGAACTCCAAAGTTAAGCGTGCTTGGGCGAGAGTAGTACTAGGATGGGTGACCTCGTGGGAAGTCCTCGTGTTGCATTCCCTTTTTAATTATTTTTGTACGTACGTGAGGAACAGAACGCACGTGCGTGATATATATTAAGCCTGTCATCATATTTTTGACATTTGCGATATGTTTTAGCTCGGAGCTCGTTAGTCACGCGGCTAGGGAGAGTTGGGGCGCGAAAAGCGCGTTGTGAAAGGGGTGTAAAATACGTGTTGCTGCGGTATAGAGGGAGGGGTGGAAATCGTGGTAAACTCGTCTTCGTAGTTGAGCGAGAGAGTAAGTAGTATAGGGCATTATCCATTAGTAGGCGACGGTTGTAATGGTAGTAAGAATGTATAGCCGTCTTTGTAGCGGACGTGGGAGTGGGAAGCATAAGGGATGAAGCCGGGGGTAACTTGTCGGATGCGATCATACCAGCACTAAAGCACCGGATCCCATCAGAACTCCGAAGTTAAGCGTGCTTGGGCGAGAGTAGTACTAGGATGGGTGACCTCCTGGGAAGTCCTCATGTTGCATTTCCTTTTTAATTATTTTTGTACGTACGTGAGGAACAGAACGCACGTGCGTGATATATATTAAGCCTGTCATCATATTTTTGACATTTGCGATATGTTTTAGCTCGGAGCTCGTTAGTCACGCGGCTAGGGAGAGTTGGGGCGCGAAAAGCGCGTTGTGAAAGGGGTGTAAAATACGTGTTGCTGCGGTATAGAGGGAGGGGTGGAAATCGTGGTAAACTCGTCTTCGTAGTTGAGCGAGAGAGTAAGTAGTATAGGGCATTATCCATTAGTAGGCGACGGTTGTAATGGTAGTAAGAATGTATAGCCGTCTTTGTAGCGGACGTGGGAGTGGGAAGCATAAGGGATGAAGCCGGGGGTAACATGTCGGATGCGATCATACCAGCACTAAAGCACCGGATCCCATCAGAACTCCGAAGTTAAGCGTGCTTGGGCGAGAGTAGTACTAGGATGGGTGACCTCCTGGGAAGTCCTCGTGTTGCATTCCCTTTTTAATTATTTTTGTACGTACGTGAGGAACAGAACGCACGTGCGTGATATATATTAAGCCTGTCATCATATTTTTGACATTTGCGATATGTTTTAGCTCGGAGCTCGTTAGTCACGCGGCTAGGGAGAGTTGGGGCGCAAAAAGCGCGTTGTGAAAGGGGTGTAAAATACGTGTTGCTGCGGTATAGAGGGAGGGGTGGAAATCGTGGTAAACTCGTCTTCGTAGTTGAGCGAGAGAGTAAGTAGTATAGGGCATTATCCATTAGTAGGCGACGGTTGTAATGGTAGTAAGAATGTATAGCCGTCTTTGTAGCGGACATGGGAGTGGGAAGCATAAGGGATGAAGCCGGGGGTAACATGTCGGATGCGATCATACCAGCACTAAAGCACCGGATCCCATCAGAACTCCGAAGTTAAGCGTGCTTGGGCGAGAGTAGTACTAGGATGGGTGACCTCCTGGGAAGTCCTCGTGTTGCATTCCCTTTTTAATTATTTTTGTACGTACGTGAGGAACAGAACGCACGTGCGTGATATATATTAAGCCTGTCATCATATTTTTGACATTTGCGATATGTTTTAGCTCGGAGCTCGTTAGTCACGCGGCTAGGGAGAGTTGGGGCGCGAAAAGCGCGTTGTGAAAGGGGTGTAAAATACGTGTTGCTGCGGTATAGAGGGAGGGGTGGAAATCGTGGTAAACTCGTCTTCGTAGTTGAGCGAGAGAGTAAGTAGTATAGGGCATTATCCATTAGTAGGCGACGGTTGTAATGGTAGTAAGAATGTATAGCCGTCTTTGCAGCGGATGTGGGAGTGGGAAGCATAAGGGATGAAGCCGGGGGTAACATGTCGGATGCGATCATACCAGCACTAAAGCACCGGATCCCATCAGAACTCCGAAGTTAAGCGTGCTTGGGCGAGAGTAGTACTAGGATGGGTGACCTCGTGGGAAGTCCTCGTGTTGCATTCCCTTTTTAATTATTTTTGTACGTACGTGAGGAACAGAACGCACGTGCGTGATATATATTAAGCCTGTCATCATATTTTTGACATTTGCGATATGTTTTAGCTCGGAGCTCGTTAGTCACGCGGCTAGGGAGAGTTGGGGCGCGAAAAGCGCGTTGTGAAAGGGGTGTAAAATACGTGTTGCTGCGGTATAGAGGGAGGGGTGGAAATCGTGGTAAACTCGTCTTCGTAGTTGAGCGAGAGAGTAAGTAGTATAGGGCATTATCCATTAGTAGGCGACGGTTGTAATGGTAGTAAGAATGTATAGCCGTCTTTGTAGCGGACGTGGGAGTGGGAAGCATAAGGGATGAAGCCGGGGGTAACATGTTGGATGCGATCATACCGGCACTAAAGCACCGGATCCCATCAGAACTCCAAAGTTAACCGTGCTTGGGCGAGAGTAGTACTAGGATGGGTGACCTCGTGGGAAGTCCTCGTGTTGCATTCCCTTTTTAATTATTTTTGTACGTACGTGAGGAACAGAACGCACGTGCGTGATATATATTAAGCCTGTCATCATATTTTTGACATTTGCGATATGTTTTAGCTCGGAGCTCGTTAGTCACGCGGCTAGGGAGAGTTGGGGCGCGAAAAGCGCGTTGTGAAAGGGGTGTAAAATACGTGTTGCTGCGGTATAGAGGGAGGGGTGGAAATCGTGGTAAACTCGTCTTCGTAGTTGAGCGAGAGAGTAAGTAGTATAGGGCATTATCCATTAGTAGGCGACGGTTGTAATGGTAGTAAGAATGTATAGCCGTCTTTGTAGCGGACGTGGGAGTGGGAAGCATAAGGGATGAAGCCGGGGGTAACTTGTCGGATGCGATCATACCAGCACTAAAGCACCGGATCCCATCAGAACTCCGAAGTTAAGCGTGCTTGGGCGAGAGTAGTACTAGGATGGGTGACCTCCTGGGAAGTCCTCATGTTGCATTTCCTTTTTAATTATTTTTGTACGTACGTGAGGAACAGAACGCACGTGCGTGATATATATTAAGCCTGTCATCATATTTTTGACATTTGCGATATGTTTTAGCTCGGAGCTCGTTAGTCACGCGGCTAGGGAGAGTTGGGGCGCGAAAAGCGCGTTGTGAAAGGGGTGTAAAATACGTGTTGCTGCGGTATAGAGGGAGGGGTGGAAATCGTGGTAAACTCGTCTTCGTAGTTGAGCGAGAGAGTAAGTAGTATAGGGCATTATCCATTAGTAGGCGACGGTTGTAATGGTAGTAAGAATGTATAGCCGTCTTTGTAGCGGACGTGGGAGTGGGAAGCATAAGGGATGAAGCCGGGGGTAACATGTCGGATGCGATCATACCAGCACTAAAGCACCGGATCCCATCAGAACTCCGAAGTTAAGCGTGCTTGGGCGAGAGTAGTACTAGGATGGGTGACCTCCTGGGAAGTCCTCGTGTTGCATTCCCTTTTTAATTATTTTTGTACGTACGTGAGGAACAGAACGCACGTGCGTGATATATATTAAGCCTGTCATCATATTTTTGACATTTGCGATATGTTTTAGCTCGGAGCTCGTTAGTCACGCGGCTAGGGAGAGTTGGGGCGCGAAAAGCGCGTTGTGAAAGGGGTGTAAAATACGTGTTGCTGCGGTATAGAGGGAGGGGTGGAAATCGTGGTAAACTCGTCTTCGTAGTTGAGCGAGAGAGTAAGTAGTATAGGGCATTATCCATTAGTAGGCGACGGTTGTAATGGTAGTAAGAATGTATAGCCGTCTTTGTAGCGGACATGGGAGTGGGAAGCATAAGGGATGAAGCCGGGGGTAACATGTCGGATGCGATCATACCAGCACTAAAGCACCGGATCCCATCAGAACTCTGAAGTTAAGCGTGCTTGGGCGAGAGTAGTACTAGGATGGGTGACCTCCTGGGAAGTCCTCGTGTTGCATTCCCTTTTTAATTATTTTTGTACGTACGTGAGGAACAGAACGCACGTGCGTGATATATATTAAGCCTGTCATCATATTTTTGACATTTGCGATATGTTTTAGCTCGGAGCTCGTTAGTCACGCGGCTAGGGAGAGTTGGGGCGCGAAAAGCGCGTTGTGAAAGGGGTGTAAAATACGTGTTGCTGCGGTATAGAGGGAGGGGTGGAAATCATGGTAAACTCGTCTTCGTAGTTGAGCGAGAGAGTAAGTAGTATAGGGCATTATCCATTAGTAGGCGACGGTTGTAATGGTAGTAAGAATGTATAGCCGTCTTTGTAGCGGACGTGGGAGTGGGAAGCATAACGGATGAAGCCGGGGGTAACATGTCGGATGCGATCATACCAGCACTAAAGCACCGGATCCCATCAGAACTCCGAAGTTAAGCGTGCTTGGGCGAGAGTAGTACTAGGATGGGTGACCTCCTGGGAAGTCCTCGTGTTGCATTCCCTTTTTAATTATTTTTGTACGTACGTGAGGAACAGAACGCACGTGCGTGATATATATTAAGCCTGTCATCATATTTTTGACATTTGCGATATGTTTTAGCTCGGAGCTCGTTAGTCACGCGGCTAGGGAGAGTTGGGGCGCGAAAAGCGCGTTGTGAAAGGGGTGTAAAATACGTGTTGCTGCGGTATAGAGGGAGGGGTGGAAATCGTGGTAAACTCGTCTTCGTAGTTGAGCGAGAGAGTAAGTAGTATAGGGCATTATCCATTAGTAGGCGACGGTTGTAATGGTAGTAAGAATGTATAGCCGTCTTTGTAGCGGACATGGGAGTGGGAAGCATAAGGGATGAAGCCGGGGGTAACATGTCGGATGCGATCATACCAGCACTAAAGCACCGGATCCCATCAGAACTCCGAAGTTAAGCGTGCTTGGGCGAGAGTAGTACTAGGATGGGTGACCTCCTGGGAAGTCCTTGTGTTGCATTCCCTTTTTAATTATTTTTGTACGTACGTGAGGAACAGAACGCACGTGCGTGATATATATTAAGCCTGTCATCATATTTTTGACATTTGCGATATGTTTTAGCTCGGAGCTCGTTAGTCACGCGGCTAGGGAGAGTTGGGGCGCGAAAAGCGCGTTGTGAAAGGGGTGTAAAATACGTGTTGCTGCGGTATAGAGGGAGGGGTGGAAATCGTGGTAAACTCGTCTTCGTAGTGAGCGAGAGAGTAAGTAGTATAGGGCATTATCCATTAGTAGGCGACGGTTGTAATGGTAGTAAGAATGTATAGCCGTCTTTGCAGCGGATGTGGGAGTGGGAAGCATAAGGGATGAAGCCGGGGGTAACATGTCGGATGCGATCATACCAGCACTAAAGCACCGGATCCCATCAGAACTCCGAAGTTAAGCGTGCTTGGGCGAGAGTAGTACTAGGATGGGTGACCTCCTGGGAAGTCCTCGTGTTGCATTCCCTTTTTAATTATTTTTGTACGTACGTGAGGAACAGAACGCACGTGCGTGATATATATTAAGCCTGTCATCATATTTTTGACATTTGCGATATGTTTTAGCTCGGAGCTCGTTAGTCACGCGGCTAGGGAGAGTTGGGGCGCGAAAAGCGCGTTGTGAAAGGGGTGTAAAATACGTGTTGCTGCGGTATAGAGGGAGGGGTGGAAATCGTGGTAAACTCGTCTTCGTAGTTGAGCGAGAGAGTAAGTAGTATAGGGCATTATCCATTAGTAGGCGACGGTTGTAATGGTAGTAAGAATGTATAGCCGTCTTTGTAGCGGACGTGGGAGTGGGAAGCATAAGGGATGAAGCCGGGGGTAACATGTTGGATGCGATCATACCGGCACTAAAGCACCGGATCCCATCAGAACTCCAAAGTTAAGCGTGCTTGGGCGAGAGTAGTACTAGGATGGGTGACCTCGTGGGAAGTCCTCGTGTTGCATTCCCTTTTTAATTATTTTTGTACGTACGTGAGGAACAGAACGCACGTGCGTGATATATATTAAGCCTGTCATCATATTTTTGACATTTGCGATATGTTTTAGCTCGGAGCTCGTTAGTCACGCGGCTAGGGAGAGTTGGGGCGCGAAAAGCGCGTTGTGAAAGGGGTGTAAAATACGTGTTGCTGCGGTATAGAGGGAGGGGTGGAAATCGTGGTAAACTCGTCTTCGTAGTTGAGCGAGAGAGTAAGTAGTATAGGGCATTATCCATTAGTAGGCGACGGTTGTAATGGTAGTAAGAATGTATAGCCGTCTTTGTAGCGGACGTGGGAGTGGGAAGCATAAGGGATGAAGCCGGGGGTAACTTGTCGGATGCGATCATACCAGCACTAAAGCACCGGATCCCATCAGAACTCCGAAGTTAAGCGTGCTTGGGCGAGAGTAGTACTAGGATGGGTGACCTCCTGGGAAGTCCTCATGTTGCATTTCCTTTTTAATTATTTTTGTACGTACGTGAGGAACAGAACGCACGTGCGTGATATATATTAAGCCTGTCATCATATTTTTGACATTTGCGATATGTTTTAGCTCGGAGCTCGTTAGTCACGCGGCTAGGGAGAGTTGGGGCGCGAAAAGCGCGTTGTGAAAGGGGTGTAAAATACGTGTTGCTGCGGTATAGAGGGAGGGGTGGAAATCGTGGTAAACTCGTCTTCGTAGTTGAGCGAGAGAGTAAGTAGTATAGGGCATTATCCATTAGTAGGCGACGGTTGTAATGGTAGTAAGAATGTATAGCCGTCTTTGTAGCGGACGTGGGAGTGGGAAGCATAACGGATGAAGCCGGGGGTAACATGTCGGATGCGATCATACCAGCACTAAAGCACCGGATCCCATCAGAACTCCGAAGTTAAGCGTGCTTGGGCGAGAGTAGTACTAGGATGGGTGACCTCCTGGGAAGTCCTCGTGTTGCATTCCCTTTTTAATTATTTTTGTACGTACGTGAGGAACAGAACGCACGTGCGTGATATATATTAAGCCTGTCATCATATTTTTGACATTTGCGATATGTTTTAGCTCGGAGCTCGTTAGTCACGCGGCTAGGGAGAGTTGGGGCGCGAAAAGCGCGTTGTGAAAGGGGTGTAAAATACGTGTTGCTGCGGTATAGAGGGAGGGGTGGAAATCGTGGTAAACTCGTCTTCGTAGTTGAGCGAGAGAGTAAGTAGTATAGGGCATTATCCATTAGTAGGCGACGGTTGTAATGGTAGTAAGAATGTATAGCCGTCTTTGTAGCGGACATGGGAGTGGGAAGCATAAGGGATGAAGCCGGGGGTAACATGTCGGATGCGATCATACCAGCACTAAAGCACCGGATCCCATCAGAACTCCGAAGTTAAGCGTGCTTGGGCGAGAGTAGTACTAGGATGGGTGACCTCCTGGGAAGTCCTTGTGTTGCATTCCCTTTTTAATTATTTTTGTACGTACGTGAGGAACAGAACGCACGTGCGTGATATATATTAAGCCTGTCATCATATTTTTGACATTTGCGATATGTTTTAGCTCGGAGCTCGTTAGTCACGCGGCTAGGGAGAGTTGGGGCGCGAAAAGCGCGTTGTGAAAGGGGTGTAAAATACGTGTTGCTGCGGTATAGAGGGAGGGGTGGAAATCGTGGTAAACTCGTCTTCGTAGTGAGCGAGAGAGTAAGTAGTATAGGGCATTATCCATTAGTAGGCGACGGTTGTAATGGTAGTAAGAATGTATAGCCGCCTTTGTAGCGGACGTGGGAGTGGGAAGCATAAGGGATGAAGCCGGGGGTAACATGTCGGATGCGATCATACCAGCACTAAAGCACCGGATCCCATCAGAACTCCGAAGTTAAGCGTGCTTGGGCGAGAGTAGTACTAGGATGGGTGACCTCCTGGGAAGTCCTCGTGTTGCATTCCCTTTTTAATTATTTTTGTACGTACGTGAGGAACAGAACGCACGTGCGTGATATATATTAAGCCTGTCATCATATTTTTGACATTTGCGATGTGTTTTAGCTCGGAGCTCGTTAGTCACGCGGCTAGGGAGAGTTGGGGCGCGAAAAGCGCGTTGTGAAAGGGGTGTAAAATACGTGTTGCTGCGGTATAGAGGGAGGGGTGGAAATCGTGGTAAACTCGTCTTCGTAGTTGAGCGAGAGAGTAAGTAGTATAGGGCATTATCCATTAGTAGGCGACGGTTGTAATGGTAGTAAGAATGTATAGCCGTCTTTGTAGCGGACGTGGGAGTGGGAAGCATAAGGGATGAAGCCGGGGGTAACATGTCGGATGCGATCATACCAGCACTAAAGCACCGGATCCCATCAGAACTCCGAAGTTAAGCGTGCTTGGGCGAGAGTAGTACTAGGATGGGTGACCTCCTGGGAAGTCCTCGTGTTGCATTCCCTTTTTAATTATTTTTGTACGTACGTGAGGAACAGAACGCACGTGCGTGATATATATTAAGCCTGTCATCATATTTTTGACATTTGCGATGTGTTTTAGCTCGGAGCTCGTTAGTCACGCGGCTAGGGAGAGTTGGGGCGCGAAAAGCGCGTTGTGAAAGGGGTGTAAAATACGTGTTGCTGCGGTATAGAGGGAGGGGTGGAAATCGTGGTAAACTCGTCTTCGTAGTTGAGCGAGAGAGTAAGTAGTATAGGGCATTATCCATTAGTAGGCGACGGTTGTAATGGTAGTAAGAATGTATAGCCGCCTTTGTAGCGGACGTGGGAGTGGGAAGCATAAGGGATGAAGCCGGGGGTAACATGTCGGATGCGATCATACCAGCACTAAAGCACCGGATCCCATCAGAACTCCGAAGTTAAGCGTGCTTGGGCGAGAGTAGTACTAGGATGGGTGACCTCCTGGGAAGTCCTCGTGTTGCATTCCCTTTTTAATTATTTTTGTACGTACGTGAGGAACAGAACGCACGTGCGTGATATATATTAAGCCTGTCATCATATTTTTGACATTTGCGATATGTTTTAGCTCGGAGCTCGTTAGTCACGCGGCTAGGGAGAGTTGGGGCGCGAAAAGCGCGTTGTGAAAGGGGTGTAAAATACGTGTTGCTGCGGTATAGAGGGAGGGGTGGAAATCGTGGTAAAGTCGTCTTCGTAGTTGAGCGAGAGAGTAAGTAGTATAGGGCATTATCCATTAGTAGGCGACGGTTGTAATGGTAGTAAGAATGTATAGCCGCCTTTGTAGCGGACGTGGGAGTGGGAAGCATAAGGGATGAAGCCGGGGGTAACATGTCGGATGCGATCATACCAGCACTAAAGCACCGGATCCCATCAGAACTCCGAAGTTAAGCGTGCTTGGGCGAGAGTAGTACTAGGATGGGTGACCTCCTGGGAAGTCCTCGTGTTGCATTCCCTTTTTAATTATTTTTGTACGTACGTGAGGAACAGAACGCACGTGCGTGATATATATTAAGCCTGTCATCATATTTTTGACATTTGCGATATGTTTTAGCTCGGAGCTCGTTAGTCACGCGGCTAGGGAGAGTTGGGGCGCGAAAAGCGCGTTGTGAAAGGGGTGTAAAATACGTGTTGCTGCGGTATAGAGGGAGGGGTGGAAATCGTGGTAAACTCGTCTTCGTAGTGAGCGAGAGAGTAAGTAGTATAGGGCATTATCCATTAGTAGGCGACGGTTGTAATGGTAGTAAGAATGTATAGCCGCCTTTGTAGCGGACGTGGGAGTGGGAAGCATAAGGGATGAAGCCGGGGGTAACATGTCGGATGCGATCATACCAGCACTAAAGCACCGGATCCCATCAGAACTCCGAAGTTAAGCGTGCTTGGGCGAGAGTAGTACTAGGATGGGTGACCTCCTGGGAAGTCCTCGTGTTGCATTCCCTTTTTAATTATTTTTGTACGTACGTGAGGAACAGAACGCACGTGCGTGATATATATTAAGCCTGTCATCATATTTTTGACATTTGCGATATGTTTTAGCTCGGAGCTCGTTAGTCACGCGGCTAGGGAGAGTTGGGGCGCGAAAAGCGCGTTGTGAAAGGGGTGTAAAATACGTGTTGCTGCGGTATAGAGGGAGGGGTGGAAATCGTGGTAAACTCGTCTTCGTAGTTGAGCGAGAGAGTAAGTAGTATAGGGCATTATCCATTAGTAGGCGACGGTTGTAATGGTAGTAAGAATGTATAGCCGTCTTTGTAGCGGACGTGGGAGTGGGAAGCATAAGGGATGAAGCCGGGGGTAACATGTCGGATGCGATCATACCAGCACTAAAGCACCGGATCCCATCAGAACTCCGAAGTTAAGCGTGCTTGGGCGAGAGTAGTACTAGGATGGGTGACCTCCTGGGAAGTCCTCGTGTTGCATTCCCTTTTTAATTATTTTTGTACGTACGTGAGGAACAGAACGCACGTGCGTGATATATATTAAGCCTGTCATCATATTTTTGACATTTGCGATATGTTTTAGCTCGGAGCTCGTTAGTCACGCGGCTAGGGAGAGTTGGGGCGCGAAAAGCGCGTTGTGAAAGGGGTGTAAAATACGTGTTGCTGCGGTATAGAGGGAGGGGTGGAAATCGTGGTAAACTCGTCTTCGTAGTTGAGCGAGAGAGTAAGTAGTATAGGGCATTATCCATTAGTAGGCGACGGTTGTAATGGTAGTAAGAATGTATAGCCGCCTTTGTAGCGGACGTGGGAGTGGGAAGCATAAGGGATGAAGCCGGGGGTAACATGTCGGATGCGATCATACCAGCACTAAAGCACCGGATCCCATCAGAACTCCGAAGTTAAGCGTGCTTGGGCGAGAGTAGTACTAGGATGGGTGACCTCCTGGGAAGTCCTCGTGTTGCATTCCCTTTTTAATTATTTTTGTACGTACGTGAGGAACAGAACGCACGTGCGTGATATATATTAAGCCTGTCATCATATTTTTGACATTTGCGATATGTTTTAGCTCGGAGCTCGTTAGTCACGCGGCTAGGGAGAGTTGGGGCGCGAAAAGCGCGTTGTGAAAGGGGTGTAAAATACGTGTTGCTGCGGTATAGAGGGAGGGGTGGAAATCGTGGTAAACTCGTCTTCGTAGTTGAGCGAGAGAGTAAGTAGTATAGGGCATTATCCATTAGTAGGCGACGGTTGTAATGGTAGTAAGAATGTATAGCCGCCTTTGTAGCGGACGTGGGAGTGGGAAGCATAAGGGATGAAGCCGGGGGTAACATGTCGGATGCGATCATACCAGCACTAAAGCACCGGATCCCATCAGAACTCCGAAGTTAAGCGTGCTTGGGCGAGAGTAGTACTAGGATGGGTGACCTCCTGGGAAGTCCTCGTGTTGCATTCCCTTTTTAATTATTTTTGTACGTACGTGAGGAACAGAACGCACGTGCGTGATATATATTAGGCCTGTCATCATATTTTTGACATTTGCGATATGTTTTAGCTCGGAGCTCGTTATTCACGCGGCTAGGGAGAGTTGGGGCGCGAAAAGCGCGTTGTGAAAGGGGTGTAAAATACGTGTTGCTGCGGTATAGAGGGAGGGGTGGAAATCGTGGTAAACTCGTCTTCGTAGTTGAGCGAGAGAGTAAGTAGTATAGGGCATTATCCATTAGTAGGCGACGGTTGTAATGGTAGTAAGAATGTATAGCCGTCTTTGTAGCGGACGTGGGAGTGGGAAGCATAAGGGATGAAGCCGGGGGTAACATGTCGGATGCGATCATACCAGCACTAAAGCACCGGATCCCATCAGAACTCCGAAGTTAAGCGTGCTTGGGCGAGAGTAGTACTAGGATGGGTGACCTCCTGGGAAGTCCTCGTGTTGCATTCCCTTTTTAATTATTTTTGTACGTACGTGAGGAACAGAACGCACGTGCGTGATATATATTAAGCCTGTCATCATATTTTTGACATTTGCGATATGTTTTAGCTCGGAGCTCGTTAGTCACGCGGCTAGGGAGAGTTGGGGCGCGAAAAGCGCGTTGTGAAAGGGGTGTAAAATACGTGTTGCTGCGGTATAGAGGGAGGGGTGGAAATCGTGGTAAACTCGTCTTCGTAGTTGAGCGAGAGAGTAAGTAGTATAGGGCATTATCCATTAGTAGGCGACGGTTGTAATGGTAGTAAGAATGTATAGCCGTCTTTGTAGCGGACGTGGGAGTGGGAAGCATAAGGGATGAAGCCGGGGGTAACATGTCGGATGCGATCATACCAGCACTAAAGCACCGGATCCCATCAGAACTCCGAAGTTAAGCGTGCTTGGGCGAGAGTAGTACTAGGATGGGTGACCTCCTGGGAAGTCCTCGTGTTGCATTCCCTTTTTAATTATTTTTGTACGTACGTGAGGAACAGAACGCACGTGCGTGCGTGATATATATTAAGCCTGTCATCATATTTTTGACATTTGCGATATGTTTTAGCTCGGAGCTCGTTAGTCACGCGGCTAGGGAGAATTGGGGTGCGAAAAGCGCGTTGTGAAAGGGGTGTAAAATACGTGTTGCTGCGGTATAGAGGGAGGGGTGGAAATCGTGGTAAACTCGTCTTCGTAGTTGAGCGAGAGAGTAAGTAGTATAGGGCATTATCCATTAGTAGGCGACGGTTGTAATGGTAGTAAGAATGTATAGCCGCCTTTGTAGCGGACGTGGGAGTGGGAAGCATAAGGGATGAAGCCGGGGGTAACATGTCGGATGCGATCATACCAGCACTAAAGCACCGGATCCCATCAGAACTCCGAAGTTAAGCGTGCTTGGGCGAGAGTAGTACTAGGATGGGTGACCTCCTGGGAAGTCCTCATGTTGCATTCCCTTTTTAATTATTTTTGTACGTACGTGAGGAACAGAACGCACGTGCGTGATATATATTAAGCCTGTCATCATATTTTTGACATTTGCGATATGTTTTAGCTCGGAGCTCGTTAGTCACGCGGCTAGGGAGAGTTGGGGCGCGAAAAGCGCGTTGTGAAAGGGGTGTAAAATACGTGTTGCTGCGGTATAGAGGGAGGGGTGGAAATCGTGGTAAACTCGTCTTCGTAGTTGAGCGAGAGAGTAAGTAGTATAGGGCATTATCCATTAGTAGGCGACGGTTGTAATGGTAGTAAGAATGTATAGCCGTCTTTGTAGCGGACGTGGGAGTGGGAAGCATAAGGGATGAAGCCGGGGGTAACATGTCGGATGCGATCATACCAGCACTGAAGCACCGGATCCCATCAGAACTCCGAAGTTAAGCGTGCTTGGGCGAGAGTAGTACTAGGATGGGTGACCTCCTGGGAAGTCCTCGTGTTGCATTCCCTTTTTAATTATTTTTGTACGTACGTGAGGAACAGAACGCACGTGCGTGATATATATTAAGCCTGTCATCATATTTTTGACATTTGCGATATGTTTTAGCTCGGAGCTCGTTAGTCACGCGGCTAGGGAGAGTTGGGGCGCGAAAAGCGCGTTGTGAAAGGGGTGTAAAATACGTGTTGCTGCGGTATAGAGGGAGGGGTGGAAATCGTGGTAAACTCGTCTTCGTAGTTGAGCGAGAGAGTAAGTAGTATAGGGCATTATCCATTAGTAGGCGACGGTTGTAATGGTAGTAAGAATGTATAGCCGCCTTTGTAGCGGACGTGGGAGTGGGAAGCATAAGGGATGAAGCCGGGGGTAACATGTCGGATGCGATCATACCAGCACTAAAGCACCGGATCCCATCAGAACTCTGAAGTTAAGCGTGCTTGGGCGAGAGTAGTACTAGGATGGGTGACCTCCTGGGAAGTCCTCGTGTTGCATTCCCTTTTTAATTATTTTTGTACGTACGTGAGGAACAGAACGCACATGCGTGATATATATTAAGCCTGTCATCATATTTTTGACATTTGCGATATGTTTTAGCTCGGAGCTCGTTAGTCACGCGGCTAGGGAGAGTTGGGGCGCGAAAAGCGCGTTGTGAAAGGGGTGTAAAATACGTGTTGCTGCGGTATAGAGGGAGGGGTGGAAATCGTGGTAAACTCGTCTTCGTAGTTGAGCGAGAGAGTAAGTAGTATAGGGCATTATCCATTAGTAGGCGACGGTTGTAATGGTAGTAAGAATGTATAGCCGTCTTTGCAGCGGACGTGGGAGTGGGAAGCATAAGGGATGAAGCCGGGGGTAACATGTCGGATGCGATCATACCAGCACTAAAGCACCGGATCCCATCAGAACTCCGAAGTTAAGCGTGCTTGGGCGAGAGTAGTACTAGGATGGGTGACCTCCTGGGAAGTCCTCATGTTGCATTCCCTTTTTAATTATTTTTGTACGTACGTGTGGAACAGAACGCACGTGCGTGATATATATTAAGCCTGTCATCATATTTTTGACATTTGCGATATGTTTTAGCTCGGAGCTCGTTAGTCACGCGGCTAGGGAGAGTTGGGGCGCGAAAAGCGCGTTGTGAAAGGGGTGTAAAATACGTGTTGCTGCGGTATAGAGGGAGGGGTGGAAATCGTGGTAAACTCGTCTTCGTAGTTGAGCGAGAGAGTAAGTAGTATAGGGCATTATCCATTAGTAGGCGACGGTTGTAATGGTAGTAAGAATGTATAGCCGCCTTTGTAGCGGACGTGGGAGTGGGAAGCATAAGGGATGAAGCCGGGGGTAACATGTCGGATGTGATCATACCAGCACTAAAGCACCGGATCCCATCAGAACTCCGAAGTTAAGCGTGCTTGGGCGAGAGTAGTACTAGGATGGGTGACCTCCTGGGAAGTCCTCGTGTTGCATTCCCTTTTTAATTATTTTTGTACGTACGTGAGGAACAGAACGCACGTGCGTGATATATATTAAGCCTGTCATCATATTTTTGACATTTGCGATATGTTTTAGCTCGGAGCTCGTTAGTCACGCGGCTAGGGAGAGTTGGGGCGCGAAAAGCGCGTTGTGAAAGGGGTGTAAAATACGTGTTGCTGCGGTATAGAGGGAGGGGTGGAAATCGTGGTAAACTCGTCTTCGTAGTTGAGCGAGCGAGTAAGTAGTATAGGGCATTATCCATTAGTAGGCGACGGTTGTAATGGTAGTAAGAATGTATAGCCGCCTTTGTAGCGGACGTGGGAGTGGGAAGCATAAGGGATGAAGCCGGGGGTAACATGTCGGATGCGATCATACCAGCACTAAAGCACCGGATCCCATCAGAACTACGAAGTTAAGCGTGCTTGGGCGAGAGTAGTACTAGGATGGGTGACCTCCTGGGAAGTCCTCGTGTTGCATTCCCTTTTTAATTATTTTTGTACGTACGTGAGGAACAGAACGCACGTGCGTGATATATATTAAGCCTGTCATCATATTTTTGACATTTGCGATATGTTTTAGCTCGGAGCTCGTTAGTCACGCGGCTAGGGAGAGTTGGGGCGCGAAAAGCGCGTTGTGAAAGGGGTGTAAAATACGTGTTGCTGCGGTATAGAGGGAGGGGTGGAAATCGTGGTAAACTCGTCTTCGTAGTTGAGCGAGAGAGTAAGTAGTATAGGGCATTATCCATTAGTAGGCGACGGTTGTAATGGTAGTAAGAATGTATAGCCGTCTTTGTAGCGGACGTGGGAGTGGGAAGCATAAGGGATGAAGCCGGGGGTAACATGTCGGATGCGATCATACCAGCACTAAAGCACCGGATCCCATCAGAACTCCGAAGTTAAGCGTGCTTGGGCGAGAGTAGTACTAGGATGGGTGACCTCCTGGGAAGTCCTCGTGTTGCATTCCCTTTTTAATTATTTTTGTACGTACGTGAGGAACAGAACGCACGTGCGTGATATATATTAAGCCTGTCATCATATTTTTGACATTTGCGATATGTTTTAGCTCGGAGCTCGTTAGTCACGCGGCTAGGGAGAGTTGGGGCGCGAAAAGCGCGTTGTGAAAGGGGTGTAAAATACGTGTTGCTGCGGTATAGAGGGAGGGGTGGAAATCGTGGTAAACTCGTCTTCGTAGTTGAGCGAGAGAGTAAGTAGTATAGGGCATTATCCATTAGTAGGCGACGGTTGTAATGGTAGTAAGAAGGTATAGCCGTCTTTGTAGCGGACGTGGGAGTGGGAAGCATAAGGGATGAAGCCGGGGGTAACATGTCGGATGCGATCATACCAGCACTAAAGCACCGGATCCCATCAGAACTCCGAAGTTAAGCGTGCTTGGGCGAGAGTAGTACTAGGATGGGTGACCTCCTGGGAAGTCCTCGTGTTGCATTCCCTTTTTAATTATTTTTGTACGTACGTGAGGAACAGAACGCACGTGCGTGCGTGATATATATTAAGCCTGTCATCATATTTTTGACATTTGCGATATGTTTTAGCTCGGAGCTCGTTAGTCACGCGGCTAGGGAGAATTGGGGTGCGAAAAGCGCGTTGTGAAAGGGGTGTAAAATACGTGTTGCTGCGGTATAGAGGGAGGGGTGGAAATCGTGGTAAACTCGTCTTCGTAGTTGAGCGAGAGAGTAAGTAGTATAGGGCATTATCCATTAGTAGGCGACGGTTGTAATGGTAGTAAGAATGTATAGCCGCCTTTGTAGCGGACGTGGGAGTGGGAAGCATAAGGGATGAAGCCGGGGGTAACATGTCGGATGCGATCATACCAGCACTAAAGCACCGGATCCCATCAGAACTCCGAAGTTAAGCGTGCTTGGGCGAGAGTAGTACTAGGATGGGTGACCTCCTGGGAAGTCCTCATGTTGCATTCCCTTTTTAATTATTTTTGTACGTACGTGAGGAACAGAACGCACGTGCGTGATATATATTAAGCCTGTCATCATATTTTTGACATTTGCGATATGTTTTAGCTCGGAGCTCGTTAGTCACGCGGCTAGGGAGAGTTGGGGCGCGAAAAGCGCGTTGTGAAAGGGGTGTAAAATACGTGTTGCTGCGGTATAGAGGGAGGGGTGGAAATCGTGGTAAACTCGTCTTCGTAGTTGAGCGAGAGAGTAAGTAGTATAGGGCATTATCCATTAGTAGGCGACGGTTGTAATGGTACTAAGAATGTATAGCCACCTTTGTAGCGGACGTGGGAGTGGGAAGCATAAGGGATGAAGCCGGGGGTAACATGTCGGATGCGATCATACCAGCACTAAAGCACCGGATCCCATCAAAACTCCGAAGTTAAGCGTGCTTGGGCGAGAGTAGTACTAGGATGGGTGACCTCCTGGGAAGTCCTCGTGTTGCATTCCCTTTTTAATTATTTTTGTACGTACGTGAGGAACAGAACGCACGTGCGTGATATATATTAAGCCTGTCATCATATTTTTGACATTTGCGATATGTTTTAGCTCGGAGCTCGTTAGTCACGCGGCTAGGGAGAGTTGGGGCGCGAAAAGCGCGTTGTGAAAGGGGTGTAAAATACGTGTTGCTGCGGTATAGAGGGAGGGGTGGAAATCGTGGTAAACTCGTCTTCGTAGTTGAGCGAGAGAGTAAGTAGTATAGGGCATTATCCATTAGTAGGCGACGGTTGTAATGGTAGTAAGAATGTATAGCCGTCTTTGTAGCGGACGTGGGAGTGGGAAGCATAAGGGATGAAGCCGGGGGTAACATGTCGGATGCGATCATACCAGCACTAAAGCACCGGATCCCATCAGAACTCCGAAGTTAAGCGTGCTTGGGCGAGAGTAGTACTAGGATGGGTGACCTCCTGGGAAGTCCTCGTGTTGCATTCCCTTTTTAATTATTTTTGTACGTACGTGAGGAACAGAACGCACGTGCGTGATATATATTAAGCCTGTCATCATATGTTTGACATTTGCGATATGTTTTAGCTCGGAGCTCGTTAGTCACGCGGCTAGGGAGAGTTGGGGCGCGAAAAGCGCGTTGTGAAAGGGGTGTAAAATACGTGTTGCTGCGGTATAGAGGGAGGGGTGGAAATCGTGGTAAACTCGTCTTCGTAGTTGAGCGAGAGAGTAAGTAGTATAGGGCATTATCCATTAGTAGGCGACGGTTGTAATGGTAGTAAGAATGTATAGCCGTCTTTGTAGCGGACGTGGGAGTGGGAAGCATAAGGGATGAAGCCGGGGGTAACATGTCGGATGCGATCATACCAGCACTAAAGCACCGGATCCCATCAGAACTCCGAAGTTAAGCGTGCTTGGGCGAGAGTAGTACTAGGATGGGTGACCTCCTGGGAAGTCCTCGTGTTGCATTCCCTTTTTAATTATTTTTGTACGTACGTGAGGAACAGAACGCACGTGCGTGATATATATTAAGCCTGTCATCATATTTTTGACATTTGCGATATGTTTTAGCTCGGAGCTCGTTAGTCACGCGGCTAGGGAGAGTTGGGGCGCGAAAAGCGCGTTGTGAAAGGGGTGTAAAATACGTGTTGCTGCGGTATAGAGGGAGGGGTGGAAATCGTGGTAAACTCGTCTTCGTAGTTGAGCGAGAGAGTAAGTAGTATAGGGCATTATCCATTAGTAGGCGACGGTTGTAATGGTAGTAAGAATGTATAGCCGTCTTTGTAGCGGACGTGGGAGTGGGAAGCATAAGGGATGAAGCCGGGGGTAACATGTCGGATGCGATCATACCAGCACTAAAGCACCGGATCCCATCAGAACTCCGAAGTTAAGCGTGCTTGGGCGAGAGTAGTACTAGGATGGGTGACCTCCTGGGAAGTCCAAGTGTTGCATTCCCTTTTTAATTATTTTTGTACGTACGTGAGGAACAGAACGCACGTGCGTGATATATATTAAGCCTGTCATCATATGTTTGACATTTGCGATATGTTTTAGCTCGGAGCTCGTTAGTCACGCGGCTAGGGAGAGTTGGGGCGCGAAAAGCGCGTTGTGAAAGGGGTGTAAAATACGTGTTGCTGCGGTATAGAGGGAGGGGTGGAAATCGTGGTAAACTCGTCTTCGTAGTTGAGCGAGAGAGTAAGTAGTATAGGGCATTATCCATTAGTAGGCGACGGTTGTAATGGTAGTAAGAATGTATAGCCGTCTTTGTAGCGGACGTGGGAGTGGGAAGCATAAGGGATGAAGCCGGGGGTAACATGTCGGATGCGATCATACCAGCACTAAAGCACCGGATCCCATCAGAACTCCGAAGTTAAGCGTGCTTGGGCGAGAGTAGTACTAGGATGGGTGACCTCCTGGGAAGTCCTCGTGTTGCATTCCCTTTTTAATTATTTTTGTACGTACGTGAGGAACAGAACGCACGTGCGTGATATATATTAAGCCTGTCATCATATTTTTGACATTTGCGATATGTTTTAGCTCGGAGCTCGTTAGTCACGCGGCTAGGGAGAGTTGGGGCGCGAAAAGCGCGTTGTGAAAGGGGTGTAAAATACGTGTTGCTGCGGTATAGAGGGAGGGGTGGAAATCGTGGTAAACTCGTCTTCGTAGTTGAGCGAGAGAGTAAGTAGTATAGGGCATTATCCATTAGTAGGCGACGGTTGTAATGGTACTAAGAATGTATAGCCGCCTTTGTAGCGGACGTGGGAGTGGGAAGCATAAGGGATGAAGCCGGGGGTAACATGTCGGATGCGATCATACCAGCACTAAAGCACCGGATCCCATCAGAACTCCGAAGTTAAGCGTGCTTGGGCGAGAGTAGTACTAGGATGGGTGACCTCCTGGGAAGTCCTTGTGTTGCATTCCCTTTTTAATTATTTTTGTACGTACGTGAGGAACAGAACGCACGTGCGTGATATATATTAAGCCTGTCATCATATTTTTGACATTTGCGATATGTTTTAGCTCGGAGCTCGTTAGTCACGCGGCTAGGGAGAGTTGGGGCGCGAAAAGCGCGTTGTGAAAGGGGTGTAAAATACGTGTTGCTGCGGTATAGAGGGAGGGGTGGAAATCGTGGTAAACTCGTCTTCGTAGTTGAGCGAGAGAGTAAGTAGTATAGGGCATTATCCATTAGTAGGCGACGGTTGTAATGGTACTAAGAATGTATAGCCGCCTTTGTAGCGGACGTGGGAGTGGGAAGCATAAGGGATGAAGCCGGGGGTAACATGTCGGATGCGATCATACCAGCACTAAAGCACCGGATCCCATCAAAACTCCGAAGTTAAGCGTGCTTGGGCGAGAGTAGTACTAGGATGGGTGACCTCCTGGGAAGTCCTCGTGTTGCATTCCCTTTTTAATTATTTTTGTACGTACGTGAGGAACAGAACGCACGTGCGTGATATATATTAAACCTGTCATCATATTTTTGACATTTGCGATATGTTTTAGCTCGGAGCTCGTTAGTCACGCGGCTAGGGAGAGTTGGGGCGCGAAAAGCGCGTTGTGAAAGGGGTGTAAAATACGTGTTGCTGCGGTATAGAGGGAGGGGTGGAAATCGTGGTAAACTCGTCTTCGTAGTTGAGCGAGAGAGTAAGTAGTATAGGGCATTATCCATTAGTAGGCGACGGTTGTAATGGTAGTAAGAATGTATAGCCGTCTTTGTAGCGGACGTGGGAGTGGGAAGCATAAGGGATGAAGCCGGGGGTAACATGTCGGATGCGATCATACCAGCACTAAAGCACCGGATCCCATCAGAACTCCGAAGTTAAGCGTGCTTGGGCGAGAGTAGTACTAGGATGGGTGACCTCCTGGGAAGTCCTCGTGTTGCATTCCCTTTTTAATTATTTTTGTACGTACGTGAGGAACAGAACGCACGTGCGTGATATATATTAAGCCTGTCATCATATTTTTGACATTTGCGATATGTTTTAGCTCGGAGCTCGTTAGTCACGCGGCTAGGGAGAGTTGGGGCGCGAAAAGCGCGTTGTGAAAGGGGTGTAAAATACGTGTTGCTGCGGTATAGAGGGAGGGGTGGAAATCGTGGTAAACTCGTCTTCGTAGTTGAGCGAGAGAGTAAGTAGTATAGGGCATTATCCATTAGTAGGCGACGGTTGTAATGGTAGTAAGAATGTATAGCCGTCTTTGTAGCGGACGTGGGAGTGGGAAGCATAAGGGATGAAGCCGGGGGTAACATGTCGGATGCGATCATACCAGCACTAAAGCACCGGATCCCATCAGAACTCCGAAGTTAAGCGTGCTTGGGCGAGAGTAGTACTAGGATGGGTGACCTCCTGGGAAGTCCTCGTGTTGCATTCCCTTTTTAATTATTTTTGTACGTACGTGAGGAACAGAACGCACGTGCGTGATATATATTAAGCCTGTCATCATATTTTTGACATTTGCGATATGTTTTAGCTCGGAGCTCGTTAGTCACGCGGCTAGGGAGAGTTGGGGCGCGAAAAGCGCGTTGTGAAAGGGGTGTAAAATACGTGTTGCTGCGGTATAGAGGGAGGGGTGGAAATCGTGGTAAACTCGTCTTCGTAGTTGAGCGAGAGAGTAAGTAGTATAGGGCATTATCCATTAGTAGGCGATGGTTGTAATGGTAGTAAGAATGTATAGCCGTCTTCGTAGCGGACGTGGGAGTGGGAAGCATAAGGGATGAAGCCGGGGGTAACATGTCGGATGCGATCATACCAGCACTAAAGCACCGGATCCCATCAAAACTCCGAAGTTAAGCGTGCTTGGGCGAGAGTAGTACTAGGATGGGTGACCTCCTGGGAAGTCCTCGTGTTGCATTCCCTTTTTAATTATTTTTGTGCGTACGTGAGGAACAGAACGCACGTGCGTGCGTGATATATATTAAGCCTGTCATCATATTTTTGACATTTGCGATATGTTTTAGCTCGGAGCTCGTTAGTCACGCGGCTAGGGAGAGTTGGGGCGCGAAAAGCGCGTTGTGAAAGGGGTGTAAAATACGTGTTGCTGCGGTATAGAGGGAGGGGTGGAAATCGTGGTAAACTCGTCTTCGTAGTTGAGCGAGAGAGTAAGTAGTATAGGGCATTATCCATTAGTAGGCGACGGTTGTAATGGTAGTAAGAATGTATAGCCGTCTTTGTAGCGGACGTGGGAGTGGGAAGCATAAGGGATGAAGCCGGGGGTAACATGTCGGATGCGATCATACCAGCACTAAAGCACCGGATCCCATCAGAACTCCGAAGTTAAGCGTGCTTGGGCGAGAGTAGTACTAGGATGGGTGACCTCCTGGGAAGTCCTCGTGTTGCATTCCCTTTTTAATTATTTTTGTACGTACGTGAGGAACAGAACGCACGTGCGTGCGTGATATATATTAAGCCTGTCATCATATTTTTGACATTTGCGATATGTTTTAGCTCGGAGCTCGTTAGTCACGCGGCTAGGGAGAGTTGGGGCGCGAAAAGCGCGTTGTGAAAGGGGTGTAAAATACGTGTTGCTGCGGTATAGAGGGAGGGGTGGAAATCGTGGTAAACTCGTCTTCGTAGTTGAGCGAGAGAGTAAGTAGTATAGGGCATTATCCATTAGTAGGCGACGGTTGTAATGGTAGTAAGAATGTATAGCCGTCTTTGTAGCGGACGTGGGAGTGGGAAGCATAAGGGATGAAGCCGGGGGTAACATGTCGGATGCGATCATACCAGCACTAAAGCACCGGATCCCATCAGAACTCCGAAGTTAAGCGTGCTTGGGCGAGAGTAGTACTAGGATGGGTGACCTCCTGGGAAGTCCTCGTGTTGCATTCCCTTTTTAATTATTTTTGTACGTACGTGAGGAACAGAACGCACGTGCGTGCGTGATATATATTAAGCCTGTCATCATATTTTTGACATTTGCGATATGTTTTAGCTCGGAGCTCGTTAGTCACACGGCTAGGGAGAGTTGGGGTGCGAAAAGCGCGTTGTGAAAGGGGTGTAAAATACGTGTTGCTGCGGTATAGAGGGAGGGGTGGAAATCGTGGTAAACTCGTCTTCGTAGTTGAGCGAGAGAGTAAGTAGTATAGGGCATTATCCATTAGTAGGCGACGGTTGTAATGGTAGTAAGAATGTATAGCCGTCTTTGTAGCGGACGTGGGAGTGGGAAGCATAAGGGATGAAGCCGGGGGTAACATGTCGGATGCGATCATACCAGCACTAAAGCACCGGATCCCATCAGAACTCCGAAGTTAAGCGTGCTTGGGCGAGAGTAGTACTAGGATGGGTGACCTCCTAAGTTAAGCGTGCTTGGGCGAGAGTAGTACTAGGATGGGTGACCTCCTGGGAAGTCCTCGTGTTGCATTCCCTTTTTAATTATTTTTGTACGTACGTGAGGAACAGAACGCACGTGCGTGCGTGATATATATTAAGCCTGTCATCATATTTTTGACATTTGCGATATGTTTTAGCTCGGAGCTCGTTAGTCACGCGGCTAGGGAGAGTTGGGGCGCGAAAAGCGCGTTGTGAAAGGGGTGTAAAATACGTGTTGCTGCGGTATAGAGGGAGGGGTGGAAATCGTGATAAACTCGTCTTCGTAGTTGAGCGAGAGAGTAAGTAGTATAGGGCATTATCCATTAGTAGGCGACGGTTGTAATGGTAGTAAGAATGTATAGCCGTCTTTGTAGCGGACGTGGGAGTGGGAAGCATAAGGGATGAAGCCGGGGGTAACATGTCGGATGCGATCATACCAGCACTAAAGCACCGGATCCCATCAGAACTCCGAAGTTAAGCGTGCTTGGGCGAGAGTAGTACTAGGATGGGTGACCTCCTGGGAAGTCCTCGTGTTGCATTCCCTTTTTAATTATTTTTGTACGTACGTGAGGAACAGAACGCACGTGCGTGATATATATTAAGCCTGTCATCATATTTTTGACATTTGCGATATGTTTTAGCTCGGAGCTCGTTAGTCACGCGGCTAGGGAGAGTTGGGGCGCGAAAAGCGCGTTGTGAAAGGGGTGTAAAATACGTGTTGCTGCGGTATAGAGGGAGGGGTGGAAATCGTGGTAAACTCGTCTTCGTAGTTGAGCGAGAGAGTAAGTAGTATAGGGCATTATCCATTAGTAGGCGACGGTTGTAATGGTAGTAAGAATGTATAGCCGTCTTTGTAGCGGACGTGGGAGTGGGAAGCATAAGGGATGAAGCCGGGGGTAACATGTCGGATGCGATCATACCAGCACTAAAGCACCGGATCCCATCAGAACTCCGAAGTTAAGCGTGCTTGGGCGAGAGTAGTACTAGGATGGGTGACCTCCTGGGAAGTCCTCGTGTTGCATTCCCTTTTTAATTATTTTTGTACGTACGTGAGGAACAGAACGCACGTGCGTGATATATATTAAGCCTGTCATCATATTTTTGACATTTGCGATATGTTTTAGCTCGGAGCTCGTTAGTCACGCGGCTAGGGAGAGTTGGGGCGCGAAAAGCGCGTTGTGAAAGGGGTGTAAAATACGTGTTGCTGCGGTATAGAGGGAGGGGTGGAAATCGTGGTAAACTCGTCTTCGTAGTTGAGCGAGAGAGTAAGTAGTATAGGGCATTATCCATTAGTAGGCGATGGTTGTAATGGTAGTAAGAATGTATAGCCGTCTTTGTAGCGGACGTGGGAGTGGGAAGCATAAGGGATGAAGCCGGGGGTAACATGTCGGATGCGATCATACCAGCACTAAAGCACCGGATCCCATCAAAACTCCGAAGTTAAGCGTGCTTGGGCGAGAGTAGTACTAGGATGGGTGACCTCCTGGGAAGTCCTCGTGTTGCATTCCCTTTTTAATTATTTTTGTGCGTACGTGAGGAACAGAACGCACGTGCGTGCGTGATATATATTAAGCCTGTCATCATATTTTTGACATTTGCGATATGTTTTAGCTCGGAGCTCGTTAGTCACGCGGCTAGGGAGAGTTGGGGCGCGAAAAGCGCGTTGTGAAAGGGGTGTAAAATACGTGTTGCTGTAGTATAGAGGGAGGGGTGGAAATCGTGGTAAACTCGTCTTCGTAGTTGAGCGAGAGAGTAAGTAGTATAGGGCATTATCCATTAGTAGGCGACGGTTGTAATGGTAGTAAGAATGTATAGCCGTCTTTGTAGCGGACGTGGGAGTGGGAAGCATAAGGGATGAAGCCGGGGGTAACATGTCGGATGCGATCATACCAGCACTAAAGCACCGGATCCCATCAGAACTCCGAAGTTAAGCGTGCTTGGGCGAGAGTAGTACTAGGATGGGTGACCTCCTGGGAAGTCCTCGTGTTGCATTCCCTTTTTAATTATTTTTGTACGTACGTGAGGAACAGAACGCACGTGCGTGCGTGATATATATTAAGCCTGTCATCATATTTTTGACATTTGCGATATGTTTTAGCTCGGAGCTCGTTAGTCACGCGGCTAGGGAGAGTTGGGGCGCGAAAAGCGCGTTGTGAAAGGGGTGTAAAATACGTGTTGCTGCGGTATAGAGGGAGGGGTGGAAATCGTGGTAAACTCGTCTTCGTAGTTGAGCGAGAGAGTAAGTAGTATAGGGCATTATCCATTAGTAGGCGACGGTTGTAATGGTAGTAAGAATGTATAGCCGTCTTTGTAGCGGACGTGGGAGTGGGAAGCATAAGGGATGAAGCCGGGGGTAACATGTCGGATGCGATCATACCAGCACTAAAGCACCGGATCCCATCAGAACTCCGAAGTTAAGCGTGCTTGGGCGAGAGTAGTACTAGGATGGGTGACCTCCTGGGAAGTCCTCGTGTTGCATTCCCTTTTTAATTATTTTTGTACGTACGTGAGGAACAGAACGCACGTGCGTGCGTGATATATATTAAGCCTGTCATCATATTTTTGACATTTGCGATATGTTTTAGCTCGGAGCTCGTTAGTCACGCGGCTAGGGAGAGTTGGGGCGCGAAAAGCGCGTTGTGAAAGGGGTGTAAAATACGTGTTGCTGCGGTATAGAGGGAGGGGTGGAAATCGTGGTAAACTCGTCTTCGTAGTTGAGCGAGAGAGTAAGTAGTATAGGGCATTATCCATTAGTAGGCGACGGTTGTAATGGTAGTAAGAATGTATAGCCGCCTTTGTAGCGGACGTGGGAGTGGGAAGCATAAGGGATGAAGCCGGGGGTAACATGTTGGATGCGATCATACCAGCACTAAAGCACCGGATCCCATCAGAACTCCGAAGTTAAGCGTGCTTGGGCGAGAGTAGTACTAGGATGGGTGACCTCCTGGGAAGTCCTCGTGTTGCATTCCCTTTTTAATTATTTTTGTACGTACGTGAGGAACAGAACGCACGTGCGTGATATATATTAAGCCTGTCATCATATTTTTGACATTTGCGATATGTTTTAGCTCGGAGCTCGTTAGTCACGCGGCTAGGGAGAGTTGGGGCGCGAAAAGCGCGTTGTGAAAGGGGTGTAAAATACGTGTTGCTGCGGTATAGAGGGAGGGGTGGAAATCGTGGTAAACTCGTCTTCGTAGTTGAGCGAGAGAGTAAGTAGTATAGGGCATTATCCATTAGTAGGCGACGGTTGTAATGGTAGTAAGAATGTATAGCCGTCTTTGTAGCGGACGTGGGAGTGGGAAGCATAAGGGATGAAGCCGGGGGTAACATGTCGGATGCGATCATACCAGCACTAAAGCACCGGATCCCATCAGAACTCCGAAGTTAAGCGTGCTTGGGCGAGAGTAGTACTAGGATGGGTGACCTCCTGGGAAGTCCTCGTGTTGCATTCCCTTTTTAATTATTTTTGTACGTACGTGAGGAACAGAACGCACGTGCGTGCGTGATATATATTAAGCCTGTCATCATATTTTTGACATTTGCGATATGTTTTAGCTCGGAGCTCGTTAGTCACGCGGCTAGGGAGAGTTGGGGCGCGAAAAGCGCGTTGTGAAAGGGGTGTAAAATACGTGTTGCTGCGGTATAGAGGGAGGGGTGGAAATCGTGGTAAACTCGTCTTCGTAGTTGAGCGAGAGAGTAAGTAGTATAGGGCATTATCCATTAGTAGGCGACGGTTGTAATGGTAGTAAGAATGTATAGCCGTCTTTGTAGCGGACGTGGGAGTGGGAAGCATAAGGGATGAAGCCGGGGGTAACATGTCGGATGGGATCATACCAGCACTAAAGCACCGGATCCCATCAAAACTCCAAAGTTAAGCGTGCTTGGGCGAGAGTAGTACTAGGATGGGTGACCTCCTGGGAAGTCCTCGTGTTGCATTCCCTTTTTAATTATTTTTGTACGTACGTGAGGAACAGAACGCACGTGCGTGCGTGATATATATTAAGCCTGTCATCATATTTTTGACATTTGCGATATGTTTTAGCTCGGAGCTCGTTAGTCACGCGGCTAGGGAGAGTTGGGGCGCGAAAAGCGCGTTGTGAAAGGGGTGTAAAATACGTGTTGCTGCGGTATAGAGGGAGGGGTGGAAATCGTGGTAAACTCGTCTTCGTAGTTGAGCGAGAGAGTAAGTAGTATAGGGCATTATCCATTAGTAGGCGACGGTTGTAATGGTAGTAAGAATGTATAGCCGTCTTTGTAGCGGACGTGGGAGTGGGAAGCATAAGGGATGAAGCCGGGGGTAACATGTCGGATGCGATCATACCAGCACTAAAGCACCGGATCCCATCAGAACTCCGAAGTTAAGCGTGCTTGGGCGAGAGTAGTACTAGGATGGGTGACCTCCTGGGAAGTCCTCGTGTTGCATTCCCTTTTTAATTATTTTTGTACGTACGTGAGGAACAGAACGCACGTGCGTGCGTGATATATATTAAGCATGTCATCATATTTTTGACATTTGCGATATGTTTTAGCTCGGAGCTCGTTAGTCACGCGGCTAGGGAGAGTTGGGGCGCGAAAAGCGCGTTGTGAAAGGGGTGTAAAATACGTGTTGCTGCGGTATAGAGGGAGGGGTGGAAATCGTGATAAACTCGTCTTCGTAGTTGAGCGAGAGAGTAAGTAGTATAGGGCATTATCCATTAGTAGGCGACGGTTGTAATGGTAGTAAGAATGTATAGCCGTCTTTGTAGCGGACGTGGGAGTGGGAAGCATAAGGGATGAAGCCGGGGGTAACATGTCGGATGCGATCATACCAGCACTAAAGCACCGGATCCCATCAGAACTCCGAAGTTAAGCGTGCTTGGGCGAGAGTAGTACTAGGATGGGTGACCTCCTGGGAAGTCCTTGTGTTGCATTCCCTTTTTAATTATTTTTGTACGTACGTGAGGAACAGAACGCACGTGCGTGATATATATTAAGCCTGTCATCATATTTTTGACATTTGCGATATATTTTAGCTCGGAGCTCGTTAGTCACGCGGCTAGGGAGAGTTGGGGCGCGAAAAGCGCGTTGTGAAAGGGGTGTAAAATACGTGTTGCTGCGGTATAGAGGGAGGGGTGGAAATCGTGGTAAACTCGTCTTCGTAGTTGAGCGAGAGAGTAAGTAGTATAGGGCATTATCCATTAGTAGGCGACGGTTGTAATGGTAGTAAGAATGTATAGCCGTCTTTGTAGCGGACGTGGGAGTGGGAAGCATAAGGGATGAAGCCGGGGGTAACATGTCGGATGCGATCATACCAGCACTAAAGCACCGGATCCCATCAGAACTCCGAAGTTAAGCGTGCTTGGGCGAGAGTAGTACTAGGATGGGTGACCTCCTGGGAAGTCCTCGTGTTGCATTCCCTTTTTAATTATTTTTGTACGTACGTGAGGAACAGAACGCACGTGCGTGATATATATTAAGCCTGTCATCATATTTTTGACATTTGCGATATGTTTTAGCTCGGAGCTCGTTAGTCACGCGGCTAGGGAGAGTTGGGGCGCGAAAAGCGCGTTGTGAAAGGGGTGTAAAATACGTGTTGCTGCGGTATAGAGGGAGGGGTGGAAATCGTGGTAAACTCGTCTTCGTAGTTGAGCGAGAGAGTAAGTAGTATAGGGCATTATCCATTAGTAGGCGACGGTTGGAATGGTAGTAAGAATGTATAGCCGTCTTTGCAGCGGACGTGGGAGTGGGAAGCATAAGGGATGAAGCCGGGGGTAACATGTCGGATGCGATCATACCAGCACTAAAGCACCGGATCCCATCAGAACTCTGAAGTTAAGCGTGCTTGGGCGAGAGTAGTACTAGGATGGGTGACCTCCTGGGAAGTCCTCATGTTGCATTCCCTTTTTAATTATTTTTGTACGTACGTGTGGAACAGAACGCACGTGCGTGATATATATTAAGCCTGTCATCATATTTTTGACATTTGCGATATGTTTTAGCTCGGAGCTCGTTAGTCACGCGGCTAGGGAGAGTTGGGGCGCGAAAAGCGCGTTGTGAAAGGGGTGTAAAATACGTGTTGCTGCGGTATAGAGGGAGGGGTGGAAATCGTGGTAAACTCGTCTTCGTAGTTGAGCGAGAGAGTAAGTAGTATAGGGCATTATCCATTAGTAGGCGACGGTTGTAATGGTAGTAAGAATGTATAGCCGCCTTTGTAGCGGACGTGGGAGTGGGAAGCATAAGGGATGAAGCCGGGGGTAACATGTCGGATGTGATCATACCAGCACTAAAGCACCGGATCCCATCAGAACTCCGAAGTTAAGCGTGCTTGGGCGAGAGTAGTACTAGGATGGGTGACCTCCTGGGAAGTCCTCGTGTTGCATTCCCTTTTTAATTATTTTTGTACGTACGTGAGGAACAGAACGCACGTGCGTGATATATATTAAGCCTGTCATCATATTTTTGACATTTGCGATATGTTTTAGCTCGGAGCTCGTTAGTCACGCGGCTAGGGAGAGTTGGGGCGCGAAAAGCGCGTTGTGAAAGGGGTGTAAAATACGTGTTGCTGCGGTATAGAGGGAGGGGTGGAAATCGTGGTAAACTCGTCTTCGTAGTTGAGCGAGCGAGTAAGTAGTATAGGGCATTATCCATTAGTAGGCGACGGTTGTAATGGTAGTAAGAATGTATAGCCGCCTTTGTAGCGGACGTGGGAGTGGGAAGCATAAGGGATGAAGCCGGGGGTAACATGTCGGATGCGATCATACCAGCACTAAAGCACCGGATCCCATCAGAACTACGAAGTTAAGCGTGCTTGGGCGAGAGTAGTACTAGGATGGGTGACCTCCTGGGAAGTCCTCGTGTTGCATTCCCTTTTTAATTATTTTTGTACGTACGTGAGGAACAGAACGCACGTGCGTGATATATATTAAGCCTGTCATCATATTTTTGACATTTGCGATATGTTTTAGCTCGGAGCTCGTTAGTCACGCGGCTAGGGAGAGTTGGGGCGCGAAAAGCGCGTTGTGAAAGGGGTGTAAAATACGTGTTGCTGCGGTATAGAGGGAGGGGTGGAAATCGTGGTAAACTCGTCTTCGTAGTTGAGCGAGAGAGTAAGTAGTATAGGGCATTATCCATTAGTAGGCGACGGTTGTAATGGTAGTAAGAATGTATAGCCGCCTTTGTAGCGGACGTGGGAGTGGGAAGCATAAGGGATGAAGCCGGGGGTAACATGTTGGATGCGATCATACCAGCACTAAAGCACCGGATCCCATCAGAACTCCGAAGTTAAGCGTGCTTGGGCGAGAGTAGTACTAGGATGGGTGACCTCCTGGGAAGTCCTCGTGTTGCATTCCCTTTTTAATTATTTTTGTACGTACGTGAGGAACAGAACGCACGTGCGTGATATATATTAAGCCTGTCATCATATTTTTGACATTTGCGATATGTTTTAGCTCGGAGCTCGTTAGTCACGCGGCTAGGGAGAGTTGGGGCGCGAAAAGCGCGTTGTGAAAGGGGTGTAAAATACGTGTTGCTGCGGTATAGAGGGAGGGGTGGAAATCGTGGTAAACTCGTCTTCGTAGTTGAGCGAGAGAGTAAGTAGTATAGGGCATTATCCATTAGTAGGCGACGGTTGTAATGGTAGTAAGAATGTATAGCCGTCTTTGTAGCGGACGTGGGAGTGGGAAGCATAAGGGATGAAGCCGGGGGTAACATGTCGGATGCGATCATACCAGCACTAAAGCACCGGATCCCATCAGAACTCCGAAGTTAAGCGTGCTTGGGCGAGAGTAGTACTAGGATGGGTGACCTCCTGGGAAGTCCTCGTGTTGCATTCCCTTTTTAATTATTTTTGTACGTACGTGAGGAACAGAACGCACGTGCGTGATATATATTAAGCCTGTCATCATATTTTTGACATTTGCGATATGTTTTAGCTCGGAGCTCGTTAGTCACGCGGCTAGGGAGAGTTGGGGCGCGAAAAGCGCGTTGTGAAAGGGGTGTAAAATACGTGTTGCTGCGGTATAGAGGGAGGGGTGGAAATCGTGGTAAACTCGTCTTCGTAGTTGAGCGAGAGAGTAAGTAGTATAGGGCATTATCCATTAGTAGGCGACGGTTGTAATGGTACTAAGAATGTATAGCCGCCTTTGTAGCGGACGTGGGAGTGGGAAGCATAAGGGATGAAGCCGGGGGTAACATGTCGGATGCGATCATACCAGCACTAAAGCACCGGATCCCATCAGAACTCCGAAGTTAAGCGTGCTTGGGCGAGAGTAGTACTAGGATGGGTGACCTCCTGGGAAGTCCTTGTGTTGCATTCCCTTTTTAATTATTTTTGTACGTACGTGAGGAACAGAACGCACGTGCGTGATATATATTAAGCCTGTCATCATATTTTTGACATTTGCGATATGTTTTAGCTCGGAGCTCGTTAGTCACGCGGCTAGGGAGAGTTGGGGCGCGAAAAGCGCGTTGTGAAAGGGGTGTAAAATACGTGTTGCTGCGGTATAGAGGGAGGGGTGGAAATCGTGGTAAACTCGTCTTCGTAGTTGAGCGAGAGAGTAAGTAGTATAGGGCATTATCCATTAGTAGGCGACGGTTGTAATGGTACTAAGAATGTATAGCCACCTTTGTAGCGGACGTGGGAGTGGGAAGCATAAGGGATGAAGCCGGGGGTAACATGTCGGATGCGATCATACCAGCACTAAAGCACCGGATCCCATCAAAACTCCGAAGTTAAGCGTGCTTGGGCGAGAGTAGTACTAGGATGGGTGACCTCCTGGGAAGTCCTCGTGTTGCATTCCCTTTTTAATTATTTTTGTACGTACGTGAGGAACAGAACGCACGTGCGTGATATATATTAAGCCTGTCATCATATTTTTGACATTTGCGATATGTTTTAGCTCGGAGCTCGTTAGTCACGCGGCTAGGGAGAGTTGGGGCGCGAAAAGCGCGTTGTGAAAGGGGTGTAAAATACGTGTTGCTGCGGTATAGAGGGAGGGGTGGAAATCGTGGTAAACTCGTCTTCGTAGTTGAGCGAGCGAGTAAGTAGTATAGGGCATTATCCATTAGTAGGCGACGGTTGTAATGGTAGTAAGAATGTATAGCCGCCTTTGTAGCGGACGTGGGAGTGGGAAGCATAAGGGATGAAGCCGGGGGTAACATGTCGGATGCGATCATACCAGCACTAAAGCACCGGATCCCATCAGAACTCCGAAGTTAAGCGTGCTTGGGCGAGAGTAGTACTAGGATGGGTGACCTCCTGGGAAGTCCTCGTGTTGCATTCCCTTTTTAATTATTTTTGTACGTACGTGAGGAACAGAACGCACGTGCGTGATATATATTAAGCCTGTCATCATATTTTTGACATTTGCGATATGTTTTAGCTCGGAGCTCGTTAGTCACGCGGCTAGGGAGAGTTGGGGCGCGAAAAGCGCGTTGTGAAAGGGGTGTAAAATACGTGTTGCTGCGGTATAGAGGGAGGGGTGGAAATCGTGGTAAACTCGTCTTCGTAGTTGAGCGAGCGAGTAAGTAGTATAGGGCATTATCCATTAGTAGGCGACGGTTGTAATGGTAGTAAGAATGTATAGCCGCCTTTGTAGCGGACGTGGGAGTGGGAAGCATAAGGGATGAAGCCGGGGGTAACATGTCGGATGCGATCATACCAGCACTAAAGCACCGGATCCCATCAGAACTACGAAGTTAAGCGTGCTTGGGCGAGAGTAGTACTAGGATGGGTGACCTCCTGGGAAGTCCTCGTGTTGCATTCCCTTTTTAATTATTTTTGTACGTACGTGAGGAACAGAACGCACGTGCGTGATATATATTAAGCCTGTCATCATATTTTTGACATTTGCGATATGTTTTAGCTCGGAGCTCGTTAGTCACGCGGCTAGGGAGAGTTGGGGCGCGAAAAGCGCGTTGTGAAAGGGGTGTAAAATACGTGTTGCTGCGGTATAGAGGGAGGGGTGGAAATCGTGGTAAACTCGTCTTCGTAGTTGAGCGAGAGAGTAAGTAGTATAGGGCATTATCCATTAGTAGGCGACGGTTGTAATGGTAGTAAGAATGTATAGCCGCCTTTGTAGCGGACGTGGGAGTGGGAAGCATAAGGGATGAAGCCGGGGGTAACATGTTGGATGCGATCATACCAGCACTAAAGCACCGGATCCCATCAGAACTCCGAAGTTAAGCGTGCTTGGGCGAGAGTAGTACTAGGATGGGTGACCTCCTGGGAAGTCCTCGTGTTGCATTCCCTTTTTAATTATTTTTGTACGTACGTGAGGAACAGAACGCACGTGCGTGATATATATTAAGCCTGTCATCATATTTTTGACATTTGCGATATGTTTTAGCTCGGAGCTCGTTAGTCACGCGGCTAGGGAGAGTTGGGGCGCGAAAAGCGCGTTGTGAAAGGGGTGTAAAATACGTGTTGCTGCGGTATAGAGGGAGGGGTGGAAATCGTGGTAAACTCGTCTTCGTAGTTGAGCGAGAGAGTAAGTAGTATAGGGCATTATCCATTAGTAGGCGACGGTTGTAATGGTAGTAAGAATGTATAGCCGTCTTTGTAGCGGACGTGGGAGTGGGAAGCATAAGGGATGAAGCCGGGGGTAACATGTCGGATGCGATCATACCAGCACTAAAGCACCGGATCCCATCAGAACTCCGAAGTTAAGCGTGCTTGGGCGAGAGTAGTACTAGGATGGGTGACCTCCTGGGAAGTCCTCGTGTTGCATTCCCTTTTTAATTATTTTTGTACGTACGTGAGGAACAGAACGCACGTGCGTGATATATATTAAGCCTGTCATCATATTTTTGACATTTGCGATATGTTTTAGCTCGGAGCTCGTTAGTCACGCGGCTAGGGAGAGTTGGGGCGCGAAAAGCGCGTTGTGAAAGGGGTGTAAAATACGTGTTGCTGCGGTATAGAGGGAGGGGTGGAAATCGTGGTAAACTCGTCTTCGTAGTTGAGCGAGAGAGTAAGTAGTATAGGGCATTATCCATTAGTAGGCGACGGTTGTAATGGTACTAAGAATGTATAGCCGCCTTTGTAGCGGACGTGGGAGTGGGAAGCATAAGGGATGAAGCCGGGGGTAACATGTCGGATGCGATCATACCAGCACTAAAGCACCGGATCCCATCAGAACTCCGAAGTTAAGCGTGCTTGGGCGAGAGTAGTACTAGGATGGGTGACCTCCTGGGAAGTCCTTGTGTTGCATTCCCTTTTTAATTATTTTTGTACGTACGTGAGGAACAGAACGCACGTGCGTGATATATATTAAGCCTGTCATCATATTTTTGACATTTGCGATATGTTTTAGCTCGGAGCTCGTTAGTCACGCGGCTAGGGAGAGTTGGGGCGCGAAAAGCGCGTTGTGAAAGGGGTGTAAAATACGTGTTGCTGCGGTATAGAGGGAGGGGTGGAAATCGTGGTAAACTCGTCTTCGTAGTTGAGCGAGAGAGTAAGTAGTATAGGGCATTATCCATTAGTAGGCGACGGTTGTAATGGTACTAAGAATGTATAGCCACCTTTGTAGCGGACGTGGGAGTGGGAAGCATAAGGGATGAAGCCGGGGGTAACATGTCGGATGCGATCATACCAGCACTAAAGCACCGGATCCCATCAAAACTCCGAAGTTAAGCGTGCTTGGGCGAGAGTAGTACTAGGATGGGTGACCTCCTGGGAAGTCCTCGTGTTGCATTCCCTTTTTAATTATTTTTGTACGTACGTGAGGAACAGAACGCACGTGCGTGATATATATTAAGCCTGTCATCATATTTTTGACATTTGCGATATGTTTTAGCTCGGAGCTCGTTAGTCACGCGGCTAGGGAGAGTTGGGGCGCGAAAAGCGCGTTGTGAAAGGGGTGTAAAATACGTGTTGCTGCGGTATAGAGGGAGGGGTGGAAATCGTGGTAAACTCGTCTTCGTAGTTGAGCGAGAGAGTAAGTAGTATAGGGCATTATCCATTAGTAGGCGACGGTTGTAATGGTAGTAAGAATGTATAGCCGTCTTTGTAGCGGACGTGGGAGTGGGAAGCATAAGGGATGAAGCCGGGGGTAACATGTCGGATGCGATCATACCAGCACTAAAGCACCGGATCCCATCAGAACTCCGAAGTTAAGCGTGCTTGGGCGAGAGTAGTACTAGGATGGGTGACCTCCTGGGAAGTCCTCGTGTTGCATTCCCTTTTTAATTATTTTTGTACGTACGTGAGGAACAGAACGCACGTGCGTGATATATATTAAGCCTGTCATCATATGTTTGACATTTGCGATATGTTTTAGCTCGGAGCTCGTTAGTCACGCGGCTAGGGAGAGTTGGGGCGCGAAAAGCGCGTTGTGAAAGGGGTGTAAAATACGTGTTGCTGCGGTATAGAGGGAGGGGTGGAAATCGTGGTAAACTCGTCTTCGTAGTTGAGCGAGAGAGTAAGTAGTATAGGGCATTATCCATTAGTAGGCGACGGTTGTAATGGTAGTAAGAATGTATAGCCGTCTTTGTAGCGGACGTGGGAGTGGGAAGCATAAGGGATGAAGCCGGGGGTAACATGTCGGATGCGATCATACCAGCACTAAAGCACCGGATCCCATCAGAACTCCGAAGTTAAGCGTGCTTGGGCGAGAGTAGTACTAGGATGGGTGACCTCCTGGGAAGTCCTCGTGTTGCATTCCCTTTTTAATTATTTTTGTACGTACGTGAGGAACAGAACGCACGTGCGTGATATATATTAAGCCTGTCATCATATTTTTGACATTTGCGATATGTTTTAGCTCGGAGCTCGTTAGTCACGCGGCTAGGGAGAGTTGGGGCGCGAAAAGCGCGTTGTGAAAGGGGTGTAAAATACGTGTTGCTGCGGTATAGAGGGAGGGGTGGAAATCGTGGTAAACTCGTCTTCGTAGTTGAGCGAGAGAGTAAGTAGTATAGGGCATTATCCATTAGTAGGCGACGGTTGTAATGGTAGTAAGAATGTATAGCCGTCTTTGTAGCGGACGTGGGAGTGGGAAGCATAAGGGATGAAGCCGGGGGTAACATGTCGGATGCGATCATACCAGCACTAAAGCACCGGATCCCATCAGAACTCCGAAGTTAAGCGTGCTTGGGCGAGAGTAGTACTAGGATGGGTGACCTCCTGGGAAGTCCTCGTGTTGCATTCCCTTTTTAATTATTTTTGTACGTACGTGAGGAACAGAACGCACGTGCGTGATATATATTAAGCCTGTCATCATATTTTTGACATTTGCGATATGTTTTAGCTCGGAGCTCGTTAGTCACGCGGCTAGGGAGAGTTGGGGCGCGAAAAGCGCGTTGTGAAAGGGGTGTAAAATACGTGTTGCTGCGGTATAGAGGGAGGGGTGGAAATCGTGGTAAACTCGTCTTCGTAGTTGAGCGAGAGAGTAAGTAGTATAGGGCATTATCCATTAGTAGGCGACGGTTGTAATGGTACTAAGAATGTATAGCCGCCTTTGTAGCGGACGTGGGAGTGGGAAGCATAAGGGATGAAGCCGGGGGTAACATGTCGGATGCGATCATACCAGCACTAAAGCACCGGATCCCATCAGAACTCCGAAGTTAAGCGTGCTTGGGCGAGAGTAGTACTAGGATGGGTGACCTCCTGGGAAGTCCTTGTGTTGCATTCCCTTTTTAATTATTTTTGTACGTACGTGAGGAACAGAACGCACGTGCGTGATATATATTAAGCCTGTCATCATATTTTTGACATTTGCGATATGTTTTAGCTCGGAGCTCGTTAGTCACGCGGCTAGGGAGAGTTGGGGCGCGAAAAGCGCGTTGTGAAAGGGGTGTAAAATACGTGTTGCTGCGGTATAGAGGGAGGGGTGGAAATCGTGGTAAACTCGTCTTCGTAGTTGAGCGAGAGAGTAAGTAGTATAGGGCATTATCCATTAGTAGGCGACGGTTGTAATGGTACTAAGAATGTATAGCCGCCTTTGTAGCGGACGTGGGAGTGGGAAGCATAAGGGATGAAGCCGGGGGTAACATGTCGGATGCGATCATACCAGCACTAAAGCACCGGATCCCATCAAAACTCCGAAGTTAAGCGTGCTTGGGCGAGAGTAGTACTAGGATGGGTGACCTCCTGGGAAGTCCTCGTGTTGCATTCCCTTTTTAATTATTTTTGTACGTACGTGAGGAACAGAACGCACGTGCGTGATATATATTAAACCTGTCATCATATTTTTGACATTTGCGATATGTTTTAGCTCGGAGCTCGTTAGTCACGCGGCTAGGGAGAGTTGGGGCGCGAAAAGCGCGTTGTGAAAGGGGTGTAAAATACGTGTTGCTGCGGTATAGAGGGAGGGGTGGAAATCGTGGTAAACTCGTCTTCGTAGTTGAGCGAGAGAGTAAGTAGTATAGGGCATTATCCATTAGTAGGCGACGGTTGTAATGGTAGTAAGAATGTATAGCCGTCTTTGTAGCGGACGTGGGAGTGGGAAGCATAAGGGATGAAGCCGGGGGTAACATGTCGGATGCGATCATACCAGCACTAAAGCACCGGATCCCATCAGAACTCCGAAGTTAAGCGTGCTTGGGCGAGAGTAGTACTAGGATGGGTGACCTCCTGGGAAGTCCTCGTGTTGCATTCCCTTTTTAATTATTTTTGTACGTACGTGAGGAACAGAACGCACGTGCGTGATATATATTAAGCCTGTCATCATATGTTTGACATTTGCGATATGTTTTAGCTCGGAGCTCGTTAGTCACGCGGCTAGGGAGAGTTGGGGCGCGAAAAGCGCATTGTGAAAGGGGTGTAAAATACGTGTTGCTGCGGTATAGAGGGAGGGGTGGAAATCGTGGTAAACTCGTCTTCGTAGTTGAGCGAGAGAGTAAGTAGTATAGGGCATTATCCATTAGTAGGCGACGGTTGTAATGGTAGTAAGAATGTATAGCCGTCTTTGTAGCGGACGTGGGAGTGGGAAGCATAAGGGATGAAGCCGGGGGTAACATGTCGGATGCGATCATACCAGCACTAAAGCGCCGGATCCCATCAGAACTCTGAAGTTAAGCGTGCTTGGGCGAGAGTAGTACTAGGATGGGTGACCTCCTGGGAAGTCCTCGTGTTGCATTCCCTTTTTAATTATTTTTGTACGTACGTGAGGAACAGAACGCACGTGCGTGATATATATTAAGCCTGTCATCATATTTTTGACATTTGCGATATGTTTTAGCTCGGAGCTCGTTAGTCACGCGGCTAGGGAGAGTTGGGGCGCGAAAAGCGCGTTGTGAAAGGGGTGTAGAATACGTGTTGCTGCGGTATAGAGGGAGGGGTGGAAATCGTGGTAAACTCGTCTTCGTAGTTGAGCGAGAGAGTAAGTAGTATAGGGCATTATCCATTAGTAGGCGACGGTTGTAATGGTAGTAAGAATGTATAGCCGTCTTTGTAGCGGACGTGGGAGTGGGAAGCATAAGGGATGAAGCCGGGGGTAACATGTCGGATGCGATCATACCAGCACTAAAGCACCGGATCCCATCAGAACTCCGAAGTTAAGCGTGCTTGGGCGAGAGTAGTACTAGGATGGGTGACCTCCTGTGAAGTCCTCGTGTTGCATTCCCTTTTTAATTATTTTTGTACGTACGTGAGGAACAGAACGCACGTGCGTGCGTGATATATATTAAGCCTGTCATCATATTTTTGACATTTGCGATATGTTTTAGCTCGGAGCTCGTTAGTCACGCGGCTAGGGAGAGTTGGGGCGCGAAAAGCGCGTTGTGAAAGGGGTGTAAAATACGTGTTGCTGCGGTATAGAGGGAGGGGTGGAAATCGTGGTAAACTCGTCTTCGTAGTTGAGCGAGAGAGTAAGTAGTATAGGGCATTATCCATTAGTAGGCGACGGTTGTAATGGTAGTAAGAATGTATAGCCGTCTTTGTAGCGGACGTGGGAGTGGGAAGCATAAGGGATGAAGCCGGGGGTAACATGTCGGATGCGATCATACCAGCACTAAAGCACCGGATCCCATCAGAACTCCGAAGTTAAGCGTGCTTGGGCGAGAGTAGTACTAGGATGGGTGACCTCCTGGGAAGTCCTCGTGTTGCATTCCCTTTTTAATTATTTTTGTACGTACGTGAGGAACAGAACGCACGTGCGTGATATATATTAAGCCTGTCATCATATTTTTGACATTTGCGATATGTTTTAGCTCGGAGCTCGTTAGTCACGCGGCTAGGGAGAGTTGGGGCGCGAAAAGCGCGTTGTGAAAGGGGTGTAAAATACGTGTTGCTGCGGTATAGAGGGAGGGGTGGAAATCGTGGTAAACTCGTCTTCGTAGTTGAGCGAGAGAGTAAGTAGTATAGGGCATTATCCATTAGTAGGCGACGGTTGTAATGGTAGTAAGAATGTATAGCCGTCTTTGTAGCGGACGTGGGAGTGGGAAGCATAAGGGATGAAGCCGGGGGTAACATGTCGGATGCGATCATACCAGCACTAAAGCACCGGATCCCATCAGAACTCCAAAGTTAAGCGTGCTTGGGCGAGAGTAGTACTAGGATGGGTGACCTCCTGGGAAGTCCTCGTGTTGCATTCCCTTTTTAATTATTTTTGTACGTACGTGAGGAACAGAACGCACGTGCGTGCGTGATATATATTAAGCCTGTCATCATATTTTTGACATTTGCGATATGTTTTAGCTCGGAGCTCGTTAGTCACGCGGCTAGGGAGAGTTGGGGCGCGAAAAGCGCGTTGTGAAAGGGGTGTAAAATACGTGTTGCTGCGGTATAGAGGGAGGGGTGGAAATCGTGGTAAACTCGTCTTCGTAGTTGAGCGAGAGAGTAAGTAGTATAGGGCATTATCCATTAGTAGGCGACGGTTGTAATGGTAGTAAGAATGTATAGCCGTCTTTGTAGCGGACGTGGGAGTGGGAAGCATAAGGGATGAAGCCGGGGGTAACATGTCGGATGCGATCATACCAGCACTAAAGCACCGGATCCCATCAGAACTCCGAAGTTAAGCGTGCTTGGGCGAGAGTAGTACTAGGATGGGTGACCTCCTGGGAAGTCCTCGTGTTGCATTCCCTTTTTAATTATTTTTGTACGTACGTGAGGAACAGAACGCACGTGCGTGCGTGATATATATTAAGCCTGTCATCATATTTTTGACATTTGCGATATGTTTTAGCTCGGAGCTCGTTAGTCACGCGGCTAGGGAGAGTTGGGGCGCGAAAAGCGCGTTGTGAAAGGGGTGTAAAATACGTGTTGCTGCGGTATAGAGGGAGGGGTGGAAATCGTGATAAACTCGTCTTCGTAGTTGAGCGAGAGAGTAAGTAGTATAGGGCATTATCCATTAGTAGGCGACGGTTGTAATGGTAGTAAGAATGTATAGCCGTCTTTGTAGCGGACGTGGGAGTGGGAAGCATAAGGGATGAAGCCGGGGGTAACATGTCGGATGGGATCATACCAGCACTAAAGCACCGGATCCCATCAGAACTCCGAAGTTAAGCGTGCTTGGGCGAGAGTAGTACTAGGATGGGTGACCTCCTGGGAAGTCCTCGTGTTGCATTCCCTTTTTAATTATTTTTGTACGTACGTGAGGAACAGAACGCACGTGCGTGATATATATTAAGCCTGTCATCATATTTTTGACATTTGCGATATGTTTTAGCTCGGAGCTCGTTAGTCACGCGGCTAGGGAGAGTTGGGGCGCGAAAAGCGCGTTGTGAAAGGGGTGTAAAATACGTGTTGCTGCGGTATAGAGGGAGGGGTGGAAATCGTGGTAAACTCGTCTTCGTAGTTGAGCGAGAGAGTAAGTAGTATAGGGCATTATCCATTAGTAGGCGATGGTTGTAATGGTAGTAAGAATGTATAGCCGTCTTCGTAGCGGACGTGGGAGTGGGAAGCATAAGGGATGAAGCCGGGGGTAACATGTCGGATGCGATCATACCAGCACTAAAGCACCGGATCCCATCAAAACTCCGAAGTTAAGCGTGCTTGGGCGAGAGTAGTACTAGGATGGGTGACCTCCTGGGAAGTCCTCGCGTTGCATTCCCTTTTTAATTATTTTTGTGCGTACGTGAGGAACAGAACGCACGTGCGTGCGTGATATATATTAAGCCTGTCATCATATTTTTGACATTTGCGATATGTTTTAGCTCGGAGCTCGTTAGTCACGCGGCTAGGGAGAGTTGGGGCGCGAAAAGCGCGTTGTGAAAGGGGTGTAAAATACGTGTTGCTGCGGTATAGAGGGAGGGGTGGAAATCGTGGTAAACTCGTCTTCGTAGTTGAGCGAGAGAGTAAGTAGTATAGGGCATTATCCATTAGTAGGCGACGGTTGTAATGGTAGTAAGAATGTATAGCCGTCTTTGTAGCGGACGTGGGAGTGGGAAGCATAAGGGATGAAGCCGGGGGTAACATGTCGGATGCGATCATACCAGCACTAAAGCACCGGATCCCATCAGAACTCCGAAGTTAAGCGTGCTTGGGCGAGAGTAGTACTAGGATGGGTGACCTCCTGGGAAGTCCTCGTGTTGCATTCCCTTTTTAATTATTTTTGTACGTACGTGAGGAACAGAACGCACGTGCGTGATATATATTAAGCCTGTCATCATATGTTTGACATTTGCGATATGTTTTAGCTCGGAGCTCGTTAGTCACGCGGCTAGGGAGAGTTGGGGCGCGAAAAGCGCATTGTGAAAGGGGTGTAAAATACGTGTTGCTGCGGTATAGAGGGAGGGGTGGAAATCGTGGTAAACTCGTCTTCGTAGTTGAGCGAGAGAGTAAGTAGTATAGGGCATTATCCATTAGTAGGCGACGGTTGTAATGGTAGTAAGAATGTATAGCCGTCTTTGTAGCGGACGTGGGAGTGGGAAGCATAAGGGATGAAGCCGGGGGTAACATGTCGGATGCGATCATACCAGCACTAAAGCGCCGGATCCCATCAGAACTCTGAAGTTAAGCGTGCTTGGGCGAGAGTAGTACTAGGATGGGTGACCTCCTGGGAAGTCCTCGTGTTGCATTCCCTTTTTAATTATTTTTGTACGTACGTGAGGAACAGAACGCACGTGCGTGATATATATTAAGCCTGTCATCATATTTTTGACATTTGCGATATGTTTTAGCTCGGAGCTCGTTAGTCACGCGGCTAGGGAGAGTTGGGGCGCGAAAAGCGCGTTGTGAAAGGGGTGTAGAATACGTGTTGCTGCGGTATAGAGGGAGGGGTGGAAATCGTGGTAAACTCGTCTTCGTAGTTGAGCGAGAGAGTAAGTAGTATAGGGCATTATCCATTAGTAGGCGACGGTTGTAATGGTAGTAAGAATGTATAGCCGTCTTTGTAGCGGACGTGGGAGTGGGAAGCATAAGGGATGAAGCCGGGGGTAACATGTCGGATGCGATCATACCAGCACTAAAGCACCGGATCCCATCAGAACTCCGAAGTTAAGCGTGCTTGGGCGAGAGTAGTACTAGGATGGGTGACCTCCTGTGAAGTCCTCGTGTTGCATTCCCTTTTTAATTATTTTTGTACGTACGTGAGGAACAGAACGCACGTGCGTGCGTGATATATATTAAGCCTGTCATCATATTTTTGACATTTGCGATATGTTTTAGCTCGGAGCTCGTTAGTCACGCGGCTAGGGAGAGTTGGGGCGCGAAAAGCGCGTTGTGAAAGGGGTGTAAAATACGTGTTGCTGCGGTATAGAGGGAGGGGTGGAAATCGTGGTAAACTCGTCTTCGTAGTTGAGCGAGAGAGTAAGTAGTATAGGGCATTATCCATTAGTAGGCGACGGTTGTAATGGTAGTAAGAATGTATAGCCGTCTTTGTAGCGGACGTGGGAGTGGGAAGCATAAGGGATGAAGCCGGGGGTAACATGTCGGATGCGATCATACCAGCACTAAAGCACCGGATCCCATCAGAACTCCGAAGTTAAGCGTGCTTGGGCGAGAGTAGTACTAGGATGGGTGACCTCCTGGGAAGTCCTCGTGTTGCATTCCCTTTTTAATTATTTTTGTACGTACGTGAGGAACAGAACGCACGTGCGTGATATATATTAAGCCTGTCATCATATTTTTGACATTTGCGATATGTTTTAGCTCGGAGCTCGTTAGTCACGCGGCTAGGGAGAGTTGGGGCGCGAAAAGCGCGTTGTGAAAGGGGTGTAAAATACGTGTTGCTGCGGTATAGAGGGAGGGGTGGAAATCGTGGTAAACTCGTCTTCGTAGTTGAGCGAGAGAGTAAGTAGTATAGGGCATTATCCATTAGTAGGCGACGGTTGTAATGGTAGTAAGAATGTATAGCCGTCTTTGTAGCGGACGTGGGAGTGGGAAGCATAAGGGATGAAGCCGGGGGTAACATGTCGGATGCGATCATACCAGCACTAAAGCACCGGATCCCATCAGAACTCCAAAGTTAAGCGTGCTTGGGCGAGAGTAGTACTAGGATGGGTGACCTCCTGGGAAGTCCTCGTGTTGCATTCCCTTTTTAATTATTTTTGTACGTACGTGAGGAACAGAACGCACGTGCGTGCGTGATATATATTAAGCCTGTCATCATATTTTTGACATTTGCGATATGTTTTAGCTCGGAGCTCGTTAGTCACGCGGCTAGGGAGAGTTGGGGCGCGAAAAGCGCGTTGTGAAAGGGGTGTAAAATACGTGTTGCTGCGGTATAGAGGGAGGGGTGGAAATCGTGGTAAACTCGTCTTCGTAGTTGAGCGAGAGAGTAAGTAGTATAGGGCATTATCCATTAGTAGGCGACGGTTGTAATGGTAGTAAGAATGTATAGCCGTCTTTGTAGCGGACGTGGGAGTGGGAAGCATAAGGGATGAAGCCGGGGGTAACATGTCGGATGCGATCATACCAGCACTAAAGCACCGGATCCCATCAGAACTCCGAAGTTAAGCGTGCTTGGGCGAGAGTAGTACTAGGATGGGTGACCTCCTGGGAAGTCCTCGTGTTGCATTCCCTTTTTAATTATTTTTGTACGTACGTGAGGAACAGAACGCACGTGCGTGCGTGATATATATTAAGCCTGTCATCATATTTTTGACATTTGCGATATGTTTTAGCTCGGAGCTCGTTAGTCACGCGGCTAGGGAGAGTTGGGGCGCGAAAAGCGCGTTGTGAAAGGGGTGTAAAATACGTGTTGCTGCGGTATAGAGGGAGGGGTGGAAATCGTGATAAACTCGTCTTCGTAGTTGAGCGAGAGAGTAAGTAGTATAGGGCATTATCCATTAGTAGGCGACGGTTGTAATGGTAGTAAGAATGTATAGCCGTCTTTGTAGCGGACGTGGGAGTGGGAAGCATAAGGGATGAAGCCGGGGGTAACATGTCGGATGGGATCATACCAGCACTAAAGCACCGGATCCCATCAGAACTCCGAAGTTAAGCGTGCTTGGGCGAGAGTAGTACTAGGATGGGTGACCTCCTGGGAAGTCCTCGTGTTGCATTCCCTTTTTAATTATTTTTGTACGTACGTGAGGAACAGAACGCACGTGCGTGATACTTTTTAATTATTTTTGTACGTACGTGAGGAACAGAACGCACGTGCGTGATATATATTAAGCCTGTCATCATATTTTTGACATTTGCGATATGTTTTAGCTCGGAGCTCGTTAGTCACGCGGCTAGGGAGAGTTGGGGCGCGAAAAGCGCGTTGTGAAAGGGGTGTAAAATACGTGTTGCTGCGGTATAGAGGGAGGGGTGGAAATCGTGGTAAACTCGTCTTCGTAGTTGAGCGAGAGAGTAAGTAGTATAGGGCATTATCCATTAGTAGGCGATGGTTGTAATGGTAGTAAGAATGTATAGCCGTCTTCGTAGCGGACGTGGGAGTGGGAAGCATAAGGGATGAAGCCGGGGGTAACATGTCGGATGCGATCATACCAGCACTAAAGCACCGGATCCCATCAAAACTCCGAAGTTAAGCGTGCTTGGGCGAGAGTAGTACTAGGATGGGTGACCTCCTGGGAAGTCCTCGTGTTGCATTCCCTTTTTAATTATTTTTGTGCGTACGTGAGGAACAGAACGCACGTGCGTGCGTGATATATATTAAGCCTGTCATCATATTTTTGACATTTGCGATATGTTTTAGCTCGGAGCTCGTTAGTCACGCGGCTAGGGAGAGTTGGGGCGCGAAAAGCGCGTTGTGAAAGGGGTGTAAAATACGTGTTGCTGCGGTATAGAGGGAGGGGTGGAAATCGTGGTAAACTCGTCTTCGTAGTTGAGCGAGAGAGTAAGTAGTATAGGGCATTATCCATTAGTAGGCGACGGTTGTAATGGTAGTAAGAATGTATAGCCGTCTTTGTAGCGGACGTGGGAGTGGGAAGCATAAGGGATGAAGCCGGGGGTAACATGTCGGATGCGATCATACCAGCACTAAAGCACCGGATCCCATCAGAACTCCGAAGTTAAGCGTGCTTGGGCGAGAGTAGTACTAGGATGGGTGACCTCCTGGGAAGTCCTCGTGTTGCATTCCCTTTTTAATTATTTTTGTACGTACGTGAGGAACAGAACGCACGTGCGTGCGTGATATATATTAAGCCTGTCATCATATTTTTGACATTTGCGATATGTTTTAGCTCGGAGCTCGTTAGTCACGCGGCTAGGGAGAGTTGGGGCGCGAAAAGCGCGTTGTGAAAGGGGTGTAAAATACGTGTTGCTGCGGTATAGAGGGAGGGGTGGAAATCGTGGTAAACTCGTCTTCGTAGTTGAGCGAGAGAGTAAGTAGTATAGGGCATTATCCATTAGTAGGCGACGGTTGTAATGGTAGTAAGAATGTATAGCCGTCTTTGTAGCGGACGTGGGAGTGGGAAGCATAAGGGATGAAGCCGGGGGTAACATGTCGGATGCGATCATACCAGCACTAAAGCACCGGATCCCATCAGAACTCCGAAGTTAAGCGTGCTTGGGCGAGAGTAGTACTAGGATGGGTGACCTCCTGGGAAGTCCTCGTGTTGCATTCCCTTTTTAATTATTTTTGTACGTACGTGAGGAACAGAACGCACGTGCGTGCGTGATATATATTAAGCCTGTCATCATATTTTTGACATTTGCGATATGTTTTAGCTCGGAGCTCGTTAGTCACGCGGCTAGGGAGAGTTGGGGTGCGAAAAGCGCGTTGTGAAAGGGGTGTAAAATACGTGTTGCTGCGGTATAGAGGGAGGGGTGGAAATCGTGGTAAACTCGTCTTCGTAGTTGAGCGAGAGAGTAAGTAGTATAGGGCATTATCCATTAGTAGGCGACGGTTGTAATGGTAGTAAGAATGTATAGCCGTCTTTGTAGCGGACGTGGGAGTGGGAAGCATAAGGGATGAAGCCGGGGGTAACATGTCGGATGCGATCATACCAGCACTAAAGCACCGGATCCCATCAGAACTCCGAAGTTAAGCGTGCTTGGGCGAGAGTAGTACTAGGATGGGTGACCTCCTAAGTTAAGCGTGCTTGGGCGAGAGTAGTACTAGGATGGGTGACCTCCTGGGAAGTCCTCGTGTTGCATTCCCTTTTTAATTATTTTTGTACGTACGTGAGGAACAGAACGCACGTGCGTGCGTGATATATATTAAGCCTGTCATCATATTTTTGACATTTGCGATATGTTTTAGCTCGGAGCTCGTTAGTCACGCGGCTAGGGAGAGTTGGGGCGCGAAAAGCGCGTTGTGAAAGGGGTGTAAAATACGTGTTGCTGCGGTATAGAGGGAGGGGTGGAAATCGTGATAAACTCGTCTTCGTAGTTGAGCGAGAGAGTAAGTAGTATAGGGCATTATCCATTAGTAGGCGACGGTTGTAATGGTAGTAAGAATGTATAGCCGTCTTTGTAGCGGACGTGGGAGTGGGAAGCATAAGGGATGAAGCCGGGGGTAACATGTCGGATGCGATCATACCAGCACTAAAGCACCGGATCCCATCAGAACTCCGAAGTTAAGCGTGCTTGGGCGAGAGTAGTACTAGGATGGGTGACCTCCTGGGAAGTCCTCGTGTTGCATTCCCTTTTTAATTATTTTTGTACGTACGTGAGGAACAGAACGCACGTGCGTGATATATATTAAGCCTGTCATCATATTTTTGACATTTGCGATATGTTTTAGCTCGGAGCTCGTTAGTCACGCGGCTAGGGAGAGTTGGGGCGCGAAAAGCGCGTTGTGAAAGGGGTGTAAAATACGTGTTGCTGCGGTATAGAGGGAGGGGTGGAAATCGTGGTAAACTCGTCTTCGTAGTTGAGCGAGAGAGTAAGTAGTATAGGGCATTATCCATTAGTAGGCGACGGTTGTAATGGTAGTAAGAATGTATAGCCGTCTTTGTAGCGGACGTGGGAGTGGGAAGCATAAGGGATGAAGCCGGGGGTAACATGTCGGATGCGATCATACCAGCACTAAAGCACCGGATCCCATCAGAACTCCAAAGTTAAGCGTGCTTGGGCGAGAGTAGTACTAGGATGGGTGACCTCCTGGGAAGTCCTCGTGTTGCATTCCCTTTTTAATTATTTTTGTACGTATGTGAGGAACAGAACGCACGTGCGTGATATATATTAAGCCTGTCATCATATTTTTGACATTTGCGATATGTTTTAGCTCGGAGCTCGTTAGTCACGCGGCTAGGGAGAGTTGGGGCGCGAAAAGCGCGTTGTGAAAGGGGTGTAAAATACGTGTTGCTGCGGTATAGAGGGAGGGGTGGAAATCGTGGTAAACTCGTCTTCGTAGTTGAGCGAGAGAGTAAGTAGTATAGGGCATTATCCATTAGTACGCGACGGTTGTAATGGTAGTTAGAATGTATAGCCGTCTTTGTAGCGGACGTGGGAGTGGGAATCATAAGGGATGAAGCCGGGGGTAACATGTCGGATGCGATCATACCAGCACTAAAGCACCGGATCCCATCAGAACTCCGAAGTTAAGCGTGCTTGGGCGAGAGTAGTACTAGGATGGGTGACCTCCTGGGAAGTCCTCGTGTTGCATTCCCTTTTTAATTATTTTTGTACGTACGTGAGGAACAGAACGCACGTGCGTGATATATATTAAGCCTGTCATCATATTTTTGACATTTGCGATATGTTTTAGCTCGGAGCTCGTTAGTCACGCGGCTAGGGAGAGTTGGGGCGCGAAAAGCGCGTTGTGAAAGGGGTGTAAAATACGTGTTGCTGCGGTATAGAGGGAGGGGTGGAAATCGTGATAAACTCGTCTTCGTAGTTGAGCGAGAGAGTAAGTAGTATAGGGCATTATCCATTAGTAGGCGACGGTTGTAATGGTAGTAAGAATGTATAGCCGTCTTTGTAGCGGACGTGGGAGTGGGAAGCATAAGGGATGAAGCCGGGGGTAACATGTCGGATGCGATCATACCAGCACTAAAGCACCGGATCCCATCAGAACTCCGAAGTTAAGCGTGCTTGGGCGAGAGTAGTACTAGGATGGGTGACCTCCTGGGAAGTCCTCGTGTTGCATTCCCTTTTTAATTATTTTTGTACGTACGTGAGGAACAGAACGCACGTGCGTGATATATATTAAGCCTGTCATCATATTTTTGACATTTGCGATATGTTTTAGCTCGGAGCTCGTTAGTCACGCGGCTAGGGAGAGTTGGGGCGCGAAAAGCGCGTTGTGAAAGGGGTGTAAAATACGTGTTGCTGCGGTATAGAGGGAGGGGTGGAAATCGTGGTAAACTCGTCTTCGTAGTTGAGCGAGAGAGTAAGTAGTATAGGGCATTATCCATTAGTAGGCGACGGTTGTAATGGTAGTAAGAATGTATAGCCGTCTTTGTAGCGGACGTGGGAGTGGGAAGCATAAGGGATGAAGCCGGGGGTAACATGTCGGATGCGATCATACCAGCACTAAAGCACCGGATCCCATCAGAACTCCGAAGTTAAGCGTGCTTGGGCGAGAGTAGTACTAGGATGGGTGACCTCCTGGGAAGTCCTCGTGTTGCATTCCCTTTTTAATTATTTTTGTACGTACGTGAGGAACAGAACGCACGTGCGTGCGTGATATATATTAAGCCTGTCATCATATTTTTGACATTTGCGATATGTTTTAGCTCGGAGCTCGTTAGTCACGCGGCTAGGGAGAGTTGGGGCGCGAAAAGCGCGTTGTGAAAGGGGTGTAAAATACGTGTTGCTGCGGTATAGAGGGAGGGGTGGAAATCGTGGTAAACTCGTCTTCGTAGTTGAGCGAGAGAGTAAGTAGTATAGGGCATTATCCATTAGTAGGCGACGGTTGTAATGGTAGTAAGAATGTATAGCCGTCTTTGTAGCGGACGTGGGAGTGGGAAGCATAAGGGATGAAGCCGGGGGTAACATGTCGGATGCGATCATACCAGCACTAAAGCACCGGATCCCATCAGAACTCCGAAGTTAAGCGTGCTTGGGCGAGAGTAGTACTAGGATGGGTGACCTCCTGGGAAGTCCTCGTGTTGCATTCCCTTTTTAATTATTTTTGTACGTACGTGAGGAACAGAACGCACGTGCGTGCGTGATATATATTAAGCCTGTCATCATATTTTTGACATTTGCGATATGTTTTAGCTCGGAGCTCGTTAGTCACGCGGCTAGGGAGAGTTGGGGCGCGAAAAGCGCGTTGTGAAAGGGGTGTAAAATACGTGTTGCTGCGGTATAGAGGGAGGGGTGGAAATCGTGGTAAACTCGTCTTCGTAGTTGAGCGAGAGAGTAAGTAGTATAGGGCATTATCCATTAGTAGGCGACGGTTGTAATGGTAGTAAGAATGTATAGCCGTCTTTGTAGCGGACGTGGGAGTGGGAAGCATAAGGGATGAAGCCGGGGGTAACATGTCGGATGCGATCATACCAGCACTAAAGCACCGGATCCCATCAGAACTCCGAAGTTAAGCGTGCTTGGGCGAGAGTAGTACTAGGATGGGTGACCTCCTAAGTTAAGCGTGCTTGGGCGAGAGTAGTACTAGGATGGGTGACCTCCTGGGAAGTCCTCGTGTTGCATTCCCTTTTTAATTATTTTTGTACGTACGTGAGGAACAGAACGCACGTGCGTGCGTGATATATATTAAGCCTGTCATCATATTTTTGACATTTGCGATATGTTTTAGCTCGGAGCTCGTTAGTCACGCGGCTAGGGAGAGTTGGGGCGCGAAAAGCGCGTTGTGAAAGGGGTGTAAAATACGTGTTGCTGCGGTATAGAGGGAGGGGTGGAAATCGTGGTAAACTCGTCTTCGTAGTTGAGCGAGAGAGTAAGTAGTATAGGGCATTATCCATTAGTAGGCGACGGTTGTAATGGTAGTAAGAATGTATAGCCGTCTTTGTAGCGGACGTGGGAGTGGGAAGCATAAGGGATGAAGCCGGGGGTAACATGTCGGATGCGATCATACCAGCACTAAAGCACCGGATCCCATCAGAACTCCGAAGTTAAGCGTGCTTGGGCGAGAGTAGTACTAGGATGGGTGACCTCCTGGGAAGTCCTCGTGTTGCATTCCCTTTTTAATTATTTTTGTACGTACGTGAGGAACAGAACGCACGTGCGTGCGTGATATATATTAAGCCTGTCATCATATTTTTGACATTTGCGATATGTTTTAGCTCGGAGCTCGTTAGTCACGCGGCTAGGGAGAGTTGGGGCGCGAAAAGCGCGTTGTGAAAGGGGTGTAAAATACGTGTTGCTGCGGTATAGAGGGAGGGGTGGAAATCGTGGTAAACTCGTCTTCGTAGTTGAGCGAGAGAGTAAGTACTATAGGGCATTATCCATTAGTAGGCGACGGTTGTAATGGTAGTAAGAATGTATAGCCGTCTTTGTAGCGGACGTGGGAGTGGGAAGCATAAGGGATGAAGCCGGGGGTAACATGTCGGATGGGATCATACCAGCACTAAAGCACCGGATCCCATCAGAACTCCAAAGTTAAGCGTGCTTGGGCGAGAGTAGTACTAGGATGGGTGACCTCCTGGGAAGTCCTCGTGTTGCATTCCCTTTTTAATTATTTTTGTACGTACGTGAGGAACAGAACGCACGTGCGTGCGTGATATATATTAAGCCTGTCATCATATTTTTGACATTTGCGATATGTTTTAGCTCGGAGCTCGTTAGTCACGCGGCTAGGGAGAGTTGGGGCGCGAAAAGCGCGTTGTGAAAGGGGTGTAAAATACGTGTTGCTGCGGTATAGAGGGAGGGGTGGAAATCGTGGTAAACTCGTCTTCGTAGTTGAGCGAGAGAGTAAGTAGTATAGGGCATTATCCATTAGTAGGCGACGGTTGTAATGGTAGTAAGAATGTATAGCCGTCTTTGTAGCGGACGTGGGAGTGGGAAGCATAAGGGATGAAGCCGGGGGTAACATGTCGGATGCGATCATACCAGCACTAAAGCACCGGATCCCATCAGAACTCCGAAGTTAAGCGTGCTTGGGCGAGAGTAGTACTAGGATGGGTGACCTCCTGGGAAGTCCTCGTGTTGCATTCCCTTTTTAATTATTTTTGTACGTACGTGAGGAACAGAACGCACGTGCGTGCGTGATATATATTAAGCCTGTCATCATATTTTTGACATTTGCGATATGTTTTAGCTCGGAGCTCGTTAGTCACGCGGCTAGGGAGAGTTGGGGCGCGAAAAGCGCGTTGTGAAAGGGGTGTAAAATACGTGTTGCTGCGGTATAGAGGGAGGGGTGGAAATCGTGGTAAACTCGTCTTCGTAGTTGAGCGAGAGAGTAAGTACTATAGGGCATTATCCATTAGTAGGCGACGGTTGTAATGGTAGTAAGAATGTATAGCCGTCTTTGTAGCGGACGTGGGAGTGGGAAGCATAAGGGATGAAGCCGGGGGTAACATGTCGGATGGGATCATACCAGCACTAAAGCACCGGATCCCATCAGAACTCCAAAGTTAAGCGTGCTTGGGCGAGAGTAGTACTAGGATGGGTGACCTCCTGGGAAGTCCTCGTGTTGCATTCCCTTTTTAATTATTTTTGTACGTACGTGAGGAACAGAACGCACGTGCGTGCGTGATATATATTAAGCCTGTCATCATATTTTTGACATTTGCGATATGTTTTAGCTCGGAGCTCGTTAGTCACGCGGCTAGGGAGAGTTGGGGCGCGAAAAGCGCGTTGTGAAAGGGGTGTAAAATACGTGTTGCTGCGGTATAGAGGGAGGGGTGGAAATCGTGGTAAACTCGTCTTCGTAGTTGAGCGAGAGAGTAAGTAGTATAGGGCATTATCCATTAGTAGGCGACGGTTGTAATGGTAGTAAGAATGTATAGCCGTCTTTGTAGCGGACGTGGGAGTGGGAAGCATAAGGGATGAAGCCGGGGGTAACATGTCGGATGCGATCATACCAGCACTAAAGCACCGGATCCCATCAGAACTCCGAAGTTAAGCGTGCTTGGGCGAGAGTAGTACTAGGATGGGTGACCTCCTGGGAAGTCCTCGTGTTGCATTCCCTTTTTAATTATTTTTGTACGTACGTGAGGAACAGAACGCACGTGCGTGATATATATTAAGCCTGTCATCATATTTTTGACATTTGCGATATGTTTTAGCTCGGAGCTCGTTAGTCACGCGGCTAGGGAGAGTTGGGGCGCGAAAAGCGCGTTGTGAAAGGGGTGTAAAATACGTGTTGCTGCGGTATAGAGGGAGGGGTGGAAATCGTGGTAAACTCGTCTTCGTAGTTGAGCGAGAGAGTAAGTAGTATAGGGCATTATCCATTAGTAGGCGACGGTTGTAATGGTAGTAAGAATGTATAGCCGTCTTTGTAGCGGACGTGGGAGTGGGAAGCATAAGGGATGAAGCCGGGGGTAACATGTCGGATGCGATCATACCAGCACTAAAGCACCGGATCCCATCAGAACTCCAAAGTTAAGCGTGCTTGGGCGAGAGTAGTACTAGGATGGGTGACCTCCTGGGAAGTCCTCGTGTTGCATTCCCTTTTTAATTATTTTTGTACGTATGTGAGGAACAGAACGCACGTGCGTGATATATATTAAGCCTGTCATCATATTTTTGACATTTGCGATATGTTTTAGCTCGGAGCTCGTTAGTCACGCGGCTAGGGAGAGTTGGGGCGCGAAAAGCGCGTTGTGAAAGGGGTGTAAAATACGTGTTGCTGCGGTATAGAGGGAGGGGTGGAAATCGTGGTAAACTCGTCTTCGTAGTTGAGCGAGAGAGTAAGTAGTATAGGGCATTATCCATTAGTACGCGACGGTTGTAATGGTAGTTAGAATGTATAGCCGTCTTTGTAGCGGACGTGGGAGTGGGAATCATAAGGGATGAAGCCGGGGGTAACATGTCGGATGCGATCATACCAGCACTAAAGCACCGGATCCCATCAGAACTCCGAAGTTAAGCGTGCTTGGGCGAGAGTAGTACTAGGATGGGTGACCTCCTGGGAAGTCCTCGTGTTGCATTCCCTTTTTAATTATTTTTGTACGTACGTGAGGAACAGAACGCACGTGCGTGATATATATTAAGCCTGTCATCATATTTTTGACATTTGCGATATGTTTTAGCTCGGAGCTCGTTAGTCACGCGGCTAGGGAGAGTTGGGGCGCGAAAAGCGCGTTGTGAAAGGGGTGTAAAATACGTGTTGCTGCGGTATAGAGGGAGGGGTGGAAATCGTGATAAACTCGTCTTCGTAGTTGAGCGAGAGAGTAAGTAGTATAGGGCATTATCCATTAGTAGGCGACGGTTGTAATGGTAGTAAGAATGTATAGCCGTCTTTGTAGCGGACGTGGGAGTGGGAAGCATAAGGGATGAAGCCGGGGGTAACATGTCGGATGCGATCATACCAGCACTAAAGCACCGGATCCCATCAGAACTCCGAAGTTAAGCGTGCTTGGGCGAGAGTAGTACTAGGATGGGTGACCTCCTGGGAAGTCCTCGTGTTGCATTCCCTTTTTAATTATTTTTGTACGTACGTGAGGAACAGAACGCACGTGCGTGCGTGATATATATTAAGCCTGTCATCATATTTTTGACATTTGCGATGTGTTTTAGCTCGGAGCTCGTTAGTCACGCGGCTAGGGAGAGTTGGGGCGCGAAAAGCGCGTTGTGAAAGGGGTGTAAAATACGTGTTGCTGCGGTATAGAGGGAGGGGTGGAAATCGTGGTAAACTCGTCTTCGTAGTTGAGCGAGAGAGTAAGTAGTATAGGGCATTATCCATTAGTAGGCGACGGTTGTAATGGTAGTAAGAATGTATAGCCGTCTTTGTAGCGGACGTGGGAGTGGGAAGCATAAGGGATGAAGCCGGGGGTAACATGTCGGATGCGATCATACCAGCACTAAAGCACCGGATCCCATCAGAACTCTGAAGTTAAGCGTGCTTGGGCGAGAGTAGTACTAGGATGGACTACTAGGATGGGTGACCTCCTGGGAAGTCCTCGTGTTGCATTCCCTTTTTAATTATTTTTGTACGTACGTGAGGAACAGAACGCACGTGCGTGCGTGATATATATTAAGCCTGTCATCATATTTTTGACATTTGCGATATGTTTTAGCTCGGAGCTCGTTAGTCACGCGGCTAGGAAGAGTTGGGGCGCGAAAAGCGCGTTGTGAAAGGGGTGTAAAATACGTGTTGCTGCGGTATAGAGGGAGGGGTGGAAATCGTGGTAAACTCGTCTTCGTAGTTGAGCGAGAGAGTAAGTAGTATAGGGCATTATCCATTAGTAGGCGACGGTTGTAATGGTAGTAAGAACGTATAGCCGTCTTTGTAGCGGACGTGGGAGTGGGAAGCATAAGGGATGAAGCCGGGGGTAACATGTCGGATGCGATCATACCAGCACTAAAGCACCGGATCCCATCAGAACTCCGAAGTTAAGCGTGCTTGGGCGAGAGTAGTACTAGGATGGGTGACCTCCTGGGAAGTCCTCGTGTTGCATTCCCTTTTTAATTATTTTTGTACGTACGTGAGGAACAGAACGCACGTGCGTGCGTGATATATATTAAGCCTGTCATCATATTTTTGACATTTGCGATATGTTTTAGCTCGGAGCTCGTTAGTCACGCGGCTAGAGAGAGTTGGGGCGCGAAAAGCGCGTTGTGAAAGGGGTGTAAAATACGTGTTGCTGCGGTATAGAGGGAGGGGTGGAAATCGTGGTAAACTCGTCTTCGTAGTTGAGCGAGAGAGTAAGTAGTATAGGGCATTATCCATTAGTAGGCGACGGTTGTAATGGTAGTAAGAACGTATAGCCGTCTTTGTAGCGGACGTGGGAGTGGGAAGCATAAGGGATGAAGCCGGGGGTAACATGTCGGATGTGATCATACCAGCACTAAAGCACCGGATCCCATCAGAACTCCGAAGTTAAGCGTGCTTGGGCGAGAGTAGTACTAGGATGGGTGACCTCCTGGGAAGTCCTCGTGTTGCATTCCCTTTTTAATTATTTTTGTACGTACGTGAGGAACAGAACGCACGTGCGTGCGTGATATATATTAAGCCTGTCATCATATTTTTGACATTTGCGATATGTTTTAGCTCGGAGCTCGTTAGTCACGCGGCTAGGGAGAGTTGGGGCGCGAAAAGCGCGTTGTGAAAGGCGTGTAAAATACGTGTTGCTGCGGTATAGAGGGAGGGGTGGAAATCGTGGTAAACTCGTCTTCGTAGTTGAGCGAGAGAGTAAGTAGTATAGGGCATTATCCATTAGTAGGCGACGGTTGTAATGGTAGTAAGAATGTATAGCCGTCTTTGTAGCGGACGTGGGAGTGGGAAGCATAAGGGATGAAGCCGGGGGTAACATGTCGGATGCGATCATACCAGCACTAAAGCACCGGATCCCATCAGAACTCCGAAACTCCGAAGTTAAGCGTGCTTGGGCGAGAGTAGTACTAGGATGGGTGACCTCCTGGGAAGTCCTCGTGTTGCATTCCCTTTTTAATTATTTTTGTACGTACGTGAGGAACAGAACGCACGTGCGTGCGTGATATATATTAAGCCTGTCATCATATTTTTGACATTTGCGATGTGTTTTAGCTCGGAGCTCGTTAGTCACGCGGCTAGGGAGAGTTGGGGCGCGAAAAGCGCGTTGTGAAAGGGGTGTAAAATACGTGTTGCTGCGGTATAGAGGGAGGGGTGGAAATCGTGGTAAACTCGTCTTCGTAGTTGAGCGAGAGAGTAAGTAGTATAGGGCATTATCCATTAGTAGGCGACGGTTGTAATGGTAGTAAGAACGTATAGCCGTCTTTGTAGCGGACGTGGGAGTGGGAAGCATAAGGGATGAAGCCGGGGGTAACATGTCGGATGCGATCATACCAGCACTAAAGCACCGGATCCCATCAGAACTCCGAAGTTAAGCGTGCTTGGGCGAGAGTAGTACTAGGATGGGTGACCTCCTGGGAAGTCCTCGTGTTGCATTCCCTTTTTAATTATTTTTGTACGTACGTGAGGAACAGAACGCACGTGCGTGCGTGATATATATTAAGCCTGTCATCATATTTTTGACATTTGCGATATGTTTTAGCTCGGAGCTCGTTAGTCACGCGGCTAGGGAGAGTTGGGGCGCGGAAAGCGCGTTGTGAAAGAGGTGTAAAATACGTGTTGCTGCGGTATAGAGGGAGGGGTGGAAATCGTGGTAAACTCGTCTTCGTAGTTGAGCGAGAGAGTAAGTAGTATAGGGCATTATCCATTAGTAGGCGACGGTTGTAATGGTAGTAAGAATGTATAGCCGTCTTTGTAGCGGACGTTGGAGTGGGAAGCATAAGGGATGAAGCCGGGGGTAACATGTCGGATGCGATCATACCAGCACTAAAGCACCGGATCCCATCAGAACTCCGAAGTTAAGCGTGCTTGGGCGAGAGTAGTACTAGGATGGGTGACCTCCTGGGAAGTCCTCGTGTTGCATTCCCTTTTTAATTATTTTTGTACGTACGTGAGGAACAGAACGCACGTGCGTGCGTGATATATATTAAGCCTGTCATCATATTTTTGACATTTGCGATATGTTTTAGCTCGGAGCTCGTTAGTCACGCGGCTAGGGAGAGTTGGGGCGCGAAAAGCGCGTTGTGAAAGGGGTGTAAAATACGTGTTGCTGCGGTATAGAGGGAGGGGTGGAAATCTTGATAAACTCGTCTTCGTAGTTGAGCGAGAGAGTAAGTAGTATAGGGCATTATCCATTAGTAGGCGACGGTTGTAATGGTAGTAAGAATGTATAGCCGTCTTTGTAGCGGACGTGGGAGTGGGAAGCATAAGGGATGAAGCCGGGGGTAACATGTCGGATGCGATCATACCAGCACTAAAGCACCGGATCCCATCAGAACTCCGAAGTTAAGCGTGCTTGGGCGAGAGTAGTACTAGGATGGGTGACCTCCTGGGAAGTCCTCGTGTTGCATTCCCTTTTTAATTATTTTTGTACGTACGTGAGGAACAGAACGCACGTGCGTGCGTGATATATATTAAGCCTGTCATCATATTTTTGACATTTGCGATGTGTTTTAGCTCGGAGCTCGTTAGTCACGTGGCTAGGGAGAGTTGGGGCGCGAAAAGCGCGTTGTGAAAGGGGTGTAAAATACGTGTTGCTGCGGTATAGAGGGAGGGGTGGAAATCGTGGTAAACTCGTCTTCGTAGTTGAGCGAGAGAGTAAGTAGTATAGGGCATTATCCATTAGTAGGCGACGGTTGTAATGGTAGTAAGAATGTATAGCCGTCTTTGTAGCGGACGTGGGAGTGGGAAGCATAAGGGATGAAGCCGGGGGTAACATGTCGGATGCGATCATACCAGCACTAAAGCACCGGATCCCATCAGAACTCCGAAGTTAAGCGTGCTTGGGCGAGAGTAGTACTAGGATGGGTGACCTCCTGGGAAGTCCTCGTGTTGCATTCCCTTTTTAATTATTTTTGTACGTACGTGAGGAACAGAACGCACGTGCGTGCGTGATATATATTAAGCCGGTCATCATATTTTTGACATTTGCGATATGTTTTAGCTCGGAGCTCGTTAGTCACGCGGCTAGGGAGAGTTGGGGCGCGAAAAGCGCGTTGTGAAAGGGGTGTAAAATACGTGTTGCTGCGGTATAGAGGGAGGGGTGGAAATCGTGGTAAACTCGTCTTCGTAGTTGAGCGAGAGAGTAAGTAGTATAGGGCATTATCCATTAGTAGGCGACGGTTGTAATGGTAGTAAGAAGGTATAGCCGTCTTTGTAGCGGACGTGGGAGTGGGAAGCATAAGGGATGAAGCCGGGGGTAACATGTCGGATGCGATCATACCAGCACTAAAGCACCGGATCCCATCAGAACTCCGAAGTTAAGCGTGCTTGGGCGAGAGTAGTACTAGGATGGGTGACCTCCTGGGAAGTCCTCGTGTTGCATTCCCTTTTTAATTATTTTTGTACGTACGTGAGGAACAGAACGCACGTGCGTGCGTGATATATATTAAGCCGGTCATCATATTTTTGACATTTGCGATATGTTTTAGCTCGGAGCTCGTTAGTCACGCGGCTAGGGAGAGTTGGGGCGCGAAAAGCGCGTTGTGAAAGGGGTGTAAAATACGTGTTGCTGCGGTATAGAGGGAGGGGTGGAAATCGTGGTAAACTCGTCTTCGTAGTTGAGCGAGAGAGTAAGTAGTATAGGGCATTATCCATTAGTAGGCGACGGTTGTAATGGTAGTAAGAATGTATAGCCGTCTTTGTAGCGGACGTGGGAGTGGGAAGCATAAGGGATGAAGCCGGGGGTAACATGTCGGATGCGATCATACCAGCACTAAAGCACCGGATCCCATCAGAACTCCGAAGTTAAGCGTGCTTGGGCGAGAGTAGTACTAGGATGGGTGACCTCCTGGGAAGTCCTCGTGTTGCATTCCCTTTTTAATTATTTTTGTACGTACGTGAGGAACAGAACGCACGTGCGTGCGTGATATATATTAAGCCGGTCATCATATTTTTGACATTTGCGATATGTTTTAGCTCGGAGCTCGTTAGTCACGCGGCTAGGGAGAGTTGGGGCGCGAAAAGCGCGTTGTGAAAGGGGTGTAAAATACGTTTTGCTGCGGTATAGAGGGAGGGGTGGAAATAGTGGTAAACTCGTCTTCGTAGTTGAGCGAGAGAGTAAGTAGTATAGGGCATTATCCATTAGTAGGCGACGGTTGTAATGGTAGTAAGAATGTATAGCCGTCTTTGTAGCGGACGTGGGAGTGGGAAGCATAAGGGATGAAGCCGGGGGTAACATGTCGGATGCGATCATACCAGCACTAAAGCACCGGATCCCATCAGAACTCAGAAGTTAAGCGTGCTTGGGCGAGAGTAGTACTAGGATGGGTGACCTCCTGGGAAGTCCTCGTGTTGCATTCCCTTTTTAATTATTTTTGTACGTACTTGAGGAACAGAACGCACGTGCGTGCGTGATATATATTAAGCCGGTCATCATATTTTTGACATTTGCGATATGTTTTAGCTCGGAGCTCGTTAGTCACGCGGCTAGGGAGAGTTGGGGCGCGAAAAGCGCGTTGTGAAAGGGGTGTAAAATACGTGTTGCTGCGGTATAGAGGGAGGGGTGGAAATCGTGGTAAACTCGTCTTCGTAGTTGAGCGAGAGAGTAAGTAGTATAGGGCATTATCCATTAGTAGGCGACGGTTGTAATGGTAGTAAGAATGTATAGCCGTCTTTGTAGCGGACGTGGGAGTGGGAAGCATAAGGGATGAAGCCGGGGGTAACATGTCGGATGCGATCATACCAGCACTAAAGCACCGGATCCCATCAGAACTCCGAAGTTAAGCGTGCTTGGGCGAGAGTAGTACTAGGATGGGTGACCTCCTGGGAAGTCCTCGTGTTGCATTCCCTTTTTAATTATTTTTGTACGTACGTGAGGAACAGAACGCACGTGCGTGCGTGATATATATTAAGCCGGTCATCATATTTTTGACATTTGCGATATGTTTTAGCTCGGAGCTCGTTAGTCACGCGGCTAGGGAGAGTTGGGGCGCGAAAAGCGCGTTGTGAAAGGGGTGTAAAATACGTGTTGCTGCGGTATAGAGGGAGGGGTGGAAATCGTGGTAAACTCGTCTTCGTAGTTGAGCGAGAGAGTAAGTAGTATAGGGCATTATCCATTAGTAGGCGACGGTTGTAATGGTAGTAAGAAGGTATAGCCGTCTTTGTAGCGGACGTGGGAGTGGGAAGCATAAGGGATGAAGCCGGGGGTAACATGTCGGATGCGATCATACCAGCACTAAAGCACCGGATCCCATCAGAACTCCGAAGTTAAGCGTGCTTGGGCGAGAGTAGTACTAGGATGGGTGACCTCCTGGGAAGTCCTCGTGTTGCATTCCCTTTTTAATTATTTTTGTACGTATTTGAGGAACAGAACGCACGTGCGTGCGTGATATATATTAAGCCTGTCATCATATTTTTGACATTTGCGATATGTTTTAGCTCGTAGCTCGTTAGTCACGCGGCTAGGGAGAGTTGGGGCGCGAAAAGCGCGTTGTGAAAGGGGTGTAAAATACGTGTTGCTGCGGTATAGAGGGAGGGGTGGAAATCGTGGTAAACTCGTCTTCGTAGTTGAGCGAGAGAGTAAGTAGTATAGGGCATTATCCATTAGTAGGCGACGGTTGTAATGGTAGTAAGAATGTATAGCCGTCTTTGTAGCGGACGTGGGAGTGGGAAGCATAAGGGATGAAGCCGGGGGTAACATGTCGGATGCGATCATACCAGCACTAAAGCACCGGATCCCATCAGAACTCCAAAGTTAAGCGTGCTTGGGCGAGAGTAGTACTAGGATGGGTGACCTCCTGGGAAGTCCTCGTGTTGCATTCCCTTTTTAATTATTTTTGTACGTACGTGAGGAACAGAACGCACGTGCGTGATATATATTAAGCCTGTCATCATATTTTTGACATTTGCGATATGTTTTAGCTCGGAGCTCGTTAGTCACGCGGCTAGGGAGAGTTGGGGCGCGAAAAGCGCGTTGTGAAAGGGGTGTAAAATACGTGTTGCTGCGGTATAGAGGGAGGGGTGGAAATCGTGGTAAACTCGTCTTCGTAGTTGAGCGAGAGAGTAAGTAGTATAGGGCATTATCCATTAGTAGGCGACGGTTGTAATGGTAGTAAGAATGTATAGCCGTCTTTGTAGCGGACGTGGGAGTGGGAAGCATAAGGGATGAAGCCGGGGGTAACATGTCGGATGCGATCATACCAGCACTAAAGCACCGGATCCCATCAGAACTCCGAAGTTAAGCGTGCTTGGGCGAGAGTAGTACTAGGATGGGTGACCTCCTGGGAAGTCCTCGTGTTGCATTCCCTTTTTAATTATTTTTGTACGTACGTGAGGAACAGAACGCACATGCGTGCGTGATATATATTAAGCCTGTCCTCATATTTTTGACATTTGCGATATGTTTTAGCTCGGAGCTCGTTAGTCACGCGGCTAGGGAGAGTTGGGGCGCGAAAAGCGCGTTGTGAAAGGGTGTAAAATACGTGTTGCTGCGGTATAGAGGGAGGGGTGGAAATCGTGGTAAACTCGTCTTCGTAGTTGAGCGAGAGAGTAAGTAGTATAGGGCATTATCCATTAGTAGGCGACGGTTGTAATGGTTGTAAGAATGTATAGCCGTCTTTGTAGCGGACGTGGGAGTGGGAAGCATAAGGGATGAAGCCGGGGGTAACATGTCGGATGCGATCATACCAGCACTAAAGCACCGGATCCCATCAGAACTCAGAAGTTAAGCGTGCTTGGGCGAGAGTAGTACTAGGATGGGTGACCTCCTGGGAAGTCCTCGTGTTGCATTCCCTTTTTAATTATTTTTGTACGTACTTGAGGAACAGAACGCACGTGCGTGCGTGATATATATTAAGCCTGTCATCATATTTTTGACATTTGCGATATGTTTTAGCTCGGAGCTCGTTAGTCACGCGGCTAGGGAGAGTTGGGGCGCGAAAAGAGCGTTGTGAAAGGGGTGTAAAATACGTGTTGCTGCGGTATAGAGGGAGGGGTGGAAATCGTGGTAAACTCGTCTTCGTAGTTGAGCGAGAGAGTAAGTAGTATAGGGCATTATCCATTAGTAGGCGACGGTTGTAATGGTAGTAAGAATGTATAGCCGTCTTTGTAGCGGACGTGGGAGTGGGAAGCATAAGGGATGAAGCCGGGGGTAACATGTCGGATGCGATCATGCCAGCACTAAAGCACCGGATCCCATCAGAACTCCGAAGTTAAGCGTGCTTGGGCGAGAGTAGTACTAGGATGGGTGACCTCCTGGGAAGTCCTCGTGTTGCATTCCCTTTTTAATTATTTTTGTACGTACGTGAGGAACAGAACGCACGTGCGTGCGTGATATATATTAAGCCTGTCATCATATTTTTGACATTTGCGATATGTTTTAGCTCGGAGCTCGTTAGTCACGTGGCTAGGGAGAGTTGGGGCGCGAAAAGCGCGTTGTGAAAGGGGTGTAAAATACGTGTTGCTGCGGTATAGAGGGAGGGGTGGAAATCGTGGTAAACTCGTCTTCGTAGTTGAGCGAGAGAGTAAGTAGTATAGGGCATTATCCATTAGTAGGCGACGGTTGTAATGGTAGTAAGAATGTATAGCCGTCTTTGTAGCGGACGTGGGAGTGGGAAGCATAAGGGATGAAGCCGGGGGTAACATGTCGGATGCGATCATACCAGCACTAAAGCACCGGATCCCATCAGAACTCCAAAGTTAAGCGTGCTTGGGCGAGAGTAGTACTAGGATGGGTGACCTCCTGGGAAGTCCTCGTGTTGCATTCCCTTTTTAATTATTTTTGTACGTACGTGAGGAACAGAACGCACGTGCGTGCGTGATATATATTAAGCCTGTCCTCATATTTTTGACATTTGCGATATGTTTTAGCTCGGAGCTCGTTAGTCACGCGGCTAAGGAGAGTTGGGGCGCGAAAAGCGCGTTGTGAAAGGGGTGTAAAATACGTGTTGCTGCGGTATAGAGGGAGGGGTGGAAATCGTGGTAAACTCGTCTTCGTAGTTGAGCGAGAGAGTAAGTAGTATAGGGCATTATCCATTAGTAGGCGACGGTTGTAATGGTAGTAAGAATGTATAGCCGTCTTTGTAGCGGACGTGGGAGTGGGAAGCATAAGGGATGAAGCCGGGGGTAACATGTCGGATGCGATCATACCAGCACTAAAGCACCGGATCCCATCAGAACTCCGAAGTTAAGCGTGCTTGGGCGAGAGTAGTACTAGGATGGGTGACCTCCTGGGAAGTCCTCGTGTTGCATTCCCTTTTTAATTATTTTTGTACGTACGTGAGGAACAGAACGCACGTGCGTGCGTGATATATATTAAGCCTGTCATCATATTTTTGACATTTGCGATATGTTTTAGCTCGGAGCTCGTTAGTCACGCGGCTAGGGAGAGTTGGGGCGCGAAAAGCGCGTTGTGAAAGGGGTGTAAAATACGTGTTGCTGCGGTATAGAGGGAGGGGTGGAAATCGTGGTAAACTCGTCTTCGTAGTTGAGCGAGAGAGTAAGTAGTATAGGGCATTATCCATTAGTAGGCGACGGTTGTAATGGTAGTAAGAATGTATAGCCGTCTTTGTAGCGGACGTGGGAGTGGGAAGCATAAGGGATGAAGCCGGGGGTAACATGTCGGATGCGATCATACCAGCACTAAAGCACCGGATCCCATCAGAACTCCGAAGTTAAGCGTGCTTGGGCGAGAGTAGTACTAGGATGGGTGACCTCCTGGGAAGTCCTCGTGTTGCATTCCCTTTTTAATTATTTTTGTACGTACGTGAGGAACAGAACGCACGTGCGTGCGTGATATATATTAAGCCTGTCCTCATATTTTTGACATTTGCGATATGTTTTAGCTCGGAGCTCGTTAGTCACGCGGCTAGGGAGAGTTGGGGCGCGAAAAGCGCGTTGTGAAAGGGGTGTAAAATACGTGTTGCTGCGGTATAGAGGGAGGGGTGGAAATCGTGGTAAACTCGTCTTCGTAGTTGAGCGAGAGAGTAAGTAGTATAGGGCATTATCCATTAGTAGGCGACGGTTGTAATGGTAGTAAGAATGTATAGCCGTCTTTGTAGCGGACGTGGGAGTGGGAAGCATAAGGGATGAAGCCGGGGGTAACATGTCGGATGCGATCATACCAGCACTAAAGCACCGGATCCCATCAGAACTCCGAAGTTAAGCGTGCTTGGGCGAGAGTAGTACTAGGATGGGTGACCTCCTGGGAAGTCCTCGTGTTGCATTCCCTTTTTAATTATTTTTGTACGTAAGTGAGGAACAGAACGCACGTGCGTGATATATATTAAGCCTGTCATCATATTTTTGACATTTGCGATATGTTTTAGCTCGGAGCTCGTTAGTCACGCGGCTAGGGAGAGTTGGGGCGCGAAAAGCGCGTTGTGAAAGGGGTGTAAAATACGTGTTGCTGCGGTATAGAGGGAGGGGTGGAAATCGTGGTAAACTCGTCTTCGTAGTTGAGCGAGAGAGTAAGTAGTATAGGGCATTATCCATTAGTAGGCGACGGTTGTAATGGTAGTAAGAATGTATAGCCGTCTTTGTAGCGGACGTGGGAGTGGGAAGCATAAGGGATGAAGCCGGGGGTAACATGTCGGATGCGATCATACTAGCACTAAAGCACCGGATCCCATCAGAACTCCGAAGTTAAGCGTGCTTGGGCGAGAGTAGTACTAGGATGGGTGACCTCCTGGGAAGTCCTCGTGTTGCATTCCCTTTTTAATTATTTTTGTACGTACGTGAGGAACAGAACGCACGTGCGTGATATATATTAAGCCTGTCATCATATTTTTGACATTTGCGATATGTTTTAGCTCGGAGCTCGTTAGTCACGCGGCTAGAGAGAGTTGGGGCGCGAAAAGCGCGTTGTGAAAGGGGTGTAAAATACGTGTTGCTGCGGTATAGAGGGAGGGGTGGAAATCGTGGTAAACTCGTCTTCGTAGTTGAGCGAGAGAGTAAGTAGTATAGGGCATTATCCATTAGTAGGCGACGGTTGTAATGGTAGTAAGAATGTATAGCCGTCTTTGTAGCGGACGTGGGAGTGGGAAGCATAAGGGATGAAGCCGGGGGTAACATGTCGGATGCGATCATACCAGCACTAAAGCACCGGATCCCATCAGAACTCCGAAGTTAAGCGTGCTTGGGCGAGAGTAGTACTAGGATGGGTGACCTCCTGGGAAGTCGTCGTGTTGCATTCCCTTTTTAATTATTTTTGTACGTACGTGAGGAACAGAACGCACGTGCGTGATATATATTAAGCATGTCGTCATATTTTTGACATTTGCGATATGTTTTAGCTCGGAGCTCGTTAGTCACGCGGCTAGGGAGAGTTGGGGCGCGAAAAGCGCGTTGTGAAAGGGGTGTAAAATACGTGTTGCTGCGGTATAGAGGGAGGGGTGGAAATCGTGGTAAACTCGTCTTCGTAGTTGAGCGAGAGAGTAAGTAGTATAGGGCATTATCCATTAGTAGGCGACGGTTGTAATGGTAGTAAGAATGTATAGCCGTCTTTGTAGCGGACGTGGGAGTGGGAAGCATAAGGGATGAAGCCGGGGGTAACATGTCGGATGCGATCATACCAGCACTAAAGCACCGGATCCCATCAGAACTCCGAAGTTAAGCGTGCTTGGGCGAGAGTAGTACTAGGATGGGTGACCTCCTGGGAAGTCCTCGTGTTGCATTCCCTTTTTAATTATTTTTGTACGTAAGTGAGGAACAGAACGCACGTGCGTGATATATATTAAGCCTGTCATCATATTTTTGACATTTGCGATATGTTTTAGCTCGGAGCTCGTTAGTCACGCGGCTAGGGAGAGTTGGGGCGCGAAAAGCGCGTTGTGAAAGGGGTGTAAAATACGTGTTGCTGCGGTATAGAGGGAGGGGTGGAAATCGTGGTAAACTCGTCTTCGTAGTTGAGCGAGAGAGTAAGTAGTATAGGGCATTATCCATTAGTAGGCGACGGTTGTAATGGTAGTAAGAATGTATAGCCGTCTTTGTAGCGGACGTGGGAGTGGGAAGCATAAGGGATGAAGCCGGGGGTAACATGTCGGATGCGATCATACTAGCACTAAAGCACCGGATCCCATCAGAACTCCGAAGTTAAGCGTGCTTGGGCGAGAGTAGTACTAGGATGGGTGACCTCCTGGGAAGTCCTCGTGTTGCATTCCCTTTTTAATTATTTTTGTACGTACGTGAGGAACAGAACGCGCGCGTTGTGAAAGGGGTGTAAAATACGTGTTGCTGCGGTATAGAGGGAGGGGTGGAAATCGTGGTAAACTCGTCTTCGTAGTTGAGCGAGAGAGTAAGTAGTATAGGGCATTATCCATTAGTAGGCGACGGTTGTAATGGTAGTAGGAATGTATAGCCGTCTTTGTAGCGGACGTGGGAGTGGGAAGCATAAGGGATGAAGCCGGGGGTAACATGTCGGATGCGATCATACCAGCACTAAAGCACCGGATCCCATCAGAACTCCGAAGTTAAGCGTGCTTGGGCGAGAGTAGTACTAGGATGGGTGACCTCCTGGGAAGTCGTCGTGTTGCATTCCCTTTTTAATTATTTTTGTACGTACGTGAGGAACAGAACGCACGTGCGTGATATATATTAAGCCTGTCGTCATATTTTTGACATTTGCGATATGTTTTAGCTCGGAGCTCGTTAGTCACGCGGCTAGGGAGAGTTGGGGCGCGAAAAGCGCGTTGTGAAAGGGGTGTAAAATACGTGTTGCTGCGGTATAGAGGGAGGGGTGGAAATCGTGGTAAACTCGTCTTCGTAGTTGAGCGAGAGAGTAAGTAGTATAGGGCATTATCCATTAGTAGGCGACGGTTGTAATGGTAGTAAGAATGTATAGCCGTCTTTGTAGCGGACGTGGGAGTGGGAAGCATAACGGATGAAGCCGGGGGTAACATGTCGGATGCGATCATACCAGCACTAAAGCACCGGATCCCATCAGAACTCCGAAGTTAAGCGTGCTTGGGCGAGAGTAGTACTAGGATGGGTGACCTCCTGGGAAGTCCTCGTGTTGCATTCCCTTTTTAATTATTTTTGTACGTAAGTGAGGAACAGAACGCACGTGCGTGATATATATTAAGCCTGTCATCATATTTTTGACATTTGCGATATGTTTTAGCTCGGAGCTCGTTAGTCACGCGGCTAGGGAGAGTTGGGGCGCGAAAAGCGCGTTGTGAAAGGGGTGTAAAATACGTGTTGCTGCGGTATAGAGGGAGGGGTGGAAATCGTGGTAAACTCGTCTTCGTAGTTGAGCGAGAGAGTAAGTAGTATAGGGCATTATCCATTAGTAGGCGACGGTTGTAATGGTAGTAAGAATGTATAGCCGTCTTTGTAGCGGACGTGGGAGTGGGAAGCATAAGGGATGAAGCCGGGGGTAACATGTCGGATGCGATCACACCAGCACTAAAGCACCGGATCCCATCAGAACTCCGAAGTTAAGCGTGCTTGGGCGAGAGTAGTACTAGGATGGGTGACCTCCTGGGAAGTCCTCGTGTTGCATTCCCTTTTTAATTATTTTTGTACGTACGTGAGGAACAGAACGCACGTGCGTGCGTGATATATATTAAGCCTGTCATCATATTTTTGACATTTGCGATATGTTTTAGCTCGGAGCTCGTTAGTCACGCGGCTAGGGAGAGTTGGGGCGCGAAAAGCGCGTTGTGAAAGGGGTGTCAAATACGTGTTGCTGCGGTATAGAGGGAGGGGTGGAAATCGTGGTAAACTCGTCTTCGTAGTTGAGCGAGAGAGTAAGTAGTATAGGGCATTATCCATTAGTAGGCGACGGTTGTAATGGTAGTAAGAATGTATAGCCGTCTTTGTAGCGGACGTGGGAGTGGGAAGCATAAGGGATGAAGCCGGGGGTAACATGTCGGATGCGATCATACCAGCACTAAAGCACCGGATCCCATCAGAACTCCGAAGTTAAGCGTGCTTGGGCGAGAGTAGTACTAGGATGGGTGACCTCCTGGGAAGTCGTCGTGTTGCATTCCCTTTTTAATTATTTTTGTACGTACGTGAGGAACAGAACGCTCGTGCGTGATATATATTAAGCCTGTCGTCATATTTTTGACATTTGCGATATGTTTTAGCTCGGAGCTCGTTAGTCATGCGGCTAGGGAGAGTTGGGGCGCGAAAAGCGCGTTGTGAAAGGGGTGTAAAATACGTGTTGCTGCGGTATAGAGGGAGGGGTGGAAATCGTGGTAAACTCGTCTTCGTAGTTGAGCGAGAGAGTAAGTAGTATAGGGCATTATCCATTAGTAGGCGACGGTTGTAATGGTAGTAAGAATGTATAGCCGTCTTTGTAGCGGACGTGGGAGTGGGAAGCATAAGGGATGAAGCCGGGGGTAACATGTCGGATGCGATCATACCAGCACTAAAGCACCGGATCCCATCAGAACTCCGAAGTTAAGCGTGCTTGGGCGAGAGTAGTATTAGGATGCGTGACCTCCTGGGAAGTCCTCGTGTTGCATTCCCTTTTTAATTATTTTTGTACGTACGTGAGGAACAGAACGCACGTGCGTGCGTGATATATATTAAGCCTGTCATCATATTTTTGACATTTGCGATATGTTTTAGCTCGGAGCTCGTTAGTCACGCGGCTAGGGAGAGTTGGGGCGCGAAAAGCGCGTTGTGAAAGGGGTGTAAAATACGTGTTGCTGCGGTATAGAGGGAGGGGTGGAAATCGTGGTAAACTCGTCTTCGTAGTTGAGCGAGAGAGTAAGTAGTATAGGGCATTATCCATTAGTAGGCGACGGTTGTAATGGTAGTAAGAATGTATAGCCGTCTTTGTAGCGGACGTGGGAGTGGGAAGCATAAGGGATGAAGCCGGGGGTAACATGTCGGATGCGATCATACCAGCACTAAAGCACCGGATCCCATCAGAACTCCGAAGTTAAGCGTGCTTGGGCGAGAGTAGTACTAGGATGGGTGACCTCCTGGGAAGTCCTTGTGTTGCATTCCCTTTTTAATTATTTTTGTACGTACGTGAGGAACAGAACGCACGTGCGTGCGTGATATATATTAAGCCTGTCATCATATTTTTGACATTTGCGATATGTTTTAGCTCGGAGCTCGTTAGTCACGCGGCTAGGGAGAGTTGGGGCGCGAAAAGCGCGTTGTGAAAGGGGTGTAAAATACGTGTTGCTGCGGTATAGAGGGAGGGGTGGAAATCGTGGTAAACTCGTCTTCGTAGTTGAGCGAGAGAGTAAGTAGTATAGGGCATTATCCATTAGTAGGCGACGGTTGTAATGGTAGTAAGAATGTATAGCCGTCTTTGTAGCGGACGTGGGAGTGGGAAGCATAAGGGATGAAGCCGGGGGTAACATGTCGGATGCGATCATACCAGCACTAAAGCACCGGATCCCATCAGAACTCCGAAGTTAAGCGTGCTTGGGCGAGAGTAGTACTAGGATGGGTGACCTCCTGGGAAGTCCTCGTGTTGCATTCCCTTTTTAATTATTTTTGTACGTACGTGAGGAACAGAACGCACGTGCGTGCGTGATATATATTAAGCCTGTCATCATATTTTTGACATTTGCGATGTGTTTTAGCTCGGAGCTCGTTAGTCACGTGGCTAGGGAGAGTTGGGGCGCGAAAAGCGCGTTGTGAAAGGGGTGTAAAATACGTGTTGCTGCGGTATAGAGGGAGGGGTGGAAATCGTGGTAAACTCGTCTTCGTAGTTGAGCGAGAGAGTAAGTAGTATAGGGCATTATCCATTAGTAGGCGACGGTTGTAATGGTAGTAAGAATGTATAGCCGTCTTTGTAGCGGACGTGGGAGTGGGAAGCATAAGGGATGAAGCCGGGGGTAACATGTCGGATGCGATCATACCAGCACTAAAGCACCGGATCCCATCAGAACTCCGAAGTTAAGCGTGCTTGGGCGAGAGTATTACTAGGATGGGTGACCTCCTGCGAAGTCCTCGTGTTGCATTCCCTTTTTAATTATTTTTGTGTATGTACGTGAGGAACAGAACGCACGTGCGTGATATATATTAAGCCTGTCATCATATTTTTGACATTTGCGATATGTTTTAGCTCGGAGCTCGTTAGTCACGCGGCTAGGGAGAGTTGGGGCGCGAAAAGCGCGTTGTGAAAGGGGTGTAAAATACGTGTTGCTGCGGTATAGAGGGAGGGGTGGAAATCGTGGTAAACTCGTCTTCGTAGTTGAGCGAGAGAGTAAGTAGTATAGGGCATTATCCATTAGTAGGCGACGGTTGTAATGGTAGTAAGAATGTATAGCCGTCTTTGTAGCGGACGTGGGAGTGGGAAGCATAAGGGATGAAGCCGGGGGTAACATGTCGGATGCGATCATACCAGCACTAAAGCACCGGATCCCATCAGAACTCCAAAGTTAAGCGTGCTTGGGCGAGAGTAGTACTAGGATGGGTGACCTCCTGGGAAGTCCTCGTGTTGCATTCCCTTTTTAATTATTTTTGTACGTACGTGAGGAACAGAACGCACGTGCGTGCGTGATATATATTAAGCCTGTCATCATATTTTTGACATTTGCGATATGTTTTAGCTCGGAGCTCGTTAGTCACGCGGCTAGGGAGAGTTGGGGCGCGAAAAGCGCGTTGTGAAAGGGGTGTAAAATACGTGTTGCTGCGGTATAGAGGGAGGGGTGGAAATCGTGGTAAACTCGTCTTCGTAGTTGAGCGAGAGAGTAAGTAGTATAGGGCATTATCCATTAGTAGGCGACGGTTGTAATGGTAGTAAGAATGTATAGCCGTCTTTGTAGCGGACGTGGGAGTGGGAAGCATAAGGGATGAAGCCGGGGGTAACATGTCGGATGCGATCATACCAGCACTAAAGCACCGGATCCCATCAGAACTCCGAAGTTAAGCGTGCTTGGGCGAGAGTAGTACTAGGATGGGTGACCTCCTGGGAAGTCCTCGTGTTGCATTCCCTTTTTAATTATTTTTGTACGTACGTGAGGAACAGAACGCACGTGCGTGCGTGATATATATTAAGCCTGTCATCATATTTTTGACATTTGCGATGTGTTTTAGCTCGGAGCTCGTTAGTCACGTGGCTAGGGAGAGTTGGGGCGCGAAAAGCGCGTTGTGAAAGGGGTGTAAAATACGTGTTGCTGCGGTATAGAGGGAGGGGTGGAAATCGTGGTAAACTCGTCTTCGTAGTTGAGCGAGAGAGTAAGTAGTATAGGGCATTATCCATTAGTAGGCGACGGTTGTAATGGTAGTAAGAATGTATAGCCGTCTTTGTAGCGGACGTGGGAGTGGGAAGCATAAGGGATGAAGCCGGGGGTAACATGTCGGATGCGATCATACCAGCACTAAAGCACCGGATCCCATCAGAACTCCGAAGTTAAGCGTGCTTGGGCGAGAGTAATACTAGGATGGGTGACCTCCTGCGAAGTCCTCGTGTTGCATTCCCTTTTTAATTATTTTTGTGTACGTACGTGAGGAACAGAACGCACGTGCGTGATATATATTAAGCCTGTCATCATATTTTTGACATTTGCGATATGTTTTAGCTCGGAGCTCGTTAGTCACGCGGCTAGGGAGAGTTGGGGCGCGAAAAGCGCGTTGTGAAAGGGGTGTAAAATACGTGTTGCTGCGGTATAGAGGGAGGGGTGGAAATCGTGGTAAACTCGTCTTCGTAGTTGAGCGAGAGAGTAAGTAGTATAGGGCATTATCCATTAGTAGGCGACGGTTGTAATGGTTGTAAGAATGTATAGCCGTCTTTGTAGCGGACGTGGGAGTGGGAAGCATAAGGGATGAAGCCGGGGGTAACATGTCGGATGCGATCATACCAGCACTAAAGCACCGGATCCCATCAGAACTCTGAAGTTAAGCGTGCTTGGGCGAGAGTAGTACTAGGATGGGTGACCTCCTGGGAAGTCCTCGTGTTGCATTCCCTTTTTAATTATTTTTGTACGTACGTGAGGAACAGAACGCACGTGCGTGCGTGATATATATTAAGCCTGTCATCATATTTTTGACATTTGCGATATGTTTTAGCTCGGAGCTCGTTAGTCACGCGGCTAGGGAGAGTTGGGGCGCGAAAAGCGCGTTGTGAAAGGGGTGTAAAATACGTGTTGCTGCGGTATAGAGGGAGGGGTGGAAATCATGGTAAACTCGTCTTCGTAGTTGAGCGAGAGAGTAAGTAGTATAGGGCATTATCCATTAGTAGGCGACGGTTGTAATGGTAGTAAGAATGTATAGCCGTCTTTGTAGCGGACGTGGGAGTGGGAAGCATAAGGGATGAAGCCGGGGGTAACATGTCGGATGCGATCATACCAGCACTAAAGCACCGGATCCCATCAGAACTCCAAAGTTAAGCGTGCTTGGGCGAGAGTAGTACTAGGATGGGTGACCTCCTGGGAAGTCCTCGTGTTGCATTCCCTTTTTAATTATTTTTGTACGTACGTGAGGAACAGAACGCACGTGCGTGCGTGATATATATTAAGCCTGTCATCATATTTTTGACATTTGCGATATGTTTTAGCTCGGAGCTCGTTAGTCACGCGGCTAGGGAGAGTTGGGGCGCGAAAAGCGCGTTGTGAAAGGGGTGTAAAATACGTGTTGCTGCGGTATAGAGGGAGGGGTGGAAATCGTGGTAAACTCGTCTTCGTAGTTGAGCGAGAGAGTAAGTAGTATAGGGCATTATCCATTAGTAGGCGACGGTTGTAATGGTAGTAAGAATGTATAGCCGTCTTTGTAGCGGACGTGGGAGTGGGAAGCATAAGGGATGAAGCCGGGGGTAACATGTCGGATGCGATCATACCAGCACTAAAGCACCGGATCCCATCAGAACTCCGAAGTTAAGCGTGCTTGGGCGAGAGTAGTACTAGGATGGGTGACCTCCTGGGAAGTCCTCGTGTTGCATTCCCTTTTTAATTATTTTTGTACGTACGTGAGGAACAGAACGCACGTGCGTGCGTGATATATATTAAGCCTGTCCTCATATTTTTGACATTTGCGATATGTTTTAGCTCGGAGCTCGTTAGTCACGCGGCTAGGGAGAGTTGGGGCGCGAAAAGCGCGTTGTGAAAGGGGTGTAAAATACGTGTTGCTGCGGTATAGAGGGAGGGGTGGAAATCGTGGTAAACTCGTCTTCGTAGTTGAGCGAGAGAGTAAGTAGTATAGGGCATTATCCATTAGTAGGCGACGGTTGTAATGGTAGTAAGAATGTATAGCCGTCTTTGTAGCGGACGTGGGAGTGGGAAGCATAAGGGATGAAGCCGGGGGTAACATGTCGGATGCGATCATATCAGCACTAAAGCACCGGATCCCATCAGAACTCCGAAGTTAAGCGTGCTTGGGCGAGAGTAGTACTAGGATGGGTGACCTCCTGGGAAGTCCTCGTGTTGCATTCCCTTTTTAATTATTTTTGTACGTACGTGAGGAACAGAACGCACGTGCGTGCGTGATATATATTAAGCCTGTCATCATATTTTTGACATTTGCGATATGTTTTAGCTCGGAGCTCGTTAGTCACGCGGCTAGGGAGAGTTGGGGCGCGAAAACCGCGTTGTGAAAGGGGTGTAAAATACGTGTTGCTGCGGTATAGAGGGAGGGGTGGAAATCGTGGTAAACTCGTCTTCGTAGTTGAGCGAGAGAGTAAGTAGTATAGGGCATTATCCATTAGTAGGCGACGGTTGTAATGGTTGTAAGAATGTATAGCCGTCTTTGTAGCGGACGTGGGAGTGGGAAGCATAAGGGATGAAGCCGGGGGTAACATGTCGGATGCGATCATACCAGCACTAAAGCACCGGATCCCATCAGAACTCCGAAGTTAAGCGTGCTTGGGCGAGAGTAGTACTAGGATGGGTGACCTCCTGGGAAGTCCTCGTGTTGCATTCCCTTTTTAATTATTTTTGTACGTACGTGAGGAACAGAACGCACGTGCGTGCGTGATATATATTAAGCCTGTCATCATATTTTTGACATTTGCGATGTGTTTTAGCTCGGAGCTCGTTAGTCACGTGGCTAGGGAGAGTTGGGGCGCGAAAAGCGCGTTGTGAAAGGGGTGTAAAATACGTGTTGCTGCGGTATAGAGGGAGGGGTGGAAATCGTGGTAAACTCGTCTTCGTAGTTGAGCGAGAGAGTAAGTAGTATAGGGCATTATCCATTAGTAGGCGACGGTTGTAATGGTAGTAAGAATGTATAGCCGTCTTTGTAGCGGACGTGGGAGTGGGAAGCATAAGGGATGAAGCCGGGGGTAACATGTCGGATGCGATCATACCAGCACTAAAGCACCGGATCCCATCAGAACTCCGAAGTTAAGCGTGCTTGGGCGAGAGTAATACTAGGATGGGTGACCTCCTGCGAAGTCCTCGTGTTGCATTCCCTTTTTAATTATTTTTGTGTACGTACGTGAGGAACAGAACGCACGTGCGTGATATATATTAAGCCTGTCATCATATTTTTGACATTTGCGATATGTTTTAGCTCGGAGCTCGTTAGTCACGCGGCTAGGGAGAGTTGGGGCGCGAAAAGCGCGTTGTGAAAGGGGTGTAAAATACGTGTTGCTGCGGTATAGAGGGAGGGGTGGAAATCGTGGTAAACTCGTCTTCGTAGTTGAGCGAGAGAGTAAGTAGTATAGGGCATTATCCATTAGTAGGCGACGGTTGTAATGGTTGTAAGAATGTATAGCCGTCTTTGTAGCGGACGTGGGAGTGGGAAGCATAAGGGATGAAGCCGGGGGTAACATGTCGGATGCGATCATACCAGCACTAAAGCACCGGATCCCATCAGAACTCCGAAGTTAAGCGTGCTTGGGCGAGAGTAGTACTAGGATGGGTGACCTCCTGGGAAGTCCTCGTGTTGCATTCCCTTTTTAATTATTTTTGTACGTACGTGAGGAACAGAACGCACGTGCGTGCGTGATATATATTAAGCCTGTCATCATATTTTTGACATTTGCGATATGTTTTAGCTTGGAGCTCGTTAGTCACGCGGCTAGGGAGAGTTGGGGCGCGAAAAGCGCGTTGTGAAAGGGGTGTAAAATACGTGTTGCTGCGGTATAGAGGGAGGGGTGGAAATCGTGGTAAACTCGTCTTCGTAGTTGAGCGAGAGAGTAAGTAGTATAGGGCATTATCCATTAGTAGGCGACGGTTGTAATGGTAGTAAGAATGTATAGCCGTCTTTGTAGCGGACGTGGGAGTGGGAAGCATAAGGGATGAAGCCGGGGGTAACATGTCGGATGCGATCATACCAGCACTAAAGCACCGGATCCCATCAGAACTCCAAAGTTAAGCGTGCTTGGGCGAGAGTAGTACTAGGATGGGTGACCTCCTGGGAAGTCCTCGTGTTGCATTCCCTTTTTAATTATTTTTGTACGTACGTGAGGAACAGAACGCACGTGCGTGCGTGATATATATTAAGCCTGTCATCATATTTTTGACATTTGCGATATGTTTTAGCTCGGAGCTCGTTAGTCACGCGGCTAGGGAGAGTTGGGGCGCGAAAAGCGCGTTGTGAAAGGGGTGTAAAATACGTGTTGCTGCGGTATAGAGGGAGGGGTGGAAATCGTGGTAAACTCGTCTTCGTAGTTGAGCGAGAGAGTAAGTAGTATAGGGCATTATCCATTAGTAGGCGACGGTTGTAATGGTAGTAAGAATGTATAGCCGTCTTTGTAGCGGACGTGGGAGTGGGAAGCATAAGGGATGAAGCCGGGGGTAACATGTCGGATGCGATCATACCAGCACTAAAGCACCGGATCCCATCAGAACTCCGTAGTTAAGCGTGCTTGGGCGAGAGTAGTACTAGGATGGGTGACCTCCTGGGAAGTCCTCGTGTTGCATTCGCTTTTTAATTATTTTTGTACGTACGTGAGGAACAGAACGCACGTGCGTGCGTGATATATATTAAGCCTATCCTCATATTTTTGACATTTGCGATATGTTTTAGCTCGGAGCTCGTTAGTCACGCGGCTAGGGAGAGTTGGGGCGTGAAAAGCGCGTTGTGAAAGGGGTGTAAAATACGTGTTGCTGCGGTATAGAGGGAGGGGTGGAAATCGTGGTAAACTCGTCTTCGTAGTTGAGCGAGAGAGTAAGTAGTATAGGGCATTATCCATTAGTAGGCGACGGTTGTAATGGTAGTAAGAATGTATAGCCGTCTTTGTAGCGGACGTGGGAGTGGGAAGCATAAGGGATGAAGCCGGGGGTAACATGTCGGATGCGATCATATCAGCACTAAAGCACCGGATCCCATCAGAACTCCGAAGTTAAGCGTGCTTGGGCGAGAGTAGTACTAGGATGGGTGACCTCCTGGGAAGTCCTCGTGTTGCATTCCCTTTTTAATTATTTTTGTACGTACGTGAGGAACAGAACGCACGTGCGTGATATATATTAAGCCTGTCATCATATTTTTGACATTTGCGATAAGTTTTAGCTCGGAGCTCGTTAGTCACGTGGCTAGGGAGAGTTGGGGCGCGAAAAGCGCGTTGTGAAAGGGGTGTAAAATACGTGTTGCTGCGGTATAGAGGGAGGGGTGGAAATCGTGGTAAACTCGTCTTCGTAGTTGAGCGAGAGAGTAAGTAGTATAGGGCATTATCAATTAGTAGGCGACGGTTGTAATGGTAGTAAGAATGTATAGCCGTCTTTGTAGCGGACGTGGGAGTGGGAAGCATAAGGGATGAAGCCGGGGGTAACATGTCGGATACGATTATACCAGCACTAAAGCACCGGATCCCATCAGAACTCCGAAGTTAAGCGTGCTTGGGCGAGAGTAGTACTAGGATGGGTGACCTCCTGGGAAGTCCTCGTGTTGCATTCCCTTTTTAATTATTTTTGTACGTACGTGAGGAACAGAACGCACGTGCGTGATATATAATAAGCCTGTCATCATATTTTTGACATTTGCGATATGTTTTAGCTCGGAGCTCGTTAGTCACGCGGCTAGAGAGAGTTGGGGCGCGAAAAGCGCGTTGTGAAAGGGGTGTAAAATACGTGTTGCTGCGGTATAGAGGGAGGGGTGGAAATCGTGGTAAACTCGTCTTCGTAGTTGAGCGAGAGAGTAAGTAGTATAGGGCATTATCCATTAGTAGGCGACGGTTGTAATGGTAGTAAGAATGTATAGCCGTCTTTGTAGCGGACGTGGGAGTGGGAAGCATAAGGGATGAAGCCGGGGGTAACATGTCGGATGCGATCATACCAGCACTAAAGCACCGGATCCCATCAGAACTCCGAAGTTAAGCGTGCTTGGGCGAGAGTAGTACTAGGATGGGTGACCTCCTGGGAAGTCGTCGTGTTGCATTCCCTTTTTAATTATTTTTGTACGTACGTGAGGAACAGAACGCACGTGCGTGATATATATTAAGCCTGTCGTCATATTTTTGACATTTGCGATATGTTTTAGCTCGGAGCTCGTTAGTCACGCGGCTAGGGAGAGTTGGGGCGCGAAAAGCGCGTTGTGAAAGGGGTGTAAAATACGTGTTGCTGCGGTATAGAGGGAGGGGTGGAAATCGTGGTAAACTCGTCTTCGTAGTTGAGCGAGAGAGTAAGTAGTATAGGGCATTATCCATTAGTAGGCGACGGTTGTAATGGTAGTAAGAATGTATAGCCGTCTTTGTAGCGGACGTGGGAGTGGGAAGCATAAGGGATGAAGCCGGGGGTAACATGTCGGATGCGATCATACCAGCACTAAACCACCGGATCCCATCAGAACTCCGAAGTTAAGCGTGCTTGGGCGAGAGTAGTACTAGGATGGGTGACCTCCTGGGAAGTCCTCGTGTTGCATTCCCTTTTTAATTATTTTTGTACGTACGTGAGGAACAGAACGCACGTGCGTGCGTGATATATATTAAGCCTGTCATCATATTTTTGACATTTGCGATATGTTTTAGCTCGGAGCTCGTTAGTCACGCGGCTAGGGAGAGTTGGGGCGCGAAAAGCGCGTTGTGAAAGGGGTGTAAAATACGTGTTGCTGCGGTATAGAGGGAGGGGTGGAAATCGTGGTAAACTCGTCTTCGTAGTTGAGCGAGAGAGTAAGTAGTATAGGGCATTATCCATTAGTAGGCGACGGTTGTAATGGTAGTAAGAATGTATAGCCGTCTTTGTAGCGGACGTGGGAGTGGGAAGCATAAGGGATGAAGCCGGGGGTAACATGTCGGATGCGATCATACCAGCACTAAAGCACCGGATCCCATCAGAACTCCGAAGTTAAGCGTGCTTGGGCGAGAGTAGTACTAGGATGGGTGACCTCCTGGGAAGTCCTCGTGTTGCATTCCCTTTTTAATTATTTTTGTACGTACGTGAGGAACAGAACGCACGTGCGTGCGTGATATATATTAAGCCTGTCATCATATTTTTGACATTTGCGATATGTTTTAGCTCGGAGCTCGTTAGTCACGCGGCTAGGGAGAGTTGGGGCGCGAAAAGCGCGTTGTGAAAGGGGTGTAAAATACGTGTTGCTGCGGTATAGAGGGAGGGGTGGAAATCGTGGTAAACTCGTCTTCGTAGTTGAGCGAGAGAGTAAGTAGTATAGGGCATTATCCATTAGTAGGCGACGGTTGTAATGGTAGTAAGAATGTATAGCCGTCTTTGTAGCGGACGTGGGAGTGGGAAGCATAAGGGATGAAGCCGGGGGTAACATGTCCGATGCGATCATACCAGCACTAAAGCACCGGATCCCATCAGAACTCCGAAGTTAAGCGTGCTTGGGCGAGAGTAGTACTAGGATGGGTGACCTCCTGGGAAGTCGTCGTGTTGCATTCCCTTTTTAATTATTTTTGTACGTACGTGAGGAACAGAACGCACGTGCGTGATATATATTAAGCCTGTCGTCATATTTTTGACATTTGCGATATGTTTTAGCTCGGAGCTCGTTAGTCACGCGGCTAGGGAGAGTTGGGGCGCGAAAAGCGCGTTGTGAAAGGGGTGTAAAATACGTGTTGCTGCGGTATAGAGGGAGGGGTGGAAATCGTGGTAAACTCGTCTTCGTAGTTGAGCGAGAGAGTAAGTAGTATAGGGCATTATCCATTAGTAGGCGACGGTTGTAATGGTAGTAAGAATGTATAGCCGTCTTTGTAGCGGACGTGGGAGTGGGAAGCATAAGGGATGAAGCCGGGGGTAACATGTCGGATGCGATCATACCAGCACTAAAGCACCGGATCCCATCAGAACTCCGAAGTTAAGCGTGCTTGGGCGAGAGTAGTACTAGGATGCGTGACCTCCTGGGAAGTCCTCGTGTTGCATTCCCTTTTTAATTATTTTTGTACGTACGTGAGGAACAGAACGCACGTGCGTGCGTGATATATATTAAGCCTGTCATCATATTTTTGACATTTGCGATATGTTTTAGCTCGGAGCTCGTTAGTCACGCGGCTAGGGAGAGTTGGGGCGCGAAAAGCGCGTTGTGAAAGGGGTGTAAAATACGTGTTGCTGCGGTATAGAGGGAGGGGTGGAAATCGTGGTAAACTCGTCTTCGTAGTTGAGCGAGAGAGTAAGTAGTATAGGGCATTATCCATTAGTAGGCGACGGTTGTAATGGTAGTAAGAATGTATAGCCGTCTTTGTAGCGGACGTGGGAGTGGGAAGCATAAGGGATGAAGCCGGGGGTAACATGTCGGATGCGATCATACCAGCACTAAAGCACCGGATCCCATCAGAACTCCGAAGTTAAGCGTGCTTGGGCGAGAGTAATACTAGGATGGGTGACCTCCTGGGAAGTCCTCGTGTTGCATTCCCTTTTTAATTATTTTTGTGTACGTACGTGAGGAACAGAACGCACGTGCGTGATATATATTAAGCCTGTCATCATATTTTTGACATTTGCGATATGTTTTAGCTCGGAGCTCGTTAGTCACGCGGCTAGGGAGAGTTGGGGCGCGAAAAGCGCGTTGTGAAAGGGGTGTAAAATACGTGTTGCTGCGGTATAGAGGGAGGGGTGGAAATCGTGGTAAACTCGTCTTCGTAGTTGAGCGAGAGAGTAAGTAGTATAGGGCATTATCCATTAGTAGGCGACGGTTGTAATGGTTGTAAGAATGTATAGCCGTCTTTGTAGCGGACGTGGGAGTGGGAAGCATAAGGGATGAAGCCGGGGGTAACATGTCGGATGCGATCATACCAGCACTAAAGCACCGGATCCCATCAGAACTCCGAAGTTAAGCGTGCTTGGGCGAGAGTAGTACTAGGATGGGTGACCTCCTGGGAAGTCCTCGTGTTGCATTCCCTTTTTAATTATTTTTGTACGTACGTGAGGAACAGAACGCACGTGCGTGCGTGATATATATTAAGCCTGTCATCATATTTTTGACATTTGCGATATGTTTTAGCTCGGAGCTCGTTAGTCACGCGGCTAGGGAGAGTTGGGGCGCGAAAAGCGCGTTGTGAAAGGGGTGTAAAATACGTGTTGCTGCGGTATAGAGGGAGGGGTGGAAATCGTGGTAAACTCGTCTTCGTAGTTGAGCGAGAGAGTAAGTAGTATAGGGCATTATCCATTAGTAGGCGACGGTTGTAATGGTAGTAAGAATGTATAGCCGTCTTTGTAGCGGACGTGGGAGTGGGAAGCATAAGGGATGAAGCCGGGGGTAACATGTCGGATGCGATCATACCAGCACTAAAGCACCGGATCCCATCAGAACTCCAAAGTTAAGCGTGCTTGGGCGAGAGTAGTACTAGGATGGGTGACCTCCTGGGAAGTCCTCGTGTTGCATTCCCTTTTTAATTATTTTTGTACGTACGTGAGGAACAGAACGCACGTGCGTGCGTGATATATATTAAGCCTGTCATCATATTTTTGACATTTGCGATATGTTTTAGCTCGGAGCTCGTTAGTCACGCGGCTAGGGAGAGTTGGGGCGCGAAAAGCGCGTTGTGAAAGGGGTGTAAAATACGTGTTGCTGCGGTATAGAGGGAGGGGTGGAAATCGTGGTAAACTCGTCTTCGTAGTTGAGCGAGAGAGTAAGTAGTATAGGGCATTATCCATTAGTAGGCGACGGTTGTAATGGTAGTAAGAATGTATAGCCGTCTTTGTAGCGGACGTGGGAGTGGGAAGCATAAGGGATGAAGCCGGGGGTAACATGTCGGATGCGATCATACCAGCACTAAAGCACCGGATCCCATCAGAACTCCGAAGTTAAGCGTGCTTGGGCGAGAGTAGTACTAGGATGGGTGACCTCCTGGAAAGTCCTCGTGTTGCATTCCCTTTTTAATTATTTTTGTACGTACGTGAGGAACAGAACGCACGTGCGTGCGTGATATATATTAAGCCTGTCCTCATATTTTTGACATTTGCGATATGTTTTAGCTCGGAGCTCGTTAGTCACGCGGCTAGGGAGAGTTGGGGCGCGAAAAGCGCGTTGTGAAAGGGGTGTAAAATACGTGTTGCTGCGGTATAGAGGGAGGGGTGGAAATCGTGGTAAACTCGTCTTCGTAGTTGAGCGAGAGAGTAAGTAGTATAGGGCATTATCCATTAGTAGGCGACGGTTGTAATGGTAGTAAGAATGTATAGCCGTCTTTGTAGCGGACGTGGGAGTGGGAAGCATAAGGGATGAAGCCGGGGGTAACATGTCGGATGCGATCATATCAGCACTAAAGCACCGGATCCCATCAGAACTCCGAAGTTAAGCGTGCTTGGGCGAGAGTAGTACTAGGATGGGTGACCTCCTGGGAAGTCCTCGTGTTGCATTCCCTTTTTAATTATTTTTGTACGTACGTGAGGAACAGAACGCACGTGCGTGATATATATTAAGCCTGTCATCATATTTTTGACATTTGCGATAAGTTTTAGCTCGGAGCTCGTTAGTCACGTGGCTAGGGAGAGTTGGGGCGCGAAAAGCGCGTTGTGAAAGGGGTGTAAAATACGTGTTGCTGCGGTATAGAGGGAGGGGTGGAAATCGTGGTAAACTCGTCTTCGTAGTTGAGCGAGAGAGTAAGTAGTATAGGGCATTATCAATTAGTAGGCGACGGTTGTAATGGTAGTAAGAATGTATAGCCGTCTTTGTAGCGGACGTGGGAGTGGGAAGCATAAGGGATGAAGCCGGGGGTAACATGTCGGATACGATTATACCAGCACTAAAGCACCGGATCCCATCAGAACTCCGAAGTTAAGCGTGCTTGGGCGAGAGTAGTACTAGGATGGGTGACCTCCTGGGAAGTCCTCGTGTTGCATTCCCTTTTTAATTATTTTTGTACGTACGTGAGGAACAGAACGCACGTGCGTGATATATATTAAGCCTGTCATCATATTTTTGACATTTGCGATATGTTTTAGCTCGGAGCTCGTTAGTCACGCGGCTAGGGAGAGTTGGGGCGCGAAAAGCGCGTTGTGAAAGGGGTGTAAAATACGTGTTGCTGCGGTATAGAGGGAGGGGTGGAAATCGTGGTAAACTCGTCTTCGTAGTTGAGCGAGAGAGTAAGTAGTATAGGGCATTATCCATTAGTAGGCGACGGTTGTAATGGTAGTAAGAATGTATAGCCGTCTTTGTAGCGGACGTGGGAGTGGGAAGCATAAGGGATGAAGCCGGGGGTAACATGTCGGATGCGATCATACCAGCAGTAAAGCACCGGATCCCATCAGAACTCCGAAGTTAAGCGTGCTTGGGCGAGAGTAGTACTAGGATGGGTGACCTCCTGGGAAGTCCTCGTGTTGCATTCCCTTTTTAATTATTTTTGTACGTACGTGAGGAACAGAACGCACGTGCGTGCGTGATATATATTAAGCCTGTCATCATATTTTTGACATTTGCGATATGTTTTAGCTCGGAGCTCGTTAGTCACGCGGCTAGGGAGAGTTGGGGCGCGAAAAGCGCGTTGTGAAAGGGGTGTAAAATACGTGTTGCTGCGGTATAGAGGGAGGGGTGGAAATCGTGGTAAACTCGTCTTCGTAGTTGAGCGAGAGAGTAAGTAGTATAGGGCATTATCCATTAGTAGGCGACGGTTGTAATGGTAGTAAGAATGTATAGCCGTCTTTGTAGCGGACGTGGGAGTGGGAAGCATAAGGGATGAAGCCGGGGGTAACATGTCGGATGCGATCATACCAGCACTAAAGCACCGGATCCCATCAGAACTCCGAAGTTAAGCGTGCTTGGGCGAGAGTAGTACTAGGATGGGTGACCTCCTGGGAAGTCGTCGTGTTGCATTCCCTTTTTAATTATTTTTGTACGTACGTGAGGAACAGAACGCACGTGCGTGCGTGATATATATTAAGCCTGTCATCATATTTTTGACATTTGCGATATGTTTTAGCTCGGAGCTCGTTAGTCACGCGGCTAGGGAGAGTTGGGGCGCGAAAAGCGCGTTGTGAAAGGGGTGTAAAATACGTGTTGCTGCGGTATAGAGGGAGGGGTGGAAATCGTGGTAAACTCGTCTTCGTAGTTGAGCGAGAGAGTAAGTAGTATAGGGCATTATCCATTAGTAGGCGACGGTTGTAATGGTAGTAAGAATGTATAGCCGTCTTTGTAGCGGACGTGGGAGTGAGAAGCATAAGGGATGAAGCCGGGGGTAACATGTCGGATGCGATCATACCAGCACTAAAGCACCGGATCCCATCAGAACTCCGAAGTTAAGCGTGCTTGGGCGAGAGTAGTACTAGGATGGGTGACCTCCTGGGAAGTCCTCGTGTTGCATTCCCTTTTTAATTATTTTTGTACGTACGTGAGGAACAGAACGCACGTGCGTGCGTGATATATATTAAGCCTGTCATCATATTTTTGACATTTGCGATATGTTTTAGCTCGGAGCTCGTTAGTCACGCGGCTAGGGAGAGTTGGGGCGCGAAAAGCGCGTTGTGAAAGGGGTGTAAAATACGTGTTGCTGCGGTATAGAGGGAGGGGTGGAAATCGTGGTAAACTCGTCTTCGTAGTTGAGCGAGAGAGTAAGTAGTATAGGGCATTATCCATTAGTAGGCGACGGTTGTAATGGTAGTAAGAATGTATAGCCGTCTTTGTAGCGGACGTGGGAGTGGGAAGCATAAGGGATGAAGCCGGGGGTAACATGTCGGATGCGATCATACCAGCACTAAAGCACCGGATCCCATCAGAACTCCGAAGTTAAGCGTGCTTGGGCGAGAGTAGTACTAGGATGGGTGACCTCCTGGGAAGTCGTCGTGTTGCATTCCCTTTTTAATTATTTTTGTACGTACGTGAGGAACAGAACGCACGTGCGTGATATATATTAAGCCTGTCGTCATATTTTTGACATTTGCGATATGTTTTAGCTCGGAGCTCGTTAGTCACGCGGCTAGGGAGAGTTGGGGCGCGAAAAGCGCGTTGTGAAAGGGGTGTAAAATACGTGTTGCTGCGGTATAGAGGGAGGGGTGGAAATCGTGGTAAACTCGTCTTCGTAGTTGAGCGAGAGAGTAAGTAGTATAGGGCATTATCCATTAGTAGGCGACGGTTGTAATGGTAGTAAGAATGTATAGCCGTCTTTGTAGCGGACGTGGGAGTGGGAAGCATAAGGGATGAAGCCGGGGGTAACATGTCGGATGCGATCATACCAGCACTAAACCACCGGATCCCATCAGAACTCCGAAGTTAAGCGTGCTTGGGCGAGAGTAGTACAAGGATGCGTGACCTCCTGGGAAGTCCTCGTGTTGCATTCCCTTTTTAATTATTTTTGTACGTACGTGAGGAACAGAACGCACGTGCGTGCGTGATATATATTAAGCCTGTCATCATATTTTTGACATTTGCGATATGTTTTAGCTCGGAGCTCGTTAGTCACGCGGCTAGGGAGAGTTGGGGCGCGAAAAGCGCGTTGTGAAAGGGGTGTAAAATACGTGTTGCTGCGGTATAGAGGGAGGGGTGGAAATCGTGGTAAACTCGTCTTCGTAGTTGAGCGAGAGAGTAAGTAGTATAGGGCATTATCCATTAGTAGGCGACGGTTGTAATGGTAGTAAGAATGTATAGCCGTCTTTGTAGCGGACGTGGGAGTGGGAAGCATAAGGGATGAAGCCGGGGGTAACATGTCGGATGCGATCATACCAGCACTAAAGCACCGGATCCCATCAGAACTCCAAAGTTAAGCGTGCTTGGGCGAGAGTAGTACTAGGATGGGTGACCTCCTGGGAAGTCCTCGTGTTGCATTCCCTTTTTAATTATTTTTGTACGTACGTGAGGAACAGAACGCACGTGCGTGCGTGATATATATTAAGCCTGTCATCATATTTTTGACATTTGCGATATGTTTTAGCTCGGAGCTCGTTAGTCACGCGGCTAGGGAGAGTTGGGGCGCGAAAAGCGCGTTGTGAAAGGGGTGTAAAATACGTGTTGCTGCGGTATAGAGGGAGGGGTGGAAATCGTGGTAAACTCGTCTTCGTAGTTGAGCGAGAGAGTAAGTAGTATAGGGCATTATCCATTAGTAGGCGACGGTTGTAATGGTAGTAAGAATGTATAGCCGTCTTTGGAGCGGACGTGGGAGTGGGAAGCATAAGGGATGAAGCCGGTGGTAACATGTCGGATGCGATCATACCAGCACTAAAGCACCGGATCCCATCAGAACTCCGAAGTTAAGCGTGCTTGGGCGAGAGTAGTACTAGGATGGGTGACCTCCTGGGAAGTCCTCGTGTTGCATTCCCTTTTTAATTATTTTTGTGTACGTACGTGAGGAACAGAACGCACGTGCGTGATATATATTAAGCCTGTCATCATATTTTTGACATTTGCGATATGTTTTAGCTCGGAGCTCGTTAGTCATGCGGCTAGGGAGAGTTGGGGCGCGAAAAGCGCGTTGTGAAAGGGGTGTAAAATACGTGTTGCTGCGGTATAGAGGGAGGGGTGGAAATCGTGGTAAACTCGTCTTCGTAGTTGAGCGAGAGAGTAAGTAGTATAGGGCATTATCCATTAGTAGGCGACGGTTGTAATGGTAGTAAGAATGTATAGCCGTCTTTGTAGCGGACGTGGGAGTGGGAAGCATAAGGGATGAAGCCGGGGGTAACATGTCGGATGCGATCATACCAGCAGTAAAGCACCGGATCCCATCAGAACTCCGAAGTTAAGCGTGCTTGGGCGAGAGTAGTACTAGGATGGGTGACCTCCTGGGAAGTCCTCGTGTTGCATTCCCTTTTTAATTATTTTTGTACGTACGTGAGGAACAGAACGCACGTGCGTGATATATATTAAGCCTGTCATCATATTTTTGACATTTGCGATATGTTTTAGCTCGGAGCTCGTTAGTCACGCGGCTAGGGAGAGTTGGGGCGCGAAAAGCGCGTTGTGAAAGGGGTGTAAAATACGTGTTGCTGCGGTATAGAGGGAGGGGTGGAAATCGTGGTAAACTCGTCTTCGTAGTTGAGCGAGAGAGTAAGTAGTATAGGGCATTATCCATTAGTAGGCGACGGTTGTAATGGTAGTAAGAATGTATAGCCGTCTTTGTAGCGGACGTGGGAGTGGGAAGTATAAGGGATGAAGCCGGGGGTAACATGTCGGATGCGATCATACCAGCACTAAAGCACCGGATCCCATCAAAACTCCGAAGTTAAGCGTGCTTGGGCGAGAGTAGTACTAGGATGGGTGACCTCCTGGGAAGTCCTCGTGTTGCATTCCCTTTTTAATTATTTTTGTGTACGTACGTGAGGAACAGAACGCACGTGCGTGATATATATTAAGCCTGTCATCATATTTTTGACATTTGCGATATGTTTTAGCTCGGAGCTCGTTAGTCACGCGGCTAGGGAGAGTTGGGGTGCGAAAAGCGCGTTGTGAAAGGGGTGTAAAATACGTGTTGCTGCGGTATAGAGGGAGGGGTGGAAATCGTGGTAAACTCGTCTTCGTAGTTGAGCGAGAGAGTAAGTAGTATAGGGCATTATCCATTAGTAGGCGACGGTTGTAATGGTAGTAAGAATGTATAGCCGTCTTTGGCGCGGACGTGGGAGTGGGAAGCATAAGGGATGAAGCCGGTGGTAACATGTCGGATGCGATCATACCAGCACTAAAGCACCGGATCCCATCAGAACTCCGAAGTTAAGCGTGCTTGGGCGAGAGTAGTACTAGGATGGGTGACCTCCTGGGAAGTCCTCGTGTTGCATTCCCTTTTTAATTATTTTTGTGTACGTACGTGAGGAACAGAACGCACGTGCGTGATATATATTAAGCCTGTCATCATATTTTTGACATTTGCGATATGTTTTAGCTCGGAGCTCGTTAGTCACGCGGCTAGGGAGAGTTGGGGTGCGAAAAGCGCGTTGTGAAAGGGGTGTAAAATACGTGTTGCTGCGGTATAGAGGGAGGGGTGGAAATCGTGGTAAACTCGTCTTCGTAGTTGAGCGAGAGAGTAAGTAGTATAGGGCATTATCCATTAGTAGGCGACGGTTGTAATGGTAGTAAGAATGTATAGCCGTCTTTGTAGCGGACGTGGGAGTGGGAAGCATAAGGGATGAAGCCGGGGGTAACATGTCGGATGCGATCATACCAGCACTAAAGCACCGGATCCCATCAGAACTACGAAGTTAAGCGTGCTTGGGCGAGAGTAGTACTAGGATGGGTGACCTCCTGGGAAGTCCTCGTGTTGCATTCCCTTTTTAATTATTTTTGTACGTACGTGAGGAACAGAACGCACGTGCGTGCGTGATATATATTAAGCCTGTCATCATATTTTTGACATTTGCGATATGTTTTAGCTCGGAGCTCGTTAGTCACGCGGCTAGGGAGAGTTGGGGCGCGAAAAGCGCGTTGTGAAAGGGGTGTAAAATACGTGTTGCTGCGGTATAGAGGGAGGGGTGGAAATCGTGGTAAACTCGTCTTCGTAGTTGAGCGAGAGAGTAAGTAGTATAGGGCATTATCCATTAGTAGGCGACGGTTGTAATGGTAGTAAGAATGTAGAGCCGTCTTTGTAGCGGACGTGGGAGTGGGAAGTATAAGGGATGAAGCCGGGGGTAACATGTCGGATGTGATCATACCAGCACTAAAGCACCGGATCCCATCAGAACTCCGAAGTTAAGCGTGCTTGGGCGAGAGTAGTACTAGGATGGGTGACCTCCTGGGAAGTCCTCGTGTTGCATTCCCTTTTTAATTATTTTTGTACGTACGTGAGGAACAGAACGCACGTGCGTGCGTGATATATATTAAGCCTGTCATCATATTTTTGACATTTGCGATATGTTTTAGCTCGGAGCTCGTTAGTCACGCGGCTAGGGAGAGTTGGGGCGCGAAAAGCGCGTTGTGAAAGGGGTGTAAAATACGTGTTGCTGCGGTATAGAGGGAGGGGTGGAAATCGTGGTAAACTCGTCTTCGTAGTTGAGCGAGAGAGTAAGTAGTATAGGGCATTATCCATTAGTAGGCGACGGTTGTAATGGTAGTAAGAATGTATAGCCGTCTTTGGAGCGGACGTGGGAGTGGGAAGCATAAGGGATGAAGCCGGTGGTAACATGTCGGATGCGATCATACCAGCACTAAAGCACCGGATCCCATCAGAACTCCGAAGTTAAGCGTGCTTGGGCGAGAGTAGTACTAGGATGGGTGACCTCCTGGGAAGTCCTCGTGTTGCATTCCCTTTTTAATTATTTTTGTGTACGTACGTGAGGAACAGAACGCACGTGCGTGATATATATTAAGCCTGTCATCATATTTTTGACATTTGCGATATGTTTTAGCTCGGAGCTCGTTAGTCACGCGGCTAGGGAGAGTTGGGGCGCGAAAAGCGCGTTGTGAAAGGGGTGTAAAATACGTGTTGCTGCGGTATAGAGGGAGGGGTGGAAATCGTGGTAAACTCGTCTTCGTAGTTGAGCGAGAGAGTAAGTAGTATAGGGCATTATCCATTAGTAGGCGACGGTTGTAATGGTAGTAAGAATGTATAGCCGTCTTTGTAGCGGACGTGGGAGTGGGAAGCATAAGGGATGAAGCCGGGGGTAACATGTCAGATGCGATCATACCAGCAGTAAAGCACCGGATCCCATCAGAACTCCGAAGTTAAGCGTGCTTGGGCGAGAGTAGTACTAGGATGGGTGACCTCCTGGGAAGTCCTCGTGTTGCATTCCCTTTTTAATTATTTTTGTACGTACGTGAGGAACAGAACGCACGTGCGTGATATATATTAAGCCTGTCATCATATTTTTGACATTTGCGATATGTTTTAGCTCGGAGCTCGTTAGTCACGCGGCTAGGGAGAGTTGGGGCGCGAAAAGCGCGTTGTGAAAGGGGTGTAAAATACGTGTTGCTGCGGTATAGAGGGAGGGGTGGAAATCGTGGTAAACTCGTCTTCGTAGTTGAGCGAGAGAGTAAGTAGTATAGGGCATTATCCATTAGTAGGCGACGGTTGTAATGGTAGTAAGAATGTATAGCCGTCTTTGTAGCGGACGTGGGAGTGGGAAGTATAAGGGATGAAGCCGGGGGTAACATGTCGGATGCGATCATACCAGCACTAAAGCACCGGATCCCATCAAAACTCCGAAGTTAAGCGTGCTTGGGCGAGAGTAGTACTAGGATGGGTGACCTCCTGGGAAGTCCTCGTGTTGCATTCCCTTTTTAATTATTTTTGTGTACGTACGTGAGGAACAGAACGCACGTGCGTGATATATATTAAGCCTGTCATCATATTTTTGACATTTGCGATATGTTTTAGCTCGGAGCTCGTTAGTCACGCGGCTAGGGAGAGTTGGGGCGCGAAAAGCGCGTTGTGAAAGGGGTGTAAAATACGTGTTGCTGCGGTATAGAGGGAGGGGTGGAAATCGTGGTAAACTCGTCTTCGTAGTTGAGCGAGAGAGTAAGTAGTATAGGGCATTATCCATTAGTAGGCGACGGTTGTAATGGTAGTAAGAATGTATAGCCGTCTTTGTAGCGGACGTGGGAGTGGAAAGCATAAGGGATGAAGCCGGGGGTAACATGTCGGATGCGATCATACCAGCAGTAAAGCACCGGATCCCATCAGAACTCCGAAGTTAAGCGTGCTTGGGCGAGAGTAGTACTAGGATGGGTGACCTCCTGGGAAGTCCTCGTGTTGCATTCCCTTTTTAATTATTTTTGTGTACGTACGTGAGGAACAGAACGCACGTGCGTGATATATATTAAGCCTGTCATCATATTTTTGACATTTGCGATATGTTTTAGCTCGGAGCTCGTTAGTCACGCGGCTAGGGAGAGTTGGGGCGCGAAAAGCGCGTTGTGAAAGGGGTGTAAAATACGTGTTGCTGCGGTATAGAGGGAGGGGTGGAAATCGTGGTAAACTCGTCTTCGTAGTTGAGCGAGAGAGTAAGTAGTATAGGGCATTATCCATTAGTAGGCGACGGTTGTAATGGTAGTAAGAATGTATAGCCGTCTTTGCAGCGGACGTGGGAGTGGGAAGCATAGGGGATGAAGCCGGGGGTAACATGTCGGATGCGATCATACCAGCACTAAAGCACCGGATCCCATTAGAACTCCGAAGTTAAGCGTGCTTGGGCGAGAGTAGTACTAGGATGGGTGACCTCCTGGGAAGTCCTCGTGTTGCATTCCCTTTTTAATTATTTTTGTACGTACGTGAGTAACAGAACGCACGTGCGTGATATATATTAAGCCTGTCATCATATTTTTGACATTTGCGATATGTTTTAGCTCGGAGCTCGTTAGTCACGCGGCTAGGGAGAGTTGGGGCGCGAAAAGCGCGTTGTGAAAGGGGTGTAAAATACGTGTTGCTGCGGTATAGAGGGAGGGGTGGAAATCGTGGTAAACTCGTCTTCGTAGTTGAACGAGAGAGTAAGTAGTATAGGGCATTATCCATTAGTAGGCGACGGTTGTAATGGTAGTAAGAACGTATAGCCGTCTTTGTAGCGGACGTGGGAGTGGGAAGCATAAGGGATGAAGCCGGGGGTAACATGTCGGATGCGATCATACCAGCACTAAAGCACCGGATCCCATCAAAACTCCAAAGTTAAGCGTGCTTGGGCGAGAGTAGTACTAGGATGGGTGACCTCCTGGGAAGTCCTCGTGTTGCATTCCCTTTTTAATTATTTTTGTACGTACGTGAGGAACAGAACGCACGTGCGTGATATATATTAAGCCTGTCATCATATTTTTGACATTTGCGATATGTTTTAGCTCGGAGCTCGTTAGTCACGCGGCTAGGGAGAGTTGGGGCGCGAAAAGCGCGTTGTGAAAGGGGTGTAAAATACGTGTTGCTGCGGTATAGAGGGAGGGGTGGAAATCGTGGTAAACTCGTCTTCGTAGTTGAGCGAGAGAGTAAGTAGTATAGGGCATTATCCATTAGTAGGCGACGGTTGTAATGGTAGTAAGAATGTATAGCCGTCTTTGTAGCGGACGTGGGAGTGGGAAGTATAAGGGATGAAGCCGGGGGTAACATGTCGGATGCGATCATACCAGCACTAAAGCACCGGATCCCATCAAAACTCCGAAGTTAAGCGTGCTTGGGCGAGAGTAGTACTAGGATGGGTGACCTCCTGGGAAGTCCTCGTGTTGCATTCCCTTTTTAATTATTTTTGTGTACGTACGTGAGGAACAGAACGCACGTGCGTGATATATATTAAGCCTGTCATCATATTTTTGACATTTGCGATATGTTTTAGCTCGGAGCTCGTTAGTCACGCGGCTAGGGAGAGTTGGGGTGCGAAAAGCGCGTTGTGAAAGGGGTGTAAAATACGTGTTGCTGCGGTATAGAGGGAGGGGTGGAAATCGTGGTAAACTCGTCTTCGTAGTTGAGCGAGAGAGTAAGTAGTATAGGGCATTATCCATTAGTAGGCGACGGTTGTAATGGTAGTAAGAATGTATAGCCGTCTTTGGAGCGGACGTGGGAGTGGGAAGCATAAGGGATGAAGCCGGTGGTAACATGTCGGATGCGATCATACCAGCACTAAAGCACCGGATCCCATCAGAACTCCGAAGTTAAGCGTGCTTGGGCGAGAGTAGTACTAGGATGGGTGACCTCCTGGGAAGTCCTTGTGTTGCATTCCCTTTTTAATTATTTTTGTACGTACGTGAGGAACAGAACGCACGTGCGTGATATATATTAAGCCTGTCATCATATTTTTGACATTTGCGATATGTTTTAGCTCGGAGCTCGTTAGTCACGCGGCTAGGGAGAGTTGGGGCGCGAAAAGCGCGTTGTGAAAGGGGTGTAAAATACGTGTTGCTGCGGTATAGAGGGAGGGGTGGAAATCGTGGTAAACTCGTCTTCGTAGTTGAGCGAGAGAGTAAGTAGTATAGGGCATTATCCATTAGTAGGCGACGGTTGTAATGGTAGTAAGAATGTATAGCCGTCTTTGTAGCGGACGTGGGAGTGGGAAGCATAAGGGATGAAGCCGGGGGTAACATGTCGGATGCGATCATACCAGCACTAAAGCACCGGATCCCATCAGAACTCCAAAGTTAAGCGTGCTTGGGCGAGAGTAGTACTAGGATGGGTGACCTCCTGGGAAGTCCTAGTGTTGCATTCCCTTTTTAATTATTTTTGTACGTACGTGAGGAACAGAACGCACGTGCGTGATATATATTAAGCCTGTCATCATATTTTTGACATTTGCGATATGTTTTAGCTCGGAGCTCGTTAGTCACGCGGCTAGGGAGAGTTGGGGCGCGAAAAGCGCGTTGTGAAAGGGGTGTAAAATACGTGTTGCTGCGGTATAGAGGGAGGGGTGGAAATCGTGGTAAACTCGTCTTCGTAGTTGAGCGAGAGAGTAAGTAGTATAGGGCATTATCCATTAGTAGGCGACGGTTGTAATGGTAGTAAGAATGTATAGCCGTCTTTGTAGCGGACGTGGGAGTGGGAAGCATAAGGGATGAAGCCGGGGGTAACATGTCGGATGCGATCATACCAGCAGTAAAGCACCGGATCCCATCAGAACTCCGAAGTTAAGCGTGCTTGGGCGAGAGTAGTACTAGGATGGGTGACCTCCTGAGAAGTTCTCGTGTTGCATTCCCTTTTTAATTATTTTTGTGTACGTACGTGAGGAACAGAACGCACGTGCGTGATATATATTAAGCCTGTCATCATATTTTTGACATTTGCGATATGTTTTAGCTCGGAGCTCGTTAGTCACGCGGCTAGGGAGAGTTGGGGCGCGAAAAGCGCGTTGTGAAAGGGGTGTAAAATACGTGTTGCTGCGGTATAGAGGGAGGGGTGGAAATCGTGGTAAACTCGTCTTCGTAGTTGAGCGAGAGAGTAAGTAGTATAGGGCATTATCCATTAGTAGGCGACGGTTGTAATGGTTGTAAGAATGTATAGCCGTCTTTGTAGCGGACGTGGGAGTGGGAAGCATAAGGGATGAAGCCGGGGGTAACATGTCGGATGCGATCATACCAGCACTAAAGCACCGGATCCCATCAGAACTCCGAAGTTAAGCGTGCTTGGGCGAGAGTAGTACTAGGATGGGTGACCTCCTGGGAAGTCCTCGTGTTGCATTCCCTTTTTAATTATTTTTGTACGTACGTGAGGAACAGAACGCACGTGCGTGCGTGATATATATTAAGCCTGTCATCATATTTTTGACATTTGCGATATGTTTTAGCTCGGAGCTCGTTAGTCACGCGGCTAGGGAGAGTTGGGGCGCGAAAAGCGCATTGTGAAAGGGGTGTAAAATACGTGTTGCTGCGGTATAGAGGGAGGGGTGGAAATCGTGGTAAACTCGTCTTCGTAGTTGAGCGAGAGAGTAAGTAGTATAGGGCATTATCCATTAGTAGGCGACGGTTGTAATGGTAGTAAGATTGTATAGCCGTCTTTGTAGCGGACGTGGGAGTGGGAAGCATAAGGGATGAAGCCGGGGGTAACATGTCGGATGCGATCATACCAGCACTAAAGCACCGGATCCCATCAGAACTCCGAAGTTAAGCGTGCTTGGGCGAGAGTAGTACTAGGATGGGTGACCTCCTGGGAAGTCCTCGTGTTGCATTCCCTTTTTAATTATTTTTGTACGTACGTGAGGAACAGAACGTGCGTGCGTGCGTGATATATATTAAGCCTGTCATCATATTTTTGACATTTGCGATATGTTTTAGCTCGGAGCTCGTTAGTCACGCGGCTAGGGAGAGTTGGGGCGCGAAAAGCGCGTTGTGAAAGGGGTGTAAAATACGTGTTGCTGCGGTATAGAGGGAGGGGTGGAAATCGTGGTAAACTCGTCTTCGTAGTTGAGCGAGAGAGTAAGTAGTATAGGGCATTATCCATTAGTAGGCGACGGTTGTAATGGTAGTAAGAATGTATAGCCATCTTTGTAGCGGACGTGGGAGTGGGAAGCATAAGGGATGAAGCCGGGGGTAACATGTCGGATGCGATCATACCAGCACTAAAGCACCGGATCCCATCAGAACTCCGAAGTTAAGCGTGCTTGGGCGAGAGTAGTACTAGGATGGGTGACCTCCTGGGAAGTCCTCGTGTTGCATTCCCTTTTTAATTATTTTTGTACGTACGTGAGGAACAGAACGCACGTGCGTGCGTGATATATATTAAGCCTGTCATCATATTTTTGACATTTGCGATATGTTTTAGCTCGGAGCTCGTTAGTCACGCGGCTAGGGAGAGTTGGGGCGCGAAAAGCGCGTTGTGAAAGGGGTGTAAAATACGTGTTGCTGCGGTATAGAGGGAGGGGTGGAAATCGTGGTAAACTCGTCTTCGTAGTTGAGCGGGAGAGTAAGTAGTATAGGGCATTATCCATTAGTAGGCGACGGTTGTAATGGTAGTAAGAATGTATAGCCGTCTTTGTAGCGGACGTGGGAGTGGGAAGCATAAGGGATGAAGCCGGGGGTAACATGTCGGATGCGATCATACCAGCACTAAAGCACCGGATCCCATCAAAACTCCGAAGTTAAGCGTGCTTGGGCGAGAGTAGTACTAGGATGGGTGACCTCCTGGGAAGTCCTCGTGTTGCATTCCCTTTTTAATTATTTTTGTACGTACGTGAGGAACAGAACGCACGTGCGTGATATATATTAAGCCTGTCATCATATTTTTGACATTTGCGATATGTTTTAGCTCGGAGCTCGTTAGTCACGCGGCTAGGGAGAGTTGGGGCGCGAAAAGCGCGTTGTGAAAGGGGTGTAAAATACGTGTTGCTGCGGTATAGAGGGAGGGGTGGAAATCGTGGTAAACTCGTCTTCGTAGTTGAGCGAGAGAGTAAGTAGTATAGGGCATTATCCATTAGTAGGCGACGGTTGTAATGGTAGTAAGAATGTATAGCCGTCTTTGGAGCGGACGTGGGAGTGGGAAGCATAAGGGATGAAGCCGGGGGTAACATGTCGGATGCGATCATACCAGCACTAAAGCACCGGATCCCATCAGAACTCCGAAGTTAAGCGTGCTTGGGCGAGAGTAGTACTAGGATGGGTGACCTCCTGGGAAGTCCTCGTGTTGCATTCCCTTTTTAATTATTTTTGTACGTACGTGAGGAACAGAACGCACGTGCGTGCGTGATATATATTAAGCCTGTCATCATATTTTTGACATTTGCGATATGTTTTAGCTCGGAGCTCGTTAGTCACGCGGCTAGGGAGAGTTGGGGCGCGAAAAGCGCGTTGTGAAAGGGGTGTAAAATACGTGTTGCTGCGGTATAGAGGGAGGGGTGGAAATCGTGGTAAACTCGTCTTCGTAGTTGAGCGAGAGAGTAAGTAGTATAGGGCATTATCCATTAGTAGGCGACGGTTGTAATGGTAGTAAGAATGTATAGCCGTCTTTGTAGCGGACGTGGGAGTGGGAAGCATAAGGGATGAAGCCGGGGGTAACATGTCGGATGCGATCATACCAGCACTAAAGCACCGGATCCCATCAGAACTCCGAAGTTAAGCGTGCTTGGGCGAGAGTAGTACTAGGATGGGTGACCTCCTGGGAAGTCCTCGTGTTGCATTCCCTTTTTAATTATTTTTGTGTACGTACGTGAGGAACAGAACGCACGTGCGTGATATATATTAAGCCTGTCATCATATTTTTGACATTTGCGATATGTTTTAGCTCGGAGCTCGTTAGTCACGCGGCTAGGGAGAGTTGGGGCGCGAAAAGCGCGTTGTGAAAGGGGTGTAAAATACGTGTTGCTGCGGTATAGAGGGAGGGGTGGAAATCGTGGTAAACTCGTCTTCGTAGTTGAGCGAGAGAGTAAGTAGTATAGGGCATTATCCATTAGTAGGCGACGGTTGTAATGGTAGTAAGAATGTATAGCCGTCTTTGTAGCGGACGTGGGAGTGGGAAGCATAAGGGATGAAGCCGGGGGTAACATGTCGGATGCGATCATACCAGCACTAAAGCACCGGATCCCATCAGAACTCCGAAGTTAAGCGTGCTTGGGCGAGAGTAGTACTAGGATGGGTGACCTCCTGGGAAGTCCTCGTGTTGCATTCCCTTTTTAATTATTTTTGTGTACGTACGTGAGGAACAGAACGCACGTGCGTGATATATATTAAGCCTGTCATCATATTTTTGACATTTGCGATATGTTTTAGCTCGGAGCTCGTTAGTCACGCGGCTAGGGAGAGTTGGGGCGCGAAAAGCGCGTTGTGAAAGGGGTGTAAAATACGTGTTGCTGCGGTATAGAGGGAGGGGTGGAAATCGTGGTAAACTCGTCTTCGTAGTTGAGCGAGAGAGTAAGTAGTATAGGGCATTATCCATTAGTAGGCGACGGTTGTAATGGTAGTAAGAATGTATAGCCGTCTTTGTAGCGGACGTGGGAGTGGGAAGCATAAGGGATGAAGCCGGGGGTAACATGTCGGATGCGATCATACCAGCACTAAAGCACCGGATCCCATCAAAACTCCAAAGTTAAGCGTGCTTGGGCGAGAGTAGTACTAGGATGGGTGACCTCCTGGGAAGTCCTCGTGTTGCATTCCCTTTTTAATTATTTTTGTACGTACGTGAGGAACAGAACGCACGTGCGTGATATATATTAAGCCTGTCATCATATTTTTGACATTTGCGATATGTTTTAGCTCGGAGCTCGTTAGTCACGCGGCTAGGGAGAGTTGGGGCGCGAAAAGCGCGTTGTGAAAGGGGTGTAAAATACGTGTTGCTGCGGTATAGAGGGAGGGGTGGAAATCGTGGTAAACTCGTCTTCGTAGTTGAGCGAGAGAGTAAGTAGTATAGGGCATTATCCATTAGTAGGCGACGGTTGTAATGGTAGTAAGAATGTATAGCCGTCTTTGTAGCGGACGTGGGAGTGGGAAGCATAAGGGATGAAGCCGGGGGTAACATGTCGGATGCGATCATACCAGCACTAAAGCACCGGATCCCATCAGAACTCCGAAGTTAAGCGTGCTTGGGCGAGAGTTGTACTAGGATGGGTGACCTCCTGGGAAGTCCTCGTGTTGCATTCCCTTTTTAATTATTTTTGTACGTACGTGAGGAACAGAACGCACGTGCGTCCGTGATATATATTAAGCCTGTCATCATATTTTTGACATTTGCGATATGTTTTAGCTCGGAGCTCGTTAGTCACGCGGCTAGGGAGAGTTGGGGCGCGAAAAGCGCGTTGTGAAAGGGGTGTAAAATACGTGTTGCTGCGGTATAGAGGGAGGGGTGGAAATCGTGGTAAACTCGTCTTCGTAGTTGAGCGGGAGAGTAAGTAGTATAGGGCATTATCCATTAGTAGGCGACGGTTGTAATGGTAGTAAGAATGTATAGCCGTCTTTGTAGCGGACGTGGGAGTGGGAAGCATAAGGGATGAAGCCGGGGGTAACATGTTGGATGCGATCATACCAGCACTAAAGCACCAGATCCCATCAGAACTCCGAAGTTAAGCGTGCTTGGGCGAGAGTAGTACTAGGATGGGTGACCTCCTGGGAAGTCCTCGTGTTGCATTCCCTTTTTAATTATTTTTGTACGTACGTGAGGAACAGAACGCACGTGCGTGATATATATTAAGCCTGTCATCATATTTTTGACATTTGCGATATGTTTTAGCTCGGAGCTCGTTAGTCACGTGGCTAGGGAGAGTTGGGGCGCGAAAAGCGCGTTGTGAAAGGGGTGTAAAATACGTGTTGCTGCGGTATAGAGGGAGGGGTGGAAATCGTGGTAAACTCGTCTTCGTAGTTGAGCGAGAGAGTAAGTAGTATAGGGCATTATCCATTAGTAGGCGACGGTTGTAATGGTATTAAGAATGTATAGCCGTCTTTGTAGCGGACGTGGGAGTGGGAAGCATAAGGGATGAAGCCGGGGGTAACATGTCGGATGCGATTATACCAGCACTAAAGCACCGGATCCCATCAGAACTCCGAAGTAAAGCGTGCTTGGGCGAGAGTAGTACTAGGATGGGTGACCTCCTGGGAAGTCCTCGTGTTGCATTCCCTTTTTAATTATTTTTGTACGTACGTGAGGAACAGAACGCACGTGCGTGATATATATTAAGCCTGTCATCATATTTTTGACATTTGCGATATGTTTAAGCTCGGAGCTCGTTAGTCACGCGGCTAGAGAGAGTTGGGGCGTGAAAAGCGCGTTGTGAAAGGGGTGTAAAATACGTGTTGCTGCGGTATAGAGGGAGGGGTGGAAATCGTGGTAAACTCGTCTTCGTAGTTGAGCGAGAGAGTAAGTAGTATAGGGCATTATCCATTAGTAGGCGACGGTTGTAATGGTAGTAAGAATGTATAGCCGTCTTTGTAGCGGACGTGGGAGTGGGAAGCATAAGGGATGAAGCCGGGGGTAACATGTCGGATGCGATCATACCAGCACTAAAGCACCGGATCCCATCAAAACTCCAAAGTTAAGCGTGCTTGGGCGAGAGTAGTACTAGGATGGGTGACCTCCTAGGAAGTCCTCGTGTTGCATTCCATTTTTAATTATTTTTGTACGTACGTGAGGAACAGAACGCACGTGCGTGCGTGATATATATTAAGCCTGTCATCATATTTTTGACATTTGCGATATGTTTTAGCTCGGAGCTCGTTAGTCACGCGGCTAGGGAGAGTTGGGGCGCGAAAAGCGCGTTGTGAAAGGGGTGTAAAATACGTGTTGCTGCGGTATAGAGGGAGGGGTGGAAATCGTGGTAAACTCGTCTTCGTAGTTGAGCGAGAGAGTAAGTAGTATAGGGCATTATCCATTAGTAGGCGACGGTTGTAATGGTAGTAAGAATGTATAGCCGTCTTTGTAGCGGACGTGGGAGTGGGAAGCATAAGGGATGAAGCCGGGGGTAACATGTCGGATGCGATCATACCAGCACTAAAGCACCGGATCCCATCAGAACTCCGAAGTTAAGCGTGCTTGGGCGAGAGTAGTACTAGGATGGGTGACCTCCTGGGAAGTCCTCGTGTTGCATTCCCTTTTTAATTATTTTTGTACGTACGTGAGGAACAGAACGCACGTGCGTGCGTGATATATATTAAGCCTGTCATCATATTTTTGACATTTGCGATATGTTTTAGCTCGGAGCTCGTTAGTCACGCGGCTAGGGAGAGTTGGGGCGCGAAAAGCGCGTTGTGAAAGGGGTGTAAAATACGTGTTGCTGCGGTATAGAGGGAGGGGTGGAAATCGTGGTAAACTCGTCTTCGTAGTTGAGCGAGAGAGTAAGTAGTATAGGGCATTATCCATTAGTAGGCGACGGTTGTAATGGTAGTAAGAATGTATAGCCGTCTTTGCAGCGGACGTGGGAGTGGGAAGCATAAGGGATGAAGCCGGGGGTAACATGTCGGATGCGATCATACCAGCACTAAAGCACCGGATCCCATCAGAACTCCGAAGTTAAGCGTGCTTGGGCGAGAGTAGTACTAGGATGGGTGACCTCCTGGGAAGTCCTCGTGTTGCATTCCCTTTTCAATTATTTTTGTACGTACGTGAGGAACAGAACGCACGTGCGTGATATATATTAAGCCTGTCATCATATTTTTGACATTTGCGATATGTTTTAGCTCGGAGCTCGTTAGTCATGCGGCTAGGGAGAGTTGGGGCGCGAAAAGCGCGTTGTGAAAGGGGTGTAAAATACGTGTTGCTGCGGTATAGAGGGAGGGGTGGAAATCGTGGTAAACTCGTCTTCGTAGTTGAGCGAGAGAGTAAGTAGTATAGGGCATTATCCATTAGTAGGCGACGGTTGTAATGGTAGTAAGAATGTATAGCCGTCTTTGTAGCGGACGTGGGAGTGGGAAGCATAAGGGATGAAGCCGGGGGTAACATGTCGGATGCGATCATACCAGCACTAAAGCACCGGATCCCATCAGAACTCCGAAGTTAAGCGTGCTTGGGCGAGAGTAGTACTAGGATGGGTGACCTCCTGGGAAGTCCTCGTGTTGCATTCCCTTTTTAATTATTTTTGTACGTACGTGAGGAACAGAACGCACGTGCGTGCGTGATATATATTAAGCCTGTCATCATATTTTTGACATTTGCGATATGTTTTAGCTCGGAGCTCGTTAGTCACGCGGCTAGGGAGAGTTGGGGCGCGAAAAGCGCGTTGTGAAAGGGGTGTAAAATACGTGTTGCTGCGGTATAGAGGGAGGGGTGGAAATCGTGGTAAACTCGTCTTCGTAGTTGAGCGAGAGAGTAAGTAGTATAGGGCATTATCCATTAGTAGGCGACGGTTGTAATGGTAGTAAGAATGTATAGCCGTCTTTGCAGCGGACGTGGGAGTGGGAAGCATAAGGGATGAAGCCGGGGGTAACATGTCGGATGCGATCATACCAGCACTAAAGCACCGGATCCCATCAGAACTCCGAAGTTAAGCGTGCTTGGGCGAGAGTAGTACTAGGATGGGTGACCTCCTGGGAAGTCCTCGTGTTGCATTCCCTTTTTAATTATTTTTGTACGTACGTGAGGAACAGAACGCACGTGCGTGATATATATTAAGCCTGTCATCATATTTTTGACATTTGCGATATGTTTTAGCTCGGAGCTCGTTAGTCATGCGGCTAGGGAGAGTTGGGGCGCGAAAAGCGCGTTGTGAAAGGGGTGTAAAATACGTGTTGCTGCGGTATAGAGGGAGGGGTGGAAATCGTGGTAAACTCGTCTTCGTAGTTGAGCGAGAGAGTAAGTAGTATAGGGCATTATCCATTAGTAGGCGACGGTTGTAATGGTAGTAAGAATGTATAGCCGTCTTTGTAGCGGACGTGGGAGTGGGAAGCATAAGGGATGAAGCCGGGGGTAACATGTCGGATGCGATCATACCAGCACTAAAGCACCGGATCCCATCAGAACTCCGAAGTTAAGCGTGCTTGGGCGAGAGTAGTACTAGGATGGGTGACCTCCTGGGAAGTCCTCGTGTTGCATTCCCTTTTTAATTATTTTTGTACGTACGTGAGGAACAGAACGCACGTGCGTGCGTGATATATATTAAGCCTGTCATCATATTTTTGACATTTGCGATATGTTTTAGCTCGGAGCTCGTTAGTCACGCGGCTAGGGAGAGTTGGGGCGCGAAAAGCGCGTTGTGAAAGGGGTGTAAAATACGTGTTGCTGCGGTATAGAGGGAGGGGTGGAAATCGTGGTAAACTCGTCTTCGTAGTTGAGCGGGAGAGTAAGTAGTATAGGGCATTATCCATTAGTAGGCGACGGTTGTAATGGTAGTAAGAATGTATAGCCGTCTTTGTAGCGGACGTGGGAGTGGGAAGCATAAGGGATGAAGCCGGGGGTAACATGTCGGATGCGATCATACCAGCACTAAAGCACCAGATCCCATCAGAACTCCGAAGTTAAGCGTGCTTGGGCGAGAGTAGTACTAGGATGGGTGACCTCCTGGGAAGTCCTCGTGTTGCATTCCCTTTTTAATTATTTTTGTACGTACGTGAGGAACAGAACGCACGTGCGTGATATATATTAAGCCTGTCATCATATTTTTGACATTTGCGATATGTTTTAGCTCGGAGCTCGTTAGTCACGCGGCTAGGGAGAGTTGGGGCGCGAAAAGCGCGTTCTGAAAGGGGTGTAAAATACGTGTTGCTGCGGTATAGAGGGAGGGGTGGAAATCGTGGTAAACTCGTCTTCGTAGTTGAGCGAGAGAGTAAGTAGTATAGGGCATTATCCATTAGTAGGCGACGGTTGTAATGGTAGTAAGAATGTATAGCCGTCTTTGTAGCGGACGTGGGAGTGGGAAGCATAAGGGATGAAGCCGGGGGTAACATGTCGGATGCGATCATACCAGCACTAAAGCACCGGATCCCATCAGAACTCCGAAGTTAAGCGTGCTTGGGCGAGAGTAGTACTAGGATGGGTGACCTCTTGGGAAGTCCTCGTGTTGCATTCCCTTTTTAATTATTTTTGTACGTACGTGAGGAACAGAACGCACGTGCGTGATATATATTAAGCCTGTCATCATATTTTTGACATTTGCGATATGTTTAAGCTCGGAGCTCGTTAGTCACGCGGCTAGAGAGAGTTGGGGCGCGAAAAGCGCGTTGTGAAAGGGCTGTAAAATACGTGTTGCTGCGGTATAGAGGGAGGGGTGGAAATCGTGGTAAACTCGTCTTCGTAGTTGAGCGAGAGAGTAATTAGTATAGGGCATTATCCATTAGTAGGCGACGGTTGTAATGGTAGTAAGAATGTATAGCCGTCTTTGTAGCGGACGTGGGAGTGGGAAGCATAAGGGATGAAGCCGGGGGTAACATGTCGGATGCGATCATACCAGCACTAAAGCACCGGATCCCATCAGAACTCCGAAGTTAAGCGTGCTTGGGCGAGAGTAGTACTAGGATGGGTGACCTCCTGGGAAGTCCTCGTGTTGCATTCCCTTTTTAATTATTTTTGTACGTACGTGAGGAACAGAACGCACGTGCGTGATATATATTAAGCCTGTCATCATATTTTTGACATTTGCGATATGTTTTAGCTCGGAGCTCGTTAGTCACGCGGCTAGGGAGAGTTGGGGCGCGAAAAGCGCGTTGTGAAAGGGGTGTAAAATACGTGTTGCTGCGGTATAGAGGGAGGGGTGGAAATCGTGGTAAACTCGTCTTCGTAGTTGAGCGGGAGAGTAAGTAGTATAGGCATTATCCATTAGTAGGCGACGGTTGTAATGGTAGTAAGAATGTATAGCCGTCTTTGTAGCGGACGTGGGAGTGGGAAGCATAAGGGATGAAGCCGGGGGTAACATGTCGGATGCGATCATACCAGCACTAAAGCACCAGATCCCATCAGAACTCCGAAGTTAAGCGTGCTTGGGCGAGAGTAGTACTAGGATGGGTGACCTCCTGGGAAGTCCTCGTGTTGCATTCCCTTTTTAATTATTTTTGTACGTACGTGAGGAACAGAACGCACGTGCGTGATATATATTAAGCCTGTCATCATATTTTTGACATTTGCGATATGTTTTAGCTCGGAGCTCGTTAGTCACGTGGCTAGGGAGAGTTGGGGCGCGAAAAGCGCGTTGTGAAAGGGGTGTAAAATACGTGTTGCTGCGGTATAGAGGGAGGGGTGGAAATCGTGGTAAACTCGTCTTCGTAGTTGAGCGAGAGAGTAAGTAGTATAGGGCATTATCCATTAGTAGGCGACGGTTGTAATGGTAGTAAGAATGTATAGCCGTCTTTGTAGCGGACGTGGGAGTGGGAAGCATAAGGGATGAAGCCGGGGGTAACATGTCGGATGCGATTATACCAGCACTAAAGCACCGGATCCCATCAGAACTCCGAAGTTAAGCGTGCTTGGGCGAGAGTAGTACTAGGGTGGGTGACCTCCTGGGAAGTCCTCGTGTTGCATTCCCTTTTTAATTATTTTTGTACGTACGTGAGGAACAGAACGCACGTGCGTGATATATATTAAGCCTGTCATCATATTTTTGACATTTGCGATATGTTTAAGCTCGGAGCTCGTTAGTCACGCGGCTAGAGAGAGTTGGGGCGCGAAAAGCGCGTTGTGAAAGGGGTGTAAAATACGTGTTGCTGCGGTATAGAGGGAGGGGTGGAAATCGTGGTAAACTCGTCTTCGTAGTTGAGCGAGAGAGTAATTAGTATAGGGCATTATCCATTAGTAGGCGACGGTTGTAATGGTAGTAAGAATGTATAGCCGTCTTTGTAGCGGACGTGGGAGTGGGAAGCATAAGGGATGAAGCCGGGGGTAACATGTCGGATGCGATCATACCAGCACTAAAGCACCGGATCCCATCAGAACTCCGAAGTTAAGCGTGCTTGGGCGAGAGTAGTACTAGGATGGGTGACCTCCTGGGAAGTCGTCGTGTTGCATTCCCTTTTTAATTATTTTTGTACGTACGTGAGGAACAGAACGCACGTGCGTGATATATATTAAGCCTGTCGTCATATTTTTGACATTTGCGATATGTTTTAGCTCGGAGCTCGTTAGTCACGCGGCTAGAGAGAGTTGGGGCGCGAAAAGCGCGTTGTGAAAGGGGTGTAAAATACGTGTTGCTGCGGTATAGAGGGAGGGGTGGAAATCGTGGTAAACTCGTCTTCGTAGTTGAGCGAGAGAGTAAGTAGTATAGGGCATTATCCATTAGTAGGCGACGGTTGTAATGGTAGTAAGAATGTATAGCCGTCTTTGTAGCGGACGTGGGAGTGGGAAGCATAAGGGATGAAGCCGGGGGTAACATGTCGGATGCGATCATACCAGCACTAAAGCACCGGATCCCATCAGAACTCTGAAGTTAAGCGTGCTTGGGCGAGAGTAGTACTAGGATGGGTGACCTCCTGGGAAGTCCTCGTGTTGCATTCCCTTTTTAATTATTTTTGTACGTACGTGAGGAACAGAACGCACGTGCGTGATATATATTAAGCCTGTCATCATATTTTTGACATTTGCGATATGTTTAAGCTCGGAGCTCGTTAGTCACGCGGCTAGAGAGAGTTGGGGCGCGAAAAGCGCGTTGTGAAAGGGGTGTAAAATACGTGTTGCTGCGGTATAGAGGGAGGGGTGGAAATCGTGGTAAACTCGTCTTCGTAGTTGAGCGAGAGAGTAATTAGTATAGGGCATTATCCATTAGTAGGCGACGGTTGTAATGGTAGTAAGAATGTATAGCCGTCTTTGTAGCGGACGTGGGAGTGGGAAGCATAAGGGATGAAGCCGGGGGTAACATGTCGGATGCGATCATACCAGCACTAAAGCACCGGATCCCATCAGAACTCCGAAGTTAAGCGTGCTTGGGCGAGAGTAGTACTAGGATGGGTGACCTCCTGGGAAGTCGTCGTGTTGCATTCCCTTTTTAATTATTTTTGTACGTACGTGAGGAACAGAACGCACGTGCGTGATATATATTAAGCCTGTCGTCATATTTTTGACATTTGCGATATGTTTTAGCTCGGAGCTCGTTAGTCACGCGGCTAGGGAGAGTTGGGGCGCGAAAAGCGCGTTGTGAAAGGGGTGTAAAATACGTGTTGCTGCGGTATAGAGGGAGGGGTGGAAATCGTGGTAAACTCGTCTTCGTAGTTGAGCGAGAGAGTAAGTAGTATAGGGCATTATCCATTAGTAGGCGACGGTTGTAATGGTAGTAAGAATGTATAGCCGTCTTTGTAGCGGACGTGGGAGTGGGAAGCATAAGGGATGAAGCCGGGGGTAACATGTCGGATGCGATCATACCAGCACTAAACCACCGGATCCCATCAGAACTCCGAAGTTAAGCGTGCTTGGGCGAGAGTAGTACTAGGATGGGTGACCTCCTGGGAAGTCCTCGTGTTGCATTCCCTTTTTAATTATTTTTGTACGTACGTGAGGAACAGAACGCACGTGCGTGCGTGATATATATTAAGCCTGTCATCATATTTTTGACATTTGCGATATGTTTTAGCTCGGAGCTCGTTAGTCACGCGGCTAGGGAGAGTTGGGGCGCGAAAAGCGCGTTGTGAAAGGGGTGTAAAATACGTGTTGCTGTGGTATAGAGGGAGGGGTGGAAATCGTGGTAAACTCGTCTTCGTAGTTGAGCGAGAGAGTAAGTAGTATAGGGCATTATCCATTAGTAGGCGACGGTTGTAATGGTAGTAAGAATGTATAGCCGTCTTTGTAGCGGACGTGGGAGTGGGAAGCATAAGGGATGAAGCCGGGGGTAACATGTGGGATGCGATCATACCAGCACTAAAGCACCGGATCCCATCAGAACTCCGAAGTTAAGCGTGCTTGGGCGAGAGTAGTACTAGGATGGGTGACCTCTTGGGAAGTCCTCGTGTTGCATTCCCTTTTTAATTATTTTTGTACGTACGTGAGGAACAGAACGCACGTGCGTGCGTGATATATATTAAGCCTGTCATCATATTTTTGACATTTGCGATATGTTTTAGCTCAGAGCTCGTTAGTCACGCGGCTAGGGAGAGTTGGGGCGCGAAAAGCGCGTTGTGAAAGGGGTGTAAAATACGTGTTGCTGCGGTATAGAGGGAGGGGTGGAAATCGTGGTAAACTTGTCTTCGTAGTTGAGCGAGAGAGTAAGTAGTATAGGGCATTATCCATTAGTAGGCGACGGTTGTAATGGTAGTAAGAATGTATAGCCGTCTTTGCAGCGGACGTGGGAGTGGGAAGCATAGGGATGAAGCCGGGGGTAACATGTCGGATGCGATCATACCAGCACTAAAGCACCGGATCCCATCAGAACTCCGAAGTTAAGCGTGCTTGGGCGAGAGTAGTACTAGGATGGGTGACCTCCTGGGAAGTCCTCGTGTTGCATTCCCTTTTTAATTATTTTTGTACGTACGTGAGGAACAGAACGCACGTGCGTGATATATATTAAGCCTGTCATCATATTTTTGACATTTGCGATATGTTTTAGCTCGGAGCTCGTTAGTCACGCGGCTAGGGAGAGTTGGGGCGCGAAAAGCGCGTTGTGAAAGGGGTGTAAAATACGTGTTGCTGCGGTATAGAGGGAGGGGTGGAAATCGTGGTAAACTCGTCTTCGTAGTTGAGCGAGAGAGTAAGTAGTATAGGGCATTATCCATTAGTAGGCGACGGTTGTAATGGTAGTAAGAATGTATAGCCGTCTTTGTAGCGGACGTGGGAGTGGGAAGCATAAGGGATGAAGCCGGGGGTAACATGTCGGATGCGATCATACCAGCACTAAAGCACCGGATCCCATCAGAACTCCGAAGTTAAGCGTGCTTGGGCGAGAGTAGTACTAGGATGGGTGACCTCCTGGGAAGTCGTCGTGTTGCATTCCCTTTTTAATTATTTTTGTACGTACGTGAGGAACAGAACGCACGTGCGTGATATATATTAAGCCTGTCATCATATTTTTGACATTTGCGATATGTTTTAGCTCGGAGCTCGTTAGTCACGCGGCTAGGGAGAGTTGGGGCGCGAAAAGCGCGTTGTGAAAGGGGTATAAAATACGTGTTGCTGCGGTATAGAGGGAGGGATGGAAATCGTGGTAAACTCGTCTTCGTAGTTGAGCGGGAGAGTAAGTAGTATAGGGCATTATCCATTAGTAGGCGACGGTTGTAATGGTAGTAAGAATGTATAGCCGTCTTTGTTGCGGACGTGGGAGTGGGAAGCATAAGGGATGAAGCCGGGGGTAACATGTCGGATGCGATCATACCAGCACTAAAGCACCGGATCCCATCAGAACTCTGAAGTTAAGCGTGCTTGGGCGAGAGTAGTACTAGGATGGGTGACCTCCTGGGAAGTCCTCGTGTTGCATTCCCTTTTTAATTATTTTTGTACGTACGTGAGGAACAGAACGCACGTGCGTGCGTGATATATATTAAGCCTGTCATCATATTTTTGACATTTGCGATATGTTTTAGCTCGGAGCTCGTTAGTCACGCGGCTAGGGAGAGTTGGGGCGCGAAAAGCGCGTTGTGAAAGGGGTGTAAAATACGTGTTGCTGCGGTATAGAGGGAGGGGTGGAAATCGTGGTAAACTCGTCTTCGTAGTTGAGCGAGAGAGTAAGTAGTATAGGGCATTATCCATTAGTAGGCGACGGTTGTAATGGTAGTAAGAATGTATAGCCGTCTTTGTAGCGGACGTGGGAGTGGGAAGCATAAGGGATGAAGCCGGGGGTAACATGTCGGATGCGATCATACCAGCACTAAAGCACCGGATCCCATCAGAACTCCGAAGTTAAGCGTGCTTGGGCGAGAGTAGTACTAGGATGGGTGACCTCCTGGGAAGTCCTCGTGTTGCATTCCCTTTTTAATTATTTTTGTACGTACGTGAGGAACAGAACGCACGTGCGTGATATATATTAAGCCTGTCATCATATTTTTGACATTTGCGATATGTTTTAGCTCGGAGCTCGTTAGTCACGCGGCTAGGGAGAGTTGGGGCGCGAAAAGCGCGTTGTGAAAGGGGTGTAAAATACGTGTTGCTGCGGTATAGAGGGAGGGGTGGAAATCGTGGTAAACTCGTCTTCGTAGTTGAGCGAGAGAGTAAGTAGTATAGGGCATTATCCATTAGTAGGCGACGGTTGTAATGGTAGTAAGAATGTATAGCCGTCTTTGTAGCGGACGTGGGAGTGGGAAGCATAAGGGATGAAGCCGGGGGTAACATGTCGGATGCGATCATACCAGCACTAAAGCACCGGATCCCATCAGAACTCCGAAGTTAAGCGTGCTTGGGCGAGAGTAGTACTAGGATGGGTGACCTCTTGGGAAGTCCTCGTGTTGCATTCCCTTTTTAATTATTTTTGTACGTACGTGAGGAACAGAACGCACGTGCGTGCGTGATATATATTAAGCCTGTCATCATATTTTTGACATTTGCGATATGTTTTAGCTCGGAGCTCGTTAGTCACGCGGCTAGGGAGAGTTGGGGCGCGAAAAGCGCGTTGTGAAAGGGGTGTAAAATACGTGTTGCTGCGGTATAGAGGGAGGGGTGGAAATCATGGTAAACTCGTCTTCGTAGTTGAGCGAGAGAGTAAGTAGTATAGGGCATTATCCATTAGTAGGCGACGGTTGTAATGGTAGTAAGAATGTATAGCCGTCTTTGTAGCGGACGTGGGAGTGGGAAGCATAAGGGATGAAGCCGGGGGTAACATGTCGGATGCGATCATACCAGCACTAAAGCACCGGATCCCATCAGAACTCCGAAGTTAAGCGTGCTTGGGCGAGAGTAGTACTAGGATGGGTGACCTCCTGGGAAGTCCTCGTGTTGCATTCCCTTTTTAATTATTTTTGTACGTACGTGAGGAACAGAACGCACGTGCGTGATATATATTAAGCCTGTCATCATATTTTTGACATTTGCGATATGTTTTAGCTCGGAGCTCGTTAGTCACGCGGCTAGGGAGAGTTGGGGCGCGAAAAGCGCGTTGTGAAAGGGGTGTAAAATACGTGTTGCTGCGGTATAGAGGGAGGGGTGGAAATCGTGGTAAACTCGTCTTCGTAGTTGAGCGGGAGAGTAAGTAGTATAGGGCATTATCCATTAGTAGGCGACGGTTGTAATGGTAGTAAGAATGTATAGCCGTCTTTGTAGCGGACGTGGGAGTGGGAAGCATAAGGGATGAAGCCGGGGGTAACATGTCAGATGCGATCATACCAGCACTAAAGCACCGGATCCCATCAGAACTCCGAAGTTAAGCGTGCTTGGGTGAGAGTAGTACTAGGATGGGTGACCTCCTGGGAAGTCCTCGTGTTGCATTCCCTTTTTAATTATTTTTGTACGTACGTGAGGAACAGAACGCACGTGCGTGATATATATTAAGCCTGTCATCATATTTTTGACATTTGCGATATGTTTTAGCTCGGAGCTCGTTAGTCACGCGGCTAGGGAGAGTTGGGGCGCGAAAAGCGCGTTGTGAAAGGGGTGTAAAATACGTGTTGCTGCGGTATAGAGGGAGGGGTGGAAATCGTGGTAAACTCGTCTTCGTAGTTGAGCGGGAGAGTAAGTAGTATAGGGCATTATCCATTAGTAGGCGACGGTTGTAATGGTAGTAAGAATGTATAGCCGTCTTTGTAGCGGACGTGGGAGTGGGAAGCATAAGGGATGAAGCCGGGGGTAACATGTCGGATGCGATCATACCAGCACTAAAGCACCGGATCCCATCAGAACTCCGAAGTTAAGCGTGCTTGGGCGAGAGTAGTACTAGGATGGGTGACCTCCTGGGAAGTCCTCGTGTTGCATTCCCTTTTTAATTATTTTTGTACGTACGTGAGGAACAGAACGCACGTGCGTGATATATATTAAGCCTGTCATCATATTTTTGACATTTGCGATATGTTTTAGCTCGGAGCTCGTTAGTCACGCGGCTAGGGAGAGTTGGGGCGCGAAAAGCGCGTTGTGAAAGGGGTGTAAAATACGTGTTGCTGCGGTATAGAGGGAGGGGTGGAAATAGTGGTAAACTTGTCTTCGTAGTTGAGCGGGAGAGTAAGTAGTATAGGGCATTATCCATTAGTAGGCGACGGTTGTAATGGTAGTAAGAATGTATAGCCGTCTTTGTAGCGGACGTGGGAGTGGGAAGCATAAGGGATGAAGCCGGGGGTAACATGTGGGATGTGATCATACCAGCACTAAAGCACCGGATCCCATTAGAACTCCGAAGTTAAGCGTGCTTGGGCGAGAGTAGTACTAGGATGGGTGACCTCCTGGGAAGTCCTCGTGTTGCATTCCCTTTTTAATTATTTTTGTACGTACGTGAGGAACAGAACGCACGTGCGTGATATATATTAAGCCTGTCATCATATTTTTGACATTTGCGATATGTTTTAGCTCGGAGCTCGTTAGTCACGCGGCTAGGGAGAGTTGGGGCGCGAAAAGCGCGTTGTGAAAGGGGTGTAAAAGACGTGTTGCTGCGGTATAGAGGGAGGGGTGGAAATCGTGGTAAACTCGTCTTCGTAGTTGAGCGGGAGAGTAAGTAGTATAGGGCATTATCCATTAGTAGGCGACGGTTGTAATGGTAGTAAGAATGTATAGCCGTCTTTGTAGCGGACGTGGGAGTGGGAAGCATAAGGGATGAAGCCGGGGGTAACATGTCGGATGCGATCATACCAGCACTAAAGCACCGGATCCCATCAGAACTCCGAAGTTAAGCGTGCTTGGGCGAGAGTAGTACTAGGATGGGTGACCTCCTGGGAAGTCCTCGTGTTGCATTCCCTTTTTAATTATGTTTGTACGTACGTGAGGAACAGAACGCACCTGCGTGATATATATTAAGCCTGTCATCATATTTTTGACATTTGCGATATGTTTTAGCTCGGAGCTCGTTAGTCACGCGGCTAGGGAGAGTTGGGGCGCGAAAAGCGCGTTGTGAAAGGGGTGTAAAATACGTGTTGCTGCGGTATAGAGGGAGGGGTGGAAATCGTGGTAAACTCGTCTTCGTAGTTGAGCGGGAGAGTAAGTAGTATAGGGCATTATCCATTAGTAGGCGACGGTTGTAATGGTAGTAAGAATGTATAGCCGTCTTTGTAGCGGACCTGGGAGTGGGAAGCATAAGGGATGAAGCCGGGGGTAACATGTCGGATGCGATCATACCAGCACTAAAGCACCGGATCCCATCAGAACTCCGAAGTTAAGCGTGCTTGGGCGAGAGTAGTACTAGGATGGGTGACCTCCTGGGAAGTCCTCGTGTTGCATTCCCTTTTTAATTATTTTTGTACGTACGTGAGGAACAGAACGCACGTGCGTGATATATATTAAGCCTGTCATCATATTTTTGACATTTGCGATATGTTTTAGCTCGGAGCTCGTTAGTCACGCGGCTAGGGAGAGTTGGGGCGCGAAAAGCGCGTTGTGAAAGGGGTGTAAAATACGTGTTGCTGCGGTATAGAGGGAGGGGTGGAAATCGTGGTAAACTCGTCTTCGTAGTTGAGCGGGAGAGTAAGTAGTATAGGGCATTATCCATTAGTAGGCGACGGTTGTAATGGTAGTAAGAATGTATAGCCGTCTTTGTAGCGGACGTGGGAGTGGGAAGCATAAGGGATGAAGCCGGGGGTAACATGTGGGATGCGATCATACCAGCACTAAAGCACCGGATCCCATCAGAACTCCGAAGTTAAGCGTGCTTGGGCGAGAGTAGTACTAGGATGGGTGACCTCCTGGGAAGTCCTCGTGTTGCATTCCCTTTTTAATTATTTTTGTACGTACGTGAGGAACAGAACGCACGTGCGTGATATATATTAAGCCTGTCATCATATTTTTGACATTTGCGATATGTTTTAGCTCGGAGCTCGTTAGTCACGCCGCTAGGGAGAGTTGGGGCGCGAAAAGCGCGTTGTGAAAGGGGTGTAAAATACGTGTTACTGCGGTATAGAGGGAGGGGTGGAAATCGTGGTAAACTCGTCTTCGTAGTTGAGCGGGAGAGTAAGTAGTATAGGGCATTATCCATTAGTAGGCGACGGTTGTAATGGTAGTAAGAATGTATAGCCGTCTTTGTAGCGGACGTGGGAGTGGGAAGCATAAGGGATGAAGCCGGGGGTAACATGTCCGCTGCGATCATACCAGCACTAAAGCACCGGATCCCATCAGAACTCCGAAGTTAAGCGTGCTTGGGCGAGAGTAGTACTAGGATGGGTGACCTCCTGGGAAGTCCTCGTGTTGCATTCCCTTTTTAATTATTTTTGTACGTACGTGAGGAACAGAACGCACGTGCGTGATATATATTAAGCCTGTCATCATATTTTTGACATTTGCGATATGTTTTAGCTCGGAGCTCGTTAGTCACGCGGCTAGGGAGAGTTGGGCGCGAAAAGCGCGTTGTGAAAGGGGTGTAAAATACGTGTTGCTGCGGTATAGAGGGAGGGGTGGAAATCGTGGTAAACTCGTCTTCGTAGTTGAGCGGGAGAGTAAGTAGTATAGGGCATTATCCATTAGTAGGCGACGGTTGTAATGGTAGTAAGAATGTATAGCCGTCTTTGTAGCGGACGTGGGAGTGGGAAGCATAAGGGATGAAGCCGGGGGTAAGATGTCGGATGCGATCATACCAGCACTAAAGCACCGGATCCCATCAGAACTCCGAAGTTAAGCGTGCTTGGGCGAGAGTAGTACTAGGATGGTTGACCTCCTGGGAAGTCCTCGTGTTGCATTCCCTTTTTAATTATTTTTGTACGTACGTGAGGAACAGAACGCACGTGCGTGCGTGATATATATTAAGCCTGTCATCATATTTTTGACATTTGCGATATGTTTTAGCTCGGAGCTCGTTAGTCACGCGGCTAGGGAGAGTTGGGGCGCGAAAAGCGCGTTGTGAAAGGGGTGTAAAATACGTGTTGCTGCGGTATAGAGGGAGGGGTGGAAATCGTGGTAAACTCGTCTTCGTAGTTGAGCGGGAGAGTAAGTAGTATAGGGCATTATCCATTAGTAGGCGACGGTTGTAATGGTAGTAAGAATGTATAGCCGTCTTTGTAGCGGACGTGGGAGTGGAAAGCATAAGGGATGAAGCCGGGGGTAACATGTCGGATGCGATCATACCAGCACTAAAGCACCGGATCCCATCAGAACTCTGAAGTTAAGCGTGCTTGGGCGAGAGTAGTACTAGGATGGGTGACCTCCTGGGAAGTCCTCATGTTGCATTCCCTTTTTAATTATTTTTGTACGTACGTGAGGAACAGAACGCACGTGCGTGATATATATTAAGCCTGTCATCATATTTTTGACATTTGCGATATGTTTTAGCTCGGAGCTCGTTAGTCACGCGGCTAGGGAGAGTTGGGGCGCGAAAAGCGCGTTGTGAAAGGGGTGTAAAATACGTGTTGCTGCGGTATAGAGGGAGGGGTGGAAATCGTGGTAAACTCGTCTTCGTAGTTGAGCGAGAGAGTAAGTAGTATAGGGCATTATCCATTAGTAGGCGACGGTTGTAATGGTAGTAAGAATGTATAGCCGTCTTTGTAGCGGACGTGGGAGTGGGAAGCATAAGGGATGAAGCCAGGGGTAACATGTTGGATGCGATCATACCAGCACTAAAGCACCGGATCCCATCAGAACTCCGAAGTTAAGCGTGCTTGGGCGAGAGTAGTATTAGGATGGGTGACCTCCTGGGAAGTCCTCGTGTTGCATTCCCTTTTTAATTATTTTTGTACGTACGTGAGGAACAGAACGCACGTGCGTGATATATATTAAGCATGTCATCATATTTTTGACATTTGCGATATGTTTTAGCTCGGAGCTCGTTAGTCACGCGGCTAGGGAGAGTTGGGGCGCGAAAAGCGTGTTGTGAAAGGGGTGTAAAATACGTGTTGCTGCGGTATAGAGGGAGGGGTGGAAATCGTGGTAAACTCGTCTTCCTAGTTGAGCGAGAGAGTAAGTAGTATAGGGCATTATCCATTAGTAGGCGACGGTTGTAATGGTAGTAAGAATGTATAGCCGTCTTTGTAGCGGACGTGGGAGTGGGAAGCATAAGGGATGAAGCCAGGGGTAACATGTCGGATGCGATCATACCAGCACTAAAGCACCGGATCCCATCAGAACTCCGAAGTTAAGCGTGCTTGGGCGAGAGTAGTATTAGGATGGGTGACCTCCTGGGAAGTCCTCGTGTTGCATTCCCTTTTTAATTATTTTTGTACGTACGTGAGGAACAGAACGCACGTGCGTGATATATATTAAGCATGTCATCATATTTTTGACATTTGCGATATGTTTTAGCTCGGAGCTCGTTAGTCACGCGGCTAGGGAGAGTTGGGGCGCGAAAAGCGCGTTGTGAAAGGGGTGTAAAATACGTGTTGCTGCGGTATAGAGGGAGGGGTGGAAATCGTGGTAAACTCGTCTTCGTAGTTGAGCGAGAGAGTAAGTAGTATAGGGCATTATCCATTAGTAGGCGACGGTTGTAATGGTAGTAAGAATGTATAGCCGTCTTTGTAGCGGACGTGGGAGTGGGAAGCATAAGGGATGAAGCCGGGGGTAACATGTCGGATGCGATAATACCAGCACTAAAGCACCGGATCCCATCAGAACTCCGAAGTTAAGCGTGCTTGGGCGAGAGTAGTACTAGGATGGGTGACCTCCTGGGAAGTCCTCGTGTTGCATTCCCTTTTTTTAATTATTTTTGTACGTACGTTAGGAACAGAACGCACGTGCGTGATATATATTAAGCCTGTCATCATATTTTTGACATTTGCGATATGTTTTAGCTCGGAGCACGTTAGTCACGTGGCTAGGGAGAGTTGGGGCGCGAAAAGCGCGTTGTGAAAGGGTGTAAAATACGTGTTGCTGCGGTATAGAGGGAGGGGTGGAAATCGTGGTAAACTCGTCTTCGTAGTTGAGCGAGAGAGTAAGTAGTATAGGGCATTATCCATTAGTAGGCGACGGTTGTAATGGTAGTAAGAACGTATAGCCGTCTTTGTAGCGGGCGTGGGAGTGGAAAGCATAAGGGATGAAGCCGGGGGTAACATGTCGGATGCGATCATACCAGCACTAAAGCACCGGATCACATCAGAACTCCGAAGTTAAGCGTGCTTGGGCGAGAGTAGTACTAGGATGGGTGACCTCCTGGGAAGTCCTCGTGTTGCATTCCCTTTTTAATTATTTTTGTACGTACGTGAGGAACAGAACGCACGTGCGTGATATATATTAAGCCTGTCATCATATTTTTGACATTTACGATATGTTTTAGCTCGGAGCTCGTTAGTCACGCGGCTAGGGAGAGTTGGGGCGCGAAAAGCGCGTTGTGAAAGGGGTGTAAAATACGTGTTGCTGCGGTATAGAGGGAGGGGTGGAAATCGTGGTAAACTCGTCTTCGTAGTTGAGCGAGAGAGTAAGTAGTATAGGGCATTATCCATTAGTAGGCGACGGTTGTAATGGTAGTAAGAACGTATAGCCGTCTTTGTAGCGGACGTGGGAGTGGGAAGCATAAGGGATGAAGCCGGGGGTAACATGTCGGATGCGATCATACCAGCACTAAAGCACCGGATCCCATCAGAACTCCGAAGTTAAGCGTGCTTGGGCGAGAGTAGTACTAGGATGGGTGACACTCCTGGGAAGTCCTCGTGTTGCATTCTCTTTTTAATTATTTTTGTATGTACGTGAGGAACAGAACGCACGTGCGTGATATATATTAAGCCTGTCATCATATTTTTGACATTTGCGATATGTTTTAGCTCGGAGCTCGTTAGTCACGCGGCTAGGGAGAGTTGGGGCGCGAAAAGCGCGTTGTGAAAGGGGTGTAAAATACGTGTTGCTGCGGTATAGAGGGAGGGGTGGAAATCGTGGTAAACTTGTCTTCGTAGTTGAGCGAGAGAGTATGTAGTATAGGGCATTATCCATTAGTAGGCGACGGTTGTAATGGTAGTAAGAACGTATAGCCGTCTTTGTAGCGGACGTGGGAGTGGGAAGCATAAGGGATGAAGCCGGGGGTAACATGTTGGATGCGATCATACCAGCACTAAAGCACCGGATCCCATCAGAACTCCGAAGTTAAGCGTGCTTGGGCGAGAGTAGTACTAGGATGGGTGACCTCCTGGGAAGTCCTCGTGTTGCATTCCCTTTTTAATTATTTTTGTACGTACGTGAGGAACAGAACGCATGTGCGTGATATATATTAAGCCTGTCATCATATTTTTGACATTTGCGATATGTTTTAGCTCGGAGCTCGTTAGTCACGCGGCTAGGGAGAGTTGGGGCGCGAAAAGCGCGTTGTGAAAGGGGTGTAAAATACGTGTTGCTGCGGTATAGAGGGAGGGGTGGAAATCGTGGTAAACTCGTCTTCGTAGTTGAGCGAGAGAGTAAGTAGTATAGGGCATTATCCATTAGTAGGCGACGGTTGTAATGGTAGTAAGAACGTATAGCCGTCTTTGTAGCGGACGTGGGAGTGGAAAGCATAAGGGATGAAGCCGGGGGTAACATGTCGGATGCGATCATACCAGCACTAAAGCACCGGATCCCATCAGAACTCCGAAGTTAAGCGTGCTTGGGCGAGAGTAGTACTAGGATGGGTGACCTCCTGGGAAGTCCTCGTGTTGCATTCCCTTTTTAATTATTTTTGTACGTACGTGAGGAACAGAACGCACGTGCGTGATATATATTAAGCCTGTCATCATATTTTTGACATTTGCGATATGTTTTAGCTCGGAGCTCGTTAGTCACGCGGCTAGGGAGAGTTGGGGCGCGAAAAGCGCGTTGTGAAAGGGGTGTAAAATACGTGTTGCTGCGGTATAGAGGGAGGGGTGGAAATCGTGGTAAACTCGTCTTCGTAGTTGAGCGAGAGAGTAAGTAGTATAGGGCATTATCCATTAGTAGGCGACGGTTGTAATGGTAGTAAGAACGTATAGCCGTCTTTGTAGCGGACGTGGGAGTGGGAAGCATAAGGGATGAAGCCGGGGGTAACATGTCGGATGCGATCATACCAGCACTAAAGCACCGGATCCCATCAGAACTCCGAAGTTAAGCGTGCTTGGGCGAGAGTAGTACTAGGATGGGTGACACTCCTGGGAAGTCCTCGTGTTGCATTCCCTTTTTAATTATTTTTGTATGTACGTGAGGAACAGAACGCACGTGCGTGATATATATTAAGCCTGTCATCATATTTTTGACATTTGCGATATGTTTTAGCTCGGAGCTCGTTAGTCACGCGGCTAGGGAGAGTTGGGGCGCGAAAAGCGCGTTGTGAAAGGGGTGTAAAATACGTGTTGCTGCGGTATAGAGGGAGGGGTGGAAATCGTGGTAAACTTGTCTTCGTAGTTGAGCGAGAGAGTATGTAGTATAGGGCATTATCCATTAGTAGGCGACGGTTGTAATGGTAGTAAGAACGTATAGCCGTCTTTGTAGCGGACGTGGGAGTGGGAAGCATAAGGGATGAAGCCGGGGGTAACATGTTGGATGCGATCATACCAGCACTAAAGCACCGGATCCCATCAGAACTCCGAAGTTAAGCGTGCTTGGGCGAGAGTAGTACTAGGATGGGTGACCTCCTGGGAAGTCCTCGTGTTGCATTCCCTTTTTAATTATTTTTGTACGTACGTGAGGAACAGAACGCATGTGCGTGATATATATTAAGCCTGTCATCATATTTTTGACATTTGCGATATGTTTTAGCTCGGAGCTCGTTAGTCACGCGGCTAGGGAGAGTTGGGGCGCGAAAAGCGCGTTGTGAAAGGGGTGTAAAATACGTGTTGCTGCGGTATAGAGGGAGGGGTGGAAATCGTGGTAAACTCGTCTTCGTAGTTGAGCGAGAGAGTAAGTAGTATAGGGCATTATCCATTAGTAGGCGACGGTTGTAATGGTAGTAAGAACGTATAGCCGTCTTTGTAGCGGACGTGGGAGTGGAAAGCATAAGGGATGAAGCCGGGGGTAACATGTCGGATGCGATCATACCAGCACTAAAGCACCGGATCCCATCAGAACTCCGAAGTTAAGCGTGCTTGGGCGAGAGTAGTACTAGGATGGGTGACCTCCTGGGAAGTCCTCGTGTTGCATTCCCTTTTTAATTATTTTTGTACGTACGTGAGGAACAGAACGCACGTGCGTGATATATATTAAGCCTGTCATCATATTTTTGACATTTGCGATATGTTTTAGCTCGGAGCTCGTTAGTCACGCGGCTAGGGAGAGTTGGGGCGCGAAAAGCGCGTTGTGAAAGGGGTGTAAAATACGTGTTGCTGCGGTATAGAGGGAGGGGTGGAAATCGTGGTAAACTCGTCTTCGTAGTTGAGCGAGAGAGTAAGTAGTATAGGGCATTATCCATTAGTAGGCGACGGTTGTAATGGTAGTAAGAACGTATAGCCGTCTTTGTAGCGGACGTGGGAGTGGGAAGCATAAGGGATGAAGCCGGGGGTAACATGTCGGATGCGATCATACCAGCACTAAAGCACCGGATCCCATCAGAACTCCGAAGTTAAGCGTGCTTGGGCGAGAGTAGTACTAGGATGGGTGACCTCCTGGGAAGTCCTCGTGTTGCATTCCCTTTAATTATTTTTGTACGTACGTGAGGAACAGAACGCACGTGCGTGATATATATTAAGCCTGTCATCATATTTTTGACATTTGCGATATGTTTTAGCTCGGAGCTCGTTAGTCACGCGGCTAGGGAGAGTTGGGGCGCGAAAAGCGCGTTGTGAAAGGGGTGTAAAATACGTGTTGCTGCGGTATAGAGGGAGGGGTGGAAATCGTGGTAAACTCGTCTTCGTAGTTGAGCGAGAGAGTAAGTAGTATAGGGCATTATCCATTAGTAGGCGACGGTTGTAATGGTAGTAAGAACGTATAGCCGTCTTTGTAGCGGACGTGGGAGTGGGAAGCATAAGGGATGAAGCCGGGGGTAACATGTCGGATGCGATCATACCAGCACTAAAGCACCGGATCCCATCAGAACTCCGAAGTTAAGCGTGCTTGGGCGAGAGTAGTACTAGGATGGGTGACCTCCTGGGAAGTCCTCGTGTTGCATTCCCTTTTTAATTATTTTTGTACGTACGTGAGGAACGGAACGCACGTGCGTGATATATATTAAGCCTGTCATCATATTTTTGACATTTGCGATATGTTTTAGCTCGGAGCTCGTTAGTCACGCGGCTAGGGAGAGTTGGGGCGCGAAAAGCGCGTTGTGAAAGGGGTGTAAAATACGTGTTGCTGCGGTATAGAGGGAGGGGTGGAAATCATGGTAAACTCGTCTTCGTAGTTGAGCGAGAGAGTAAGTAGTATAGGGCATTATCCATTAGTAGGCGACGGTTGTAATGGTAGTAAGAACGTATAGCCGTCTTTGTAGCGGACGTGGGAGTGGGAAGCATAAGGGATGAAGCCGGGGGTAACATGTCGGATGCGATCATACCAGCACTAAAGCACCGGATCCCATCAGAACTCCGAAGTTAAGCGTGCTTGGGCGAGAGTAGTACTAGGATGGGTGACCTCCTGGGAAGTCCTCGTGTTGCATTCCCTTTTTAATTATTTTTGTACGTACGTGAGGAACGGAACGCACGTGCGTGATATATATTAAGCCTGTCATCATATTTTTGACATTTGCGATATGTTTTAGCTCGGAGCTCGTTAGTCACGCGGCTAGGGAGAGTTGGGGCGCGAAAAGCGCGTTGTGAAAGGGGTGTAAAATACGTGTTGCTGCGGTATAGAGGGAGGGGTGGAAATCGTGGTAAACTCGTCTTCGTAGTTGAGCGAGAGAGTAAGTAGTATAGGGCATTATCCATTAGTAGGCGACGGTTGTAATGGTAGTAAGAACGTATAGCCGTCTTTGCAGCGGACGTGGGAGTGGGAAGCATAAGGGATGAAGCCGGGGGGACATGTCGGATGCGATCATACCAGCACTAAAGCACCGGATCCCATCAGAACTCCGAAGTTAAGCGTGCTTGGGCGAGAGTAGTACTAGGATGGGTGACCTCCTGGGAAGTCCTCGTGTTGCATTCCCTTTTTAATTATTTTTGTACGTACGTGAGGAACAGAACGCACGTGCGTGATATATATTAAGCCAGTCATCATATTTTTGACATTTGCGATATGTTTTAGCTCGGAGCTCGTTAGTCACGCGGCTAGGGAGAGTTGGGGCGCGAAAAGCGCGTTGTGAAAGGGGTGTAAAATACGTGTTGCTGCGGTATAGAGGGAGGGGTGGAAATCGTGGTAAACTCGTCTTCGTAGTTGAGCGAGAGAGTAAGTAGTATAGGGCATTATCCATTAGTAGGCGACGGTTGTAATGGTAGTAAGAACGTATAGCCGTCTTTGCAGCGGACGTGGGAGTGGGAAGCATAAGGGATGAAGCCGGGGGGACATGTCGGATGCGATCATACCAGCACTAAAGCACCGGATCCCATCAGAACTCCGAAGTTAAGCGTGCTTGGGCGAGAGTAGTACTAGGATGGGTGACCTCCTGGGAAGTCCTCGTGTTGCATTCCCTTTTTAATTATTTTTGTACGTACGTGAGGAACAGAACGCACGTGCGTGATATATATTAAGCCTGTCATCATATTTTTGACATTTGCGATATGTTTTAGCTCGGAGCTCGTTAGTCACGCGGCTAGGGAGAGTTGGGGCGCGAAAAGCGCGTTGTGAAAGGGGTGTAAAATACGTGTTGCTGCGGTATAGAGGGAGGGGTGGAAATCGTGGTAAACTCGTCTTCGTAGTTGAGCGAGAGAGTAAGTAGTATAGGGCATTATCCATTAGTAGGCGACGGTTGTAATGGTAGTAAGAACGTATAGCCGTCTTTGTAGCGGACGTGGGAGTGGGAAGCATAAGGGATGAAGCCGGGGGTAACATGTCGAATGCGATCATACCAGCACTAAAGCACCGGATCCCATCAGAACTCCGAAGTTAAGCGTGCTTGGGCGAGAGTAGTACTAGGATGGGTGACCTCCTGGGAAGTCCTCGTGTTGCATTCCCTTTTTAATTATTTTTGTACGTACGTGAGGAACGGAACGCACGTGCGTGATATATATTAAGCCTGTCATCATATTTTTGACATTTGCGATATGTTTTAGCTCGGAGCTCGTTAGTCACGCGGCTAGGGAGAGTTGGGGCGCGAAAAGCGCGTTGTGAAAGGGGTGTAAAATACGTGTTGCTGCGGTATAGAGGGAGGGGTGGAAATCGTGGTAAACTCGTCTTCGTAGTTGAGCGAGAGAGTAAGTAGTATAGGGCATTATCCATTAGTAGGCGACGGTTGTAATGGTAGTAAGAATGTATAGCCGTCTTTGCAGCGGACGTGGGAGTGGGAAGCATAAGGGATGAAGCCGGGGGTAACATGTCGGATGCGATCATACCAGCACTAAAGCACCGGATCCCATCAGAACTCCGAAGTTAAGCGTGCTTGGGCGAGAGTAGTACTAGGATGGGTGACCTCCTGGGAAGTCCTCGTGTTGCATTCCCTTTTTAATTATTTTTGTACGTACGTGAGGAACAGAACGCACGTGCGTGATATATATTAAGCCTGTCATCATATTTTTGACATTTGCGATATGTTTTAGCTCGGAGCTCGTTAGTCACGCGGCTAGGGAGAGTTGGGGCGCGAAAAGCGCGTTGTGAAAGGGGTGTAAAATACGTGTTGCTGCGGTATAGAGGGAGGGGTGGAAATCGTGGTAAACTCGTCTTCGTAGTTGAGCGAGAGAGTAAGTAGTATAGGGCATTATCCATTAGTAGGCGACGGTTGTAATGGTAGTAAGAATGTATAGCCGTCTTTGCAGCGGACGTGGGAGTGGAAAGCATAAGGGATGAAGCCGGGGGTAACATGTCGGATGCGATCATACCAGCACTAAAGCACCGGATCCCATCAGAACTCTGAAGTTAAGCGTGCTTGGGCGAGAGTAGTACTAGGATGGGTGACCTCCTGGGAAGTCCTCGTGTTGCATTCCCTTTTTAATTATTTTTGTACGTACGTGAGGAACAGAACGCACGTGCGTGATATATATTAAGCCTGTCATCATATTTTTGACATTTGCGATATGTTTTAGCTCGGAGCTCGTTAGTCACGCGGCTAGGGAGAGTTGGGGCGCGAAAAGCGCGTTGTGAAAGGGGTGTAAAATACGTGTTGCTGCGGTATAGAGGGAGGGGTGGAAATCGTGGTAAACTCGTCTTCGTAGTTGAGCGAGAGAGTAAGTAGTATAGGGCATTATCCATTAGTAGGCGACGGTTGTAATGGTAGTAAGAATGTATAGCCGTCTTTGCAGCGGACGTGGGAGTGGGAAGCATAAGGGATGAAGCCGGGGGTAACATGTCGGATGCGATCATACCAGCACTAAAGCACCGGATCCCATCAGAACTCCGAAGTTAAGCGTGCTTGGGCGAGAGTAGTACTAGGATGGGTGACCTCCTGGGAAGTCCTCGTGTTGCATTCCCTTTTTAATTATTTTTGTACGTACGTGAGGAACAGAACGCACGTGCGTGATATATATTAAGCCTGTCATCATATTTTTGACATTTGCGATATGTTTTAGCTCGGAGCTCGTTAGTCACGCGGCTAGGGAGAGTTGGGGCGCGAAAAGCGCGTTGTGAAAGGGGTGTAAAATACGTGTTGCTGCGGTATAGAGGGAGGGGTGGAAATCGTGGTAAACTCGTCTTCGTAGTTGAGCGAGAGAGTAAGTAGTATAGGGCATTATCCATTAGTAGGCGACGGTTGTAATGGTAGTAAGAATGTATAGCCGTCTTTGCAGCGGACGTGGGAGTGGGAAGCATAAGGGATGAAGCCGGGGGTAACATGTCGGATGCGATCGTACCAGCACTAAAGCACCGGATCCCATCAGAACTCCGAAGTTAAGCGTGCTTGGGCGAGAGTAGTACTAGGATGGGTGACCTCCTGGGAAGTCCTCGTGTTGCATTCCCTTTTTAATTATTTTTGTACGTACGTGAGGAACAGAACGCACGTGCGTGATATATATTAAGCCTGTCATCATATTTTTGACATTTGCGATATGTTTTAGCTCGGAGCTCGTTAGTCACGTGGCTAGGGAGAGTTGGGGCGCGAAAAGCGCGTTGTGAAAGGGGTGTAAAATACGTGTTGCTGCGGTATAGAGGGAGGGGTGGAAATCGTGGTAAACTCGTCTTCGTAGTTGAGCGAGAGAGTAAGTAGTATAGGGCATTATCCATTAGTAGGCGACGGTTGTAATGGTAGTAAGAATGTATAGCCGTCTTTGCAGCGGACGTGGGAGTGGGAAGCATAAGGGATGAAGCCGGGGGTAACATGTCGGATGCGATCATACCAGCACTAAAGCACCGGATCCCATCAGAACTCCGAAGTTAAGCGTGCTTGGGCGAGAGTAGTACTACGATGGGTGACCTCCTGGGAAGTCCTCGTGTTGCATTCCCTTTTTAATTATTTTTGTACGTACGTGAGGAACAGAACGCACGTGCGTGATATATATTAAGCCTGTCATCATATTTTTGACATTTGCGATATGTTTTAGCTCGGAGCTCGTTAGTCACGCGGCTAGGGAGAGTTGGGGCGCGAAAAGCGCGTTGTGAAAGGGGTGTAAAATACGTGTTGCTGCGGTATAGAGGGAGGGGTGGAAATCGTGGTAAACTCGTCTTCGTAGTTGAGCGAGAGAGTAAGTAGTATAGGGCATTATCCATTAGTAGGCGACGGTTGTAATGGTAGTAAGAACGTATAGCCGTCTTTGTAGCGGACGTGGGAGTGGGAAGCATAAGGGATGAAGCCGGGGGTAACATGTCGAATGCGATCATACCAGCACTAAAGCACCGGATCCCATCAGAACTCCGAAGTTAAGCGTGCTTGGGCGAGAGTAGTACTAGGATGGGTGACCTCCTGGGAAGTCCTCGTGTTGCATTCCCTTTTTAATTATTTTTGTACGTACGTGAGGAACGGAACGCACGTGCGTGATATATATTAAGCCTGTCATCATATTTTTGACATTTGCGATATGTTTTAGCTCGGAGCTCGTTAGTCACGCGGCTAGGGAGAGTTGGGGCGCGAAAAGCGCGTTGTGAAAGGGGTGTAAAATACGTGTTGCTGCGGTATAGAGGGAGGGGTGGAAATCGTGGTAAACTCGTCTTCGTAGTTGAGCGAGAGAGTAAGTAGTATAGGGCATTATCCATTAGTAGGCGACGGTTGTAATGGTAGTAAGAACGTATAGCCGTCTTTGTAGCGGACGTGGGAGTGGGAAGCATAAGGGATGAAGCCGGGGGTAACATGTCGGATGCGATCATACCAGCACTAAAGCACCGGATCCCATCAGAACTCCGAAGTTAAGCGTGCTTGGGCGAGAGTAGTACTAGGATGGGTGACCTCCTGGGAAGTCCTCGTGTTGCATTCCCTTTTTAATTATTTTTGTACGTACGTGAGGAACGGAACGCACGTGCGTGATATATATTAAGCCTGTCATCATATTTTTGACATTTGCGATATGTTTTAGCTCGGAGCTCGTTAGTCACGCGGCTAGGGAGAGTTGGGGCGCGAAAAGCGCGTTGTGAAAGGGGTGTAAAATACGTGTTGCTGCGGTATAGAGGGAGGGGTGGAAATCGTGGTAAACTCGTCTTCGTAGTTGAGCGAGAGAGTAAGTAGTATAGGGCATTATCCATTAGTAGGCGACGGTTGTAATGGTAGTAAGAACGTATAGCCGTCTTTGCAGCGGACGTGGGAGTGGGAAGCATAAGGATGAAGCCGGGGGGACATGTCGGATGCGATCATACCAGCACTAAAGCACCGGATCCCATCAGAACTCCGAAGTTAAGCGTGCTTGGGCGAGAGTAGTACTAGGATGGGTGACCTCCTGGGAAGTCCTCGTGTTGCATTCCCTTTTTAATTATTTTTGTACGTACGTGAGGAACAGAACGCACGTGCGTGATATATATTAAGCCTGTCATCATATTTTTGACATTTGCGATATGTTTTAGCTCGGAGCTGGTTAGTCACGCGGCTAGGGAGAGTTGGGGCGCGAAAAGCGCGTTGTGAAAGGGGTGTAAAATACGTGTTGCTGCGGTATAGAGGGAGGGGTGGAAATCGTGGTAAACTCGTCTTCGTAGTTGAGCGAGAGAGTAAGTACTATAGGGCATTATCCATTAGTAGGCGACGGTTGTAATGGTAGTAAGAACGTATAGCCGTCTTTGCAGCGGACGTGGGAGTGGGAAGCATAAGGGATGAAGCCGGGGGTAACATGTCGGATGCGATCATACCAGCACTAAAGCACCGGATCCCATCAGAACTCCGAAGTTAAGCGTGCTTGGGCGAGAGTAGTACTAGGATGGGTGACCTCCTGGGAAGTCCTCGTGTTGCATTCCCTTTTTAATTATTTTTGTACGTACGTGAGGAACAGAACGCACGTGCGTGATATATATTAAGCCTGTCATCATATTTTTGACATTTGCGATATGTTTTAGCTCGGAGCTCGTTAGTCACGCGGCTAGGGAGAGTTGGGCCGCGAAAAGCGCGTTGTGAAAGGGGTGTAAAATACGTGTTGCTGCGGTATAGAGGGAGGGGTGGAAATCGTGGTAAACTCGTCTTCGTAGTTGAGCGAGAGAGTAAGTAGTATAGGGCATTATCCATTAGTAGGCGACGGTTGTAATGGTAGTAAGAAAGTATAGCCGTCTTTGCAGCGGACGTGGGAGTGGGAAGCATAAGGGATGAAGCCGGGGGTAACATGTCGGATGCGATCATACCAGCACTAAAGCACCGGATCCCATCAGAACTCCGAAGTTAAGCGTGCTTGGGCGAGAGTAGTACTAGGATGGGTGACCTCCTGGGAAGTCCTCGTGTTGCATTCCCTTTTTAATTATTTTTGTACGTACGTGAGGAACAGAACGCACGTGCGTGATATATATTAAGCCTGTCATCATATTTTTGACATTTGCGATATGTTTTAGCTCGGAGCTCGTTAGTCACGCGGCTAGGGAGAGTTGGGCCACGAAAAGCGCGTTGTGAAAGGGGTGTAAAATACGTGTTGCTGCGGTATAGAGGGAGGGGTGGAAATCGTGGTAACTCGTCTTCGTAGTTGAGCGAGAGAGTAAGTAGTATAGGGCATTATCCATTAGTAGGCGACGGTTGTAATGGTAGTAAGAACGTATAGCCGTCTTTGGAGCGGACGTGGGAGTGGGAAGCATAAGGGATGAAGCCGGGGGTAACATGTCGGATGCGATCATACCAGCACTAAAGCACCGGATCCCATCAGAACTCCGAAGTTAAGCGTGCTTGGGCGAGAGTAGTACTAGGATGGGTGACCTCCTGGGAAGTCCTCGTGTTGCATTCCCTTTTTAATTATTTTTGTACGTACGTGAGGAACAGAACGCACGTGCGTGATATATATTAAGCCTGTCATCATATTTTTGACATTTGCGATATGTTTTAGCTCGGAGCTCGTTAGTCACGCGGCTAGGGAGAGTTGGGCCGCGAAAAGCGCGTTGTGAAAGGGGTGTAAAATACGTGTTGCTGCGGTATAGAGGGAGGGGTGGAAATCGTGGTAAACTCGTCTTCGTAGTTGAGCGAGAGAGTAAGTAGTATAGGGCATTATCCATTAGTAGGCGACGGTTGTAATGGTAGTAAGAATGTATAGCCGTCTTTGCAGCGGACGTGGGAGTGGGAAGCATAAGGGATGAAGCCGGGGGTAACATGTCGGATGCGATCATACCAGCACTAAAGCACCGGATCCCATCAGAACTCCGAAGTTAAGCGTGCTTGGGCGAGAGTAGTACTAGGATGGGTGACCTCCTGGGAAGTCCTCGTGTTGCATTCCCTTTTTAATTATTTTTGTACGTACGTGAGGAACAGAACGCACGTGCGTGATATATATTAAGCCTGTCATCATATTTTTGACATTTGCGATATGTTTTAGCTCGGAGCTCGTTAGTCACGCGGCTAGGGAGAGTTGGGGCGCGAAAAGCGCGTTGTGAAAGGGGTGTAAAATACGTGTTGCTGCGGTATAGAGGGAGGGGTGGAAATCGTGGTAAACTCGTCTTCGTAGTTGAGCGAGAGAGTAAGTAGTATAGGGCATTATCCATTAGTAGGCGACGGTTGTAATGGTAGTAAGAACGTATAGCCGTCTTTGGAGCGGACGTGGGAGTGGGAAGCATAAGGGATGAAGCCGGGGGTAACATGTCGGATGCGATCATACCAGCACTAAAGCACCGGATCCCATCAGAACTCCGAAGTTAAGCGTGCTTGGGCGAGAGTAGTGCTAGGATGGGTGACCTCCTGGGAAGTCCTCGTGTTGCATTCCCTTTTTAATTATTTTTGTACGTACGTGAGGAACAGAACGCACGTGCGTGATATATATTAAGCCTGTCATCATATTTTTGACATTTGCGATATGTTTTAGCTCGGAGCTCGTTAGTCACGCGGCTAGGGAGAGTTGGGGCGCGAAAAGCGCGTTGTGAAAGGGGTGTAAAATACGTGTTGCTGCGGTATAGAGGGAGGGGTGGAAATCGTGGTAAACTCGTCTTCGTAGTTGAGCGAGAGAGTAAGTAGTATAGGGCATTATCCATTAGTAGGCGACGGTTGTAATGGTAGTAAGAACGTATAGCCGTCTTTGCAGCGGACGTGGGAGTGGGAAGCATAAGGGATGAAGCCGGGGGTAACATGTCGGATGCGATCATACCAGCACTAAAGCACCGGATCCCATCAGAACTCCGAAGTTAAGCGTGCTTGGGCGAGAGTAGTACTAGGATGGGTGACCTCCTAGGAAGTCCTCGTGTTGCATTCCCTTTTTAATTATTTTTGTACGTACGTGAGGAACAGAACGCACGTGCGTGATATATATTAAGCCTGTCTGGGAAGTCCTCGTGTTGCATTCCCTTTTTAATTATTTTTGTACGTACGTGAGGAACAGAACGCACATGCGTGATATATATTAAGCCTGTCATCATATTTTTGACATTTGCGATATGTTTTAGCTCGGAGCTCGTTAGTCACGCGGCTAGGGAGAGTTGGGGCGCGAAAAGCGCGTTGTGAAAGGGGTGTAAAATACGTGTTGCTGCGGTATAGAGGGAGGGGTGGAAATCGTGGTAAACTCGTCTTCGTAGTTGAGCGAGAGAGTAAGTAGTATAGGGCATTATCCATTAGTAGGCGACGGTTGTAATGGTAGTAAGAACGTATAGCCGTCTTTGGAGCGGACGTGGGAGTGGGAAGCATAAGGGATGAAGCCGGGGGTAACATGTCGGATGCGATCATACCAGCACTAAAGCACCGGATCCCATCAGAACTACGAAGTTAAGCGTGCTTGGGCGAGAGTAGTACTACGATGGGTGACCTCCTGGGAAGTCCTCGTGTTGCATTCCCTTTTTAATTATTTTTGTACGTACGTGAGGAACAGAACGCACGTGCGTGATATATATTAAGCCTGTCATCATATTTTTGACATTTGCGATATGTTTTAGCTCGGAGCTCGTTAGTCACGCGGCTAGGGAGAGTTGGGGCGCGAAAAGCGCGTTGTGAAAGGGGTGTAAAATACGTGTTGCTGCGGTATAGAGGGAGGGGTGGAAATCGTGGTAAACTCGTCTTCGTAGTTGAGCGAGAGAGTAAGTAGTATAGGGCATTATCCATTAGTAGGCGACGGTTGTAATGGTAGTAAGAATGTATAGCCGTCTTTGTAGCGGACGTGGGAGTGGGAAGCATAAGGGATGAAGCCGGGGGTAACATGTCGGATGCGATCATACCAGCACTAAAGCACCGGATCCCATCAGAACTCCGAAGTTAAGCGTGCTTGGGCGAGAGTAGTACTAGGATGGGTGACCTCCTGGGAAGTCCTCGTGTTGCATTCCCTTTTTAATTATTTTTGTACGTACGTGAGGAACAGAACGCACGTGCGTGATATATATTAAGCATGTCATCATATTTTTGACATTTGCGATATGTTTTAGCTCGGAGCTCGTTAGTCACGCGGCTAGGGAGAGTTGGGGCGCGAAAAGCGCGTTGTGAAAGGGGTGTAAAATACGTGTTGCTGCGGTATAGAGGGAGGGGTGGAAATCGTGGTAAACTCGTCTTCGTAGTTGAGCGAGAGAGTAAGTAGTATAGGGCATTATCCATTAGTAGGCGACGGTTGTAATGGTAGTAAGAACGTATAGCCGTCTTTGTAGCGGACGTGGGAGTGGGAAGCATAAGGGATGAAGCCGGGGGTAACATGTCGGATGCGATCATACCAGCACTAAAGCACCGGATCCCATCAGAACTCCGAAGTTAAGCGTGCTTGGGCGAGAGTAGTACTAGGATGGGTGACCTCCTGGGAAGTCCTCGTGTTGCATTCCCTTTTTAATTATTTTTGTACGTACGTGAGGAACAGAACGCACGTGCGTGATATATATTAAGCCTGTCATCATATTTTTGACATTTGCGATATGTTTTAGCTCGGAGCTCGTTAGTCACGCGGCTAGGGAGAGTTGGTGCGCGAAAAGCGCGTTGTGAAAGGGTGTAAAATACGTGTTGCTGCGGTATAGAGGGAGGGGTGGAAATCGTGGTAAACTCGTCTTCGTAGTTGAGCGAGAGAGTAAGTAGTATAGGGCATTATCCATTAGTAGGCGACGGTTGTAATGGTAGTAAGAACGTATAGCCGTCTTTGGAGCGGACGTGGGAGTGGGAAGCATAAGGGATGAAGCCGGGGGTAACATGTCGGATGCGATCATACCAGCACTAAAGCACCGGATCCCATCAGAACTCCGAAGTTAAGCGTGCTTGGGCGAGAGTAGGATGGGTGACCTCCTGGGAAGTCCTCGTGTTGCATTCCCTTTTTAATTATTTTTGTACGTACGTGAGGAACAGAACGCACGTGCGTGATATATATTAAGCCTGTCATCATATTTTTGACATTTGCGATATGTTTTAGCTCGGAGCTCGTTAGTCACGCGGCTAGGGAGAGTTGGGGCGCGAAAAGCGCGTTGTGAAAGGGGTGTAAAATACGTGTTGCTGCGGTATAGAGGGAGGGGTGGAAATCGTGGTAAACTCGTCTTCGTAGTTGAGCGAGAGAGTAAGTAGTATAGGGCATTATCCATTAGTAGGCGACGGTTGTAATGGTAGTAAGAACGTGTAGCCATCTTTGCAGCGGACGTGGGAGTGGGAAGCATAAGGGATGAAGCCGGGGGTAACATGTCGGATGCGATCATACCAGCACTAAAGCACCGGATTCCATCAGAACTCCGAAGTTAAGCGTGCTTGGGCGAGAGTAGTACTAGGATGGGTGACCTCCTGGGAAGTCCTCGTGTTGCATTCCCTTTTTAATTATTTTTGTACGTACGTGAGGAACAGAACGCACGTGCGTGATATATATTAAGCCTGTCATCATATTTTTGACATTTGCGATATGTTTTAGCTCGGAGCTCGTTAGTCACGCGGCTAGGGAGAGTTGGGGCGCGAAAAGCGCGTTGTGAAAGGGGTGTAAAATACGTGTTGCTGCGGTATAGAGGGAGGGGTGGAAATCGTGGTAAACTCGTCTTCGTAGTTGAGCGAGAGAGTAAGTAGTATAGGGCATTATCCATTAGTAGGCGACGGTTGTAATGGTAGTAAGAATGTATAGCCGTCTTTGCAGCGGACGTGGGAGTGGGAAGCATAAGGGATGAAGCCCGGGGTAACATGTCGGATGCGATCATACCAGCACTAAAGCACCGGATCCCATCAGAACTCCGAAGTTAAGCGTGCTTGGGCGAGAGTAGTACTAGGATGGGACCTCCTGGGAAGTCCTCGTGTTGCATTCCCTTTTTAATTATTTTTGTACGTACGTGAGGAACAGAACGCACGTGCGTGATATATATTAAGCCTGTCATCATATTTTTGACATTTGCGATATGTTTTAGCTCGGAGCTCGTTAGTCACGCGGCTAGGGAGAGTTGGGGCGCGAAAAGCGCGTTGTGAAAGGGGTGTAAAATACGTGTTGCTGCGGTATAGAGGGAGGGGTGGAAATCGTGGTAAACTCGTCTTCGTAGTTGAGCGAGAGAGTAAGTAGTATAGGGCATTATCCATTAGTAGGCGACGGTTGTAATGGTAGTAAGAACGTATAGCCGTCTTTGCAGCGGACGTGGGAGTGGGAAGCATAAGGGATGAAGCCGGGGGTAACATGTCGGATGCGATCATACCAGCACTAAAGCACCGGATCCCATCAGAACTCCGAAGTTAAGCGTGCTTGGGCGAGAGTAGTACTAGGATGGGTGACCTCCTGGGAAGTCCTCGTGTTGCATTCCCTTTTTAATTATTTTTGTACGTACGTGAGGAACAGAACGCACGTGCGTGATATATATTAAGCCTGTCATCATATTTTTGACATTTGCGATATGTTTTAGCTCGGAGCTCGTTAGTCACGCGGCTAGGGAGAGTTGGGGCGCGAAAAGCGCGTTGTGAAAGGGGTGTAAAATACGTGCTGCTGCGGTATAGAGGGAGGGGTGGAAATCGTGGTAAACTCGTCTTCGTAGTTGAGCGAGAGAGTAAGTAGTATAGGGCGTTATCCATTAGTAGGTGACGGTTGTAATGGTAGTAAGAATGTATAGCCGTCTTTGCAGCGGACGTGGGAGTGGGAAGCATAAGGGATGAAGCCGGGGGTAACATGTCGGATGCGATCATACCAGCACTAAAGCACCGGGTCCCATCAGAACTCCGAAGTTAAGCGTGCTTGGGCGAGAGTAGTACTAGGATGGGTGACCTCCTGGGAAGTCCTCGTGTTGCATTCCCTTTTTAATTATTTTTGTACGTACGTGAGGAACAGAACGCACGTGCGTGATATATATTAAGCCTGTCATCATATTTTTGACATTTGCGATATGTTTTAGCTCGGAGCTCGTTAGTCACGCGGCTAGGGAGAGTTGGGGCGCGAAAAGCGCGTTGTGAAAGGGGTGTAAAATACGTGTTGCTGCGGTATAGAGGGAGGGGTGGAAATCGTGGTAAACTCGTCTTCGTAGTTGAGCGAGAGAGTAAGTAGTATAGGGCATTATCCATTAGTAGGCGACGGTTGTAATGGTAGTAAGAATGTATAGCCGTCTTTGCAGCGGACGTGGGAGTGGGAAGCATAAGGGATGAAGCCGGGGGTAACATGTCGGATGCGATCATACCAGCACTAAAGCACCGGATCCCATCAGAACTTCGAAGTTAAGCGTGCTTGGCCGAGAGTAGTACTAGGATGGGTGACCTCCTGGGAAGTCCTCGTGTTGCATTCCCTTTTTAATTATTTTTGTACGTACGTGAGGAACAGAACGCACGTGCGTGATATATATTAAGCCTGTCATCATATTTTTGACATTTGCGATATGTTTTAGCTCGGAGCTCGTTAGTCACGCGGCTAGGGAGAGTTGGGGCGCGAAAAGCGCGTTGTGAAAGGGGTGTAAAATACGTGTTGCTGCAGTATAGAGGGAGGGGTGGAAATCGTGGTAAACTCGTCTTCGTAGTTGAGCGAGAGAGTAAGTAGTATAGGGCATTATCCATTAGTAGGCGACGGTTGTAATGGTAGTAAGAATGTATAGCCGTCTTTGCAGCGGACGTGGGAGTGGGAAGCATAAGGGATGAAGCCGGGGGTAACATGTCGGATGCGATCATACCAGCACTAAAGCACCGGATCCCATCAGAACTCCGAAGTTAAGCGTGCTTGGGCGAGAGTAGTACTAGGATGGGTGACCTCCTGGGAAGTCCTCGTGTTGCATTCCCTTTTTAATTATTTTTGTACGTACGTGAGGAACAGAACGCACGTGCGTGATATATATTAAGCCTGTCATCATATTTTTGACATTTGCGATATGTTTTAGCTCGGAGCTCGTTAGTCACGCGGCTAGGGAGAGTTGGGGCGCGAAAAGCGCGTTGTGAAAGGGGTGTAAAATACGTGTTGCTGCGGTATAGAGGGAGGGGTGGAAATCGTGGTAAACTCGTCTTCGTAGTTGAGCGAGAGAGTAAGTAGTATAGGGCATTATCCATTAGTAGGCGACGGTTGTAATGGTAGTAAGAATGTATAGCCGTCTTTGCAGCGGACGTGGGAGTGGGAAGCATAAGGGATGAAGCCGGGGGTAGCATGTCGGATGCGATCATACCAGCACTAAAGCACCGGATCCCATCAGAACTCCGAAGTTAAGCGTGCTTGGGCGAGAGTAGTACTACGATGGGTGACCTCCTGGGAAGTCCTCGTGTTGCATTCCCTTTTTAATTATTTTTGTGCGTACGTGAGGAACAGAACGCACGTGCGTGATATATATTAAGCCTGTCATCATATTTTTGACATTTGCGATATGTTTTAGCTCGGAGCTCGTTAGTCACGCGGCTAGGGAGAGTTGGGGCGCGAAAAGCGCGTTGTGAAAGGGGTGTAAAATACGTGCTGCTGCGGTATAGAGGGAGGGGTGGAAATCGTGGTAAACTCGTCTTCGTAGTTGAGCGAGAGAGTAAGTAGTATAGGGCGTTATCCATTAGTAGGTGACGGTTGTAATGGTAGTAAGAATGTATAGCCGTCTTTGCAGCGGACGTGGGAGTGGGAAGCATAAGGGATGAAGCCGGGGGTAACATGTCGGATGCGATCATACCAGCACTAAAGCACCGGGTCCCATCAGAACTCCGAAGTTAAGCGTGCTTGGGCGAGAGTAGTACTAGGATGGGTGACCTCCTGGGAAGTCCTCGTGTTGCATTCCCTTTTTAATTATTTTTGTACGTACGTGAGGAACAGAACGCACGTGCGTGATATATATTAAGCCTGTCATCATATTTTTGACATTTGCGATATGTTTTAGCTCGGAGCTCGTTAGTCACGCGGCTAGGGAGAGTTGGGGCGCGAAAAGCGCGTTGTGAAAGGGGTGTAAAATACGTGTTGCTGCGGTATAGAGGGAGGGGTGGAAATCGTGGTAAACTCGTCTTCGTAGTTGAGCGAGAGAGTAAGTAGTATAGGGCATTATCCATTAGTAGGCGACGGTTGTAATGGTAGTAAGAATGTATAGCCGTCTTTGCAGCGGACGTGGGAGTGGGAAGCATAAGGGATGAAGCCGGGGGTAACATGTCGGATGCGATCATACCAGCACTAAAGCACCGGATCCCATCAGAACTTCGAAGTTAAGCGTGCTTGGCCGAGAGTAGTACTAGGATGGGTGACCTCCTGGGAAGTCCTCGTGTTGCATTCCCTTTTTAATTATTTTTGTACGTACGTGAGGAACAGAACGCACGTGCGTGATATATATTAAGCCTGTCATCATATTTTTGACATTTGCGATATGTTTTAGCTCGGAGCTCGTTAGTCACGCGGCTAGGGAGAGTTGGGGCGCGAAAAGCGCGTTGTGAAAGGGGTGTAAAATACGTGTTGCTGCAGTATAGAGGGAGGGGTGGAAATCGTGGTAAACTCGTCTTCGTAGTTGAGCGAGAGAGTAAGTAGTATAGGGCATTATCCATTAGTAGGCGACGGTTGTAATGGTAGTAAGAATGTATAGCCGTCTTTGCAGCGGACGTGGGAGTGGGAAGCATAAGGGATGAAGCCGGGGGTAACATGTCGGATGCGATCATACCAGCACTAAAGCACCGGATCCCATCAGAACTCCGAAGTTAAGCGTGCTTGGGCGAGAGTAGTACTAGGATGGGTGACCTCCTGGGAAGTCCTCGTGTTGCATTCCCTTTTTAATTATTTTTGTACGTACGTGAGGAACAGAACGCACGTGCGTGATATATATTAAGCCTGTCATCATATTTTTGACATTTGCGATATGTTTTAGCTCGGAGCTCGTTAGTCACGCGGCTAGGGAGAGTTGGGGCGCGAAAAGCGCGTTGTGAAAGGGGTGTAAAATACGTGTTGCTGCGGTATAGAGGGAGGGGTGGAAATCGTGGTAAACTCGTCTTCGTAGTTGAGCGAGAGAGTAAGTAGTATAGGGCATTATCCATTAGTAGGCGACGGTTGTAATGGTAGTAAGAATGTATAGCCGTCTTTGCAGCGGACGTGGGAGTGGGAAGCATAAGGGATGAAGCCGGGGGTAGCATGTCGGATGCGATCATACCAGCACTAAAGCACCGGATCCCATCAGAACTCCGAAGTTAAGCGTGCTTGGGCGAGAGTAGTACTACGATGGGTGACCTCCTGGGAAGTCCTCGTGTTGCATTCCCTTTTTAATTATTTTTGTGCGTACGTGAGGAACAGAACGCACGTGCGTGATATATATTAAGCCTGTCATCATATTTTTGACATTTGCGATATGTTTTAGCTCGGAGCTCGTTAGTCACGCGGCTAGGGAGAGTTGGGGCGCGAAAAGCGCGTTGTGAAAGGGGTGTAAAATACGTGTTGCTGCGGTATAGAGGGAGGGGTGGAAATCGTGGTAAACTCGTCTTCGTAGTTGAGCGAGAGAGTAAGTAGTATAGGGCATTATCCATTAGTAGGCGACGGTTGTAATGGTAGTAAGAATGTATAGCCGTCTTTGTAGCGGACGTGGGAGTGGGAAGCATAAGGGATGAAGCCGGGGGTAACATGTCGGATGCGATCATACCAGCACTAAAGCACCGGATCCCATCAGAACTCCGAAGTTAAGCGTGCTTGGGCGAGAGTAGTACTAGGATGGGTGACCTCCTGGGAAGTCCTCGTGTTGCAATCCCTTTTTAATTATTTTTGTACGTACGTGAGGAACAGAACGCACGTGCGTGATATATATTAAGCCTGTCATCATATTTTTGACATTTGCGATATGTTTTAGCTCGGAGCTCGTTAGTCACGCGGCTAGGGAGAGTTGGGGCGCGAAAAGCGCGTTGTGAAAGGGGTGTAAAATACGTGTTGCTGCTGTATAGAGGGAGGGGTGGAAATCGTGGTAAACTCGTATTCGTAGTTGAGCGAGAGAGTAAGTAGTATAGGGCATTATCCATTAGTAGGCGACGGTTGTAATGGTAGTAAGAATGTATAGCCGTCTTTGTAGCGGACGTGGGAGTGGGAAGCATAAGGGATGAAGCCGGGGGTAACATGTCGGATGCGATCATACCAGCACTAAAGCACCGGATCCCATCAGAACTCCGAAGTTAAGCGTGCTTGGGCGAGAGTAGTACTACGATGCGTGATATATATTAAGCCTGTCATCATATTTTTGACATTTGCGATATGTTTTAGCTCGGAGCTCGTTAGTCACGCGGCTAGGGAGAGTTGGGGCGCGAAAAGCGCGTTGTGAAAGGGGTGTAAAATATGTGTTGCTGCGGTATAGAGGGAGGGGTGGAAATCGTGGTAAACTCGTCTTCGTAGTTGAGCGAGAGAGTAAGTAGTATAGGGCATTATCCATTAGTAGGCGACGGTTGTAATGGTAGTAAGAATGTATAGCCGTCTTTGTAGCGGACGTGGGAGTGGGAAGCATAAGGGATGAAGCCGGGGGTAACATGTCGGATGCGATCATACCAGCACTAAAGCACCGGATCCCATCAGAACTCCGAAGTTAAGCGTGCTTGGGCAAGAGTAGTACTAGGATGGGTGACTTCCTGGGAAGTCCTCGTGTTGCATTCCCTTTTTAATTATTTTTGTACGTACGTGAGGAACAGAACGCACGTGCGTGATATATATTAAGCCTGTCATCATATTTTTAACATTTGCGATATGTTTTAGCTCGGAGCTCGTTAGTCACGCGGCTAGGGAGAGTTGGGGCGCGAAAAGCGCGTTGTGAAAGGGGTGTAAAATACGTGTTGCTGCGGTATAGAGGGAGGGGTGGAAATCGTGGTAAACTCGTCTTCGTAGTTGAGCGAGAGAGTAAGTAGTATAGGGCATTATCCATTAGTAGGCGACGGTTGTAATGGTAGTAAGAATGTATAGCCGTCTTTGCAGCGGACGTGGGAGTGGGAAGCATAAGGGATGAAGCCGGGGGTAACATGTCGGATGCGATCATACCAGCACTAAAGCACCGGATCCCATCAGAACTCCGAAGTTAAGCGTGCTTGGGCGAGAGTAGTACTAGGATGGGTGACCTCCTGGGAAGTCCTCGTGTTGCATTCCCTTTTTAATTATTTTTGTACGTACGTGAGGAACAGAACGCACGTGCGTGATATATATTAAGCCTGTCATCATATTTTTGACATTTGCGATATGTTTTAGCTCGGAGCTCGTTAGTCACGCGGCTAGGGAGAGTTGGGGCGCGAAAAGCGTGTTGTGAAAGGGGTGTAAAATACGTGTTGCTGCGGTATAGAGGGAGGGGTGGAAATCGTGGTAAACTCGTCTTCGTAGTTGAGCGAGAGAGTAAGTAGTATAGGGCATTATCCATTAGTAGGCGACGGTTGTAATGGTAGTAAGAATGTATAGCCGTCTTTGCAGCGGACGTGGGAGTGGGAAGCATAAGGGATGAAGCCGGGGGTAACATGTCGGATGCGATCATACCAGCACTAAAGCACCGGATCCCATCAGAACTCCGAAGTTAAGCGTGCTTGGGCGAGAGTAGTACTACGATGGGTGACCTCCTGGGAAGTCCTCGTGTTGCATTCCCTTTTTCATTATTTTTGTACGTACGTGAGGAACAGAACGCACGTGCGTGATATATATTAAGCCTGTCATCATATTTTTGACATTTGCGATATGTTTTAGCTCGGAGCTCGTTAGTCACGCGGCTAGGGAGAGTTGGGGCGCGAAAAGCGCGTTGTGAAAGGGGTGTAAAATACGTGTTGCTGCGGTATAGAGGGAGGGGTGGAAATCGTGGTAAACTCGTCTTCGTAGTTGAGCGAGAGAGTAAGTAGTATAGGGCATTATCCATTAGTAGGCGACGGTTGTAATGGTAGTAAGAATGTATAGCCGTCTTTCCAGCGGACGTGGGAGTGGGAAGCATAAGGGATGAAGCCGGGGGTAACATGTCGGATGCGATCGTACCAGCACTAAAGCACCGGATCCCATCAGAACTCCGAAGTTAAGCGTGCTTGGGCGAGAGTAGTACTAGGATGGGTGACCTCCTGGGAAGTCCTCGTGTTGCATTCCCTTTTTAATTATTTTTGTACGTACGTGAGGAACAGAACGCACGTGCGTGATATATATTAAGCCTGTCATCATATTTTTGACATTTGTGATATGTTTTAGCTCGGAGCTCGTTAGTCACGCGGCTAGGGAGAGTTGGGGCGCGAAAAGCGCGTTGTGAAAGGGGTGTAAAATACGTGTTGCTGCGGTATAGAGGGAGGGGTGGAAATCGTGGTAAACTCGTCTTCGTAGTTGAGCGAGAGAGTAAGTAGTATAGGGCATTATCCATTAGTAGGCGACGGTTGTAATGGTAGTAAGAATGTATAGCCGTCTTTGCAGCGGACGTGGGAGTGGGAAGCATAAGGGATGAAGCCGGGGGTAACATGTCGGATGCGATCATACCAGCACTAAAGCACCGGATCCCATCAGAACTCCGAAGTTAAGCGTGCTTGGGCGAGAGTAGTACTAGGATGGGTGACCTCCTGGGAAGTCCTCGTGTTGCATTCCCTTTTTAATTATTTTTGTACGTACGTGAGGAACAGAACGCACGTGCGTGATATATATTAAGCCTGTCATCATATTTTTGACATTTGCGATATGTTTTAGCTCGGAGCTCGTTAGTCACGCGGCTAGGGAGAGTTGGGGCGCGAAAAGCGCGTTGTGAAAGGGGTGTAAAATACGTGTTGCTGCGGTATAGAGGGAGGGGTGGAAATCGTGGTAAACTCGTCTTCGTAGTTGAGCGAGAGAGTAAGTAGTATAGGGCATTATCCATTAGTAGGCGACGGTTGTAATGGTAGTAAGAATGTATAGCCGTCTTTGCAGCGGACGTGGGAGTGGAAAGCATAAGGGATGAAGCCGGGGGTAACATGTCGGATGCGATCATACCAGCACTAAAGCACCGGATCCCATCAGAACTCTGAAGTTAAGCGTGCTTGGGCGAGAGTAGTACTAGGATGGGTGACCTCCTGGGAAGTCCTCGTGTTGCATTCCCTTTTTAATTATTTTTGTACGTACGTGAGGAACAGAACGCACGTGCGTGATATATATTAAGCCTGTCATCATATTTTTGACATTTGCGATATGTTTTAGCTCGGAGCTCGTTAGTCACGCGGCTAGGGAGAGTTGGGGCGCGAAAAGCGCGTTGTGAAAGGGGTGTAAAATACGTGTTGCTGCGGTATAGAGGGAGGGGTGGAAATCGTGGTAAACTCGTCTTCGTAGTTGAGCGAGAGAGTAAGTAGTATAGGGCATTATCCATTAGTAGGCGACGGTTGTAATGGTAGTAAGAATGTATAGCCGTCTTTGCAGCGGACGTGGGAGTGGGAAGCATAAGGGATGAAGCCGGGGGTAACATGTCGGATGCGATCATACCAGCACTAAAGCACCGGATCCCATCAGAACTCCGAAGTTAAGCGTGCTTGGGCGAGAGTAGTACTAGGATGGGTGACCTCCTGGGAAGTCCTCGTGTTGCATTCCCTTTTTAATTATTTTTGTACGTACGTGAGGAACAGAACGCACGTGCGTGATATATATTAAGCCTGTCATCATATTTTTGACATTTGCGATATGTTTTAGCTCGGAGCTCGTTAGTCACGCGGCTAGGGAGAGTTGGGGCGCGAAAAGCGCGTTGTGAAAGGGGTGTAAAATACGTGTTGCTGCGGTATAGAGGGAGGGGTGGAAATCGTGGTAAACTCGTCTTCGTAGTTGAGCGAGAGAGTAAGTAGTATAGGGCATTATCCATTAGTAGGCGACGGTTGTAATGGTAGTAAGAATGTATAGCCGTCTTTGCAGCGGACGTGGGAGTGGGAAGCATAAGGGATGAAGCCGGGGGTAACATGTCGGATGCGATCGTACCAGCACTAAAGCACCGGATCCCATCAGAACTCCGAAGTTAAGCGTGCTTGGGCGAGAGTAGTACTAGGATGGGTGACCTCCTGGGAAGTCCTCGTGTTGCATTCCCTTTTTAATTATTTTTGTACGTACGTGAGGAACAGAACGCACGTGCGTGATATATATTAAGCCTGTCATCATATTTTTGACATTTGCGATATGTTTTAGCTCGGAGCTCGTTAGTCACGCGGCTAGGGAGAGTTGGGGCGCGAAAAGCGCGTTGTGAAAGGGGTGTAAAATACGTGTTGCTGCGGTATAGAGGGAGGGGTGGAAATCGTGGTAAACTCGTCTTCGTAGTTGAGCGAGAGAGTAAGTAGTATAGGGCATTATCCATTAGTAGGCGACGGTTGTAATGGTAGTAAGAATGTATAGCCGTCTTTGCAGCGGACGTGGGAGTGGGAAGCATAAGGGATGAAGCCGGGGGTAACATGTCGGATGCGATCATACCAGCACTAAAGCACCGGATCCCATCAGAACTCCGAAGTTAAGCGTGCTTGGGCGAGAGTAGTACTACGATGGGTGACCTCCTGGGAAGTCCTCGTGTTGCATTCCCTTTTTAATTATTTTTGTACGTACGTGAGGAACAGAACGCACGTGCGTGATATATATTAAGCCTGTCATCATATTTTTGACATTTGCGATATGTTTTAGCTCGGAGCTCGTTAGTCACGCGGCTAGGGAGAGTTGGGGCGCGAAAAGCGCGTTGTGAAAGGGGTGTAAAATACGTGTTGCTGCGGTATAGAGGGAGGGGTGGAAATCGTGGTAAACTCGTCTTCGTAGTTGAGCGAGAGAGTAAGTAGTATAGGGCATTATCCATTAGTAGGCGACGGTTGTAATGGTAGTAAGAATGTATAGCCGTCTTTGCAGCGGACGTGGGAGTGGGAAGCATAAGGGATGAAGCCGGGGGTAACATGTCGGATGCGATCATACCAGCACTAAAGCACCGGATCCCATCAGAACTCCGAAGTTAAGCGTGCTTGGGCGAGAGTAGTACTAGGATGGGTGACCTCCTGGGAAGTCCACGTGTTGCATTCCCTTTTTAATTATTTTTGTACGTACGTGAGGAACAGAACGCACGTGGGTGATATATATTAAGCCTGTCATCATATTTTTGACATTTGCGATATGTTTTAGCTCGGAGCTCGTTAGTCACGCGGCTAGGGAGAGTTGGGGCGCGAAAAGCGCGTTGTGAAAGGGGTGTAAAATACGTGTTGCTGCGGTATAGAGGGAGGGGTGGAAATCGTGGTAAACTCGTCTTCGTAGTTGAGCGAGAGAGTAAGTAGTATAGGGCATTATCCATTAGTAGGCGACGGTTGTAATGGTAGTAAGAATGTATAGCCGTCTTTGCAGCGGACGTGGGAGTGGGAAGCATAAGGGATGAAGCCGGGGGTAACATGTCGGATGCGATCATACCAGCACTAAAGCACCGGATCCCATCAGAACTCCGAAGTTAAGCGTGCTTGGGCGAGAGTAGTACTACGATGGGTGACCTCCTGGGAAGTCCTCGTGTTGCATTCCCTTTTTAATTATTTTTGTACGTACGTGAGGAACAGAACGCACGTGCGTGATATATATTAAGCCTGTCATCATATTTTTGACATTTGCGATATGTTTTAGCTCGGAGCTCGTTAGTCACGCGGCTAGGGAGAGTTGGGGCGCGAAAAGCGCGTTGTGAAAGGGGTGTAAAATACGTGTTGCTGCGGTATAGAGGGAGGGGTGGAAATCGTGGTAAACTCGTCTTCGTAGTTGAGCGAGAGAGTAAGTAGTATAGGGCATTATCCATTAGTAGGCGACGGTTGTAATGGTAGTAAGAATGTATAGCCGTCTATGCAGCGGACGTGGGAGTGGGAAGCATAAGGGATGAAGACGGGGGTAACATGTCGGATGCGATCATACCAGCACTAAAGCACCGGATCCCATCAGAACTCCGAAGTTAAGCGTGCTTGGGCGAGAGTAGTACTACGATGGGTGACCTCCTGGGAAGTCCTCGTGTTGCATTCCCTTTTTAATTATTTTTGTACGTACGTGAGGAACAGAACGCACGTGCGTGATATATATTAAGCCTGTCATCATATTTCTGACATTTGCGATATGTTTTAGCTCGGAGCTCGTTAGTCACGCGGCTAGGGAGAGTTGGGGCGCGAAAAGCGCGTTGTGAAAGGGGTGTAAAATACGTGTTGCTGCGGTATAGAGGGAGGGGTGGAAATCGTGGTAAACTCGTCTTCGTAGTTGAGCGAGAGAGTAAGTAGTATAGGGCATTATCCATTAGTAGGCGACGGTTGTAATGGTAGTAAGAATGTATAGCCGTCTTTGCAGCGGACGTGGGAGTGGGAAGCATAAGGGATGAAGCCGGGGGTAACATGTCGGATGCGATCATACCAGCACTAAAGCACCGGATCCCATCAGAACTCCGAAGTTAAGCGTGCTTGGGCGAGAGTAGTACTAGGATGGGTGACCTCCTGGGAAGTCCTCGTGTTGCATTCCCTTTTTAATTATTTTTGTACGTACGTGAGGAACAGAACGCACGTGCGTGATATATATTAAGCCTGTCATCATATTTCTGACATTTGCGATATGTTTTAGCTCGGAGCTCGTTAGTCACGCGGCTAGGGAGAGTTGGGGCGCGAAAAGCGCGTTGTGAAAGGGGTGTAAAATACGTGTTGCTGCGGTATAGAGGGAGGGGTGGAAATCGTGGTAAACTCGTCTTCGTAGTTGAGCGAGAGAGTAAGTAGTATAGGGCATTATCCATTAGTAGGCGACGGTTGTAATGGTAGTAAGAATGTATAGCCGTCTTTGCAGCGGACGTGGGAGTGGGAAGCATAAGGGATGAAGCCGGGGGTAACATGTCGGATGCGATCATACCAGCACTAAAGCACCGGATCCCATCAGAACTCCGAAGTTAAGCGTGCTTGGGCGAGAGTAGTACTAGGATGGGTGACCTCCTGGGAAGTCCTCGTGTTGCATTCCCTTTTTAATTATTTTTGTACGTACGTGAGGAACAGAACGCACGTGCGTGATATATATTAAGCCTGTCATCATATTTTTGACATTTGCGATATGTTTTAGCTCGGAGCTCGTTAGTCACGCGGCTAGGGAGAGTTGGGGCGCGAAAAGCGCGTTGTGAAAGGGGTGTAAAATACGTGTTGCTGCGGTATAGAGGGAGGGGTGGAAATCGTGGTAAACTCGTCTTCGTAGTTGAGCGAGAGAGTAAGTAGTATAGGGCATTATCCATTAGTAGGCGACGGTTGTAATGGTAGTAAGAATGTATAGCCGTCTTTGTGGCGGACGTGGGAGTGGGAAGCATAAGGGATGAAGCCGGTGGTAACATGTTGGATGCGATCATACCAGCACTAAAGCACCGGATCCCATCAGAACTCCAAAGTTAAGCGTGCTTGGGCGAGAGTAGTACTAGGATGGGTGACCTCCTGGGAAGTCCTCGTGTTGCATTCCCTTTTTAATTATTTTTGTACGTACGTGAGGAACAGAACGCACGTGCGTGATATATATTAAGCCTGTCATCATATTTTTGACATTTGCGATATGTTTTAGCTCGGAGCTCGTTAGTCACGCGGCTAGGGAGAGTTGGGGCGCGAAAAGCGTGTTGTGAAAGGGGTGTAAAATACGTGTTGCTGCGGTATAGAGGGAGGGGTGGAAATCGTGGTAAACTCGTCTTCGTAGTTGAGCGAGAGAGTAAGTAGTATAGGGCATTATCCATTAGTAGGCGACGGTTGTAATGGTAGTAAGAATGTATAGCCGTCTTTGTAGCGGACGTGGGAGTGGGAAGCATAAGGGATGAAGCCGGGGGTAACATGTCGGATGCGATCATACCAGCACTAAAGCACCGGATCCCATCAGAACTCCGAAGTTAAGCGTGCTTGGGCGAGAGTAGTACTACGATGGGTGACCTCCTGGGAAGTCCTCGTGTTGCATTCCCTTTTTAATTATTTTTTTACGTACGTGAGGAACAGAACGCACGTGCGTGATATATATTAAGCCTGTCATCATATTTTTGACATTTGCGATATGTTTTAGCTCGGAGCTCGTTAGTCACGCGGCTAGGGAGAGTTGGGGCGCGAAAAGCGCGTTGTGAAAGGGGTGTAAAATACGTGTTGCTGCGGTATAGAGGGAGGGGTGGAAATCGTGGTAAACTCGTCTTCGTAGTTGAGCGAGAGAGTAAGTAGTATAGGGCATTATCCATTAGTAGGCGACGGTTGTAATGGTAGTAAGAATGTATAGCCGTCTTTGCAGCGGACGTGGGAGTGGGAAGCATAAGGGATGAAGCCGGGGGTAACATGTCGGATGCGATCATACCAGCACTAAAGCACCGGATCCCATCAGAACTCCGAAGTTAAGCGTGCTTGGGCGAGAGTAGTACTACGATGGGTGACCTCCTGGGAAGTCCTCGTGTTGCATTCCCTTTTTAATTATTTTTGTACGTACGTGAGGAACAGAACGCACGTGCGTGATATATATTAAGCCTGTCATCATATTTTTGACATTTGCGATATGTTTTAGCTCGGAGCTCGTTAGTCACGCGGCTAGGGAGAGTTGGGGCGCGAAAAGCGCGTTGTGAAAGGGGTGTAAAATACGTGTTGCTGCGGTATAGAGGGAGGGGTGGAAATCGTGGTAAACTCGTCTTCGTAGTTGAGCGAGAGAGTAAGTAGTATAGGGCATTATCCATTAGTAGGCGACGGTTGTAATGGTAGTAAGAATGTATAGCCGTCTTTGCAGCGGACGTGGGAGTGGGAAGCATAAGGGATGAAGCCGGGGGTAACATGTCGGATGCGATCATACCAGCACTAAAGCACCGGATCCCATCAGAACTCCGAAGTTAAGCGTGCTTGGGCGAGAGTAGTACTAGGATGGGTGACCTCCTGAGAAGTCCTCGTGTTGCATTCCCTTTTTAATTATTTTTGTACGTACGTGAGGAACAGAACGCACGTGCGTGATATATATTAAGCCTGTCATCATATTTTTGACATTTGCGATATGTTTTAGCTCGGAGCTCGTTAGTCACGCGGCTAGGGAGAGTTGGGGCGCGAAAAGCGCGTTGTGAAAGGGGTGTAAAATACGTGTTGCTGCGGTATAGAGGGAGGGGTGGAAATCGTGGTAAACTCGTCTTCGTAGTTGAGCGAGAGAGTAAGTAGTATAGGGCATTATCCATTAGTAGGCGACGGTTGTAATGGTAGTAAGAATGTATAGCCGTCTTTGTAGCGGACGTGGGAGTGGGAAGCATAAGGGATGAAGCCGGTGGTAACATGTCGGATGCGATCATACCAGCACTAAAGCACCGGATCCCATCAGAACTCCGAAGTTGAGCGTGCTTGGGCGAGAGTAGTACTAGGATGGGTGACCTCCTGGGAAGTCCTCGTGTTGCATTCCCTTTTTAATTATTTTTGTACGTACATGAGGAACAGAACGCACGTGCGTGATATATATTAAGCCTGTCATCATATTTTTGACATTTGCGATATGTTTTAGCTCGGAGCTCGTTAGTCACGCGGCTAGGGAGAGTTGGGGCGCGAAAAGCGCGTTGTGAAAGGGGTGTAAAATACGTGTTGCTGCGGTATAGAGGGAGGTGTGGAAATCGTGGTAAACTCGTCTTCGTAGTTGAGCGAGAGAGTAAGTAGTATAGGGCATTATCCATTAGTAGGCGACGGTTGTAATGGTAGTAAGAATGTATAGCCGTCTTTGCAGCGGACGTGGGAGTGGGAAGCATAAGGGATGAAGCCGGGGGTAACATGTCGGATGCGATCATACCAGCACTAAAGCACCGGATCCCATCAGAACTCCGAAGTTAAGCGTGCTTGGGTGAGAGTAGTACTACGATGGGTGACCTCCTGGGAAGTCCTCGTGTTGCATTCCCTTTTTAATTATTTTTGTACGTACGTGAGGAACAGAACGCACGTGCGTGATATATATTAAGCCTGTCATCATATTTTTGACATTTGCGATATGTTTTAGCTCGGAGCTCGTTAGTCACGCGGCTAGGGAGAGTTGGGGCGCGAAAAGCGCGTTGTGAAAGGGGTGTAAAATACGTGTTGCTGCGGTATAGAGGGAGGGGTGGAAATCGTGGTAAACTCGTCTTCGTAGTTGAGCGAGAGAGTAAGTAGTATAGGGCATTATCCATTAGTAGGCGACGGTTGTAATGGTAGTAAGAATGTATAGCCGTCTTTGCAGCGGACGTGGGAGTGGGAAGCATAAGGGATGAAGCCGGGGGTAACATGTCGGATGCGATCATACCAGCACTAAAGCACCGGATCCCATCAGAACTCCGAAGTTAAGCGTGCTTGGGCGAGAGTAGTACTAGGATGGGTGACCTCCTGAGAAGTCCTCGTGTTGCATTCCCTTTTTAATTATTTTTGTACGTACGTGAGGAACAGAACTCACGTGCGTGATATATATTAAGCCTGTCATCATATTTTTGACATTTGCGATATGTTTTAGCTCGGAGCTCGTTAGTCACGCGGCTAGGGAGAGTTGGGGCGCGAAAAGCGCGTTGTGAAAGGGGTGTAAAATACGTGTTGCTGCGGTATAGAGGGAGGGGTGGAAATCGTGGTAAACTCGTCTTCGTAGTTGAGCGAGAGAGTAAGTAGTATAGGGCATTATCCATTAGTAGGCGACGGTTGTAATGGTAGTAAGAATGTATAGCCGTCTTTGTAGCGGACGTGGGAGTGGGAAGCATAAGGGATGAAGCCGGTGGTAACATGTCGGATGCGATCATACCAGCACTAAAGCACCGGATCCCATCAGAACTCCGAAGTTGAGCGTGCTTGGGCGAGAGTAGTACTAGGATGGGTGACCTCCTGGGAAGTCCTCGTGTTGCATTCCCTTTTTAATTATTTTTGTACGTACGTGAGGAACAGAACGCACGTGCGTGATATATATTAAGCCTGTCATCATATTTTTGACATTTGCGATATGTTTTAGCTCGGAGCTCGTTAGTCACGCGGCTAGGGAGAGTTGGGGCGCGAAAAGCGCGTTGTGAAAGGGGTGTAAAATACGTGTTGCTGCGGTATAGAGGGAGGTGTGGAAATCGTGGTAAACTCGTCTTCGTAGTTGAGCGAGAGAGTAAGTAGTATAGGGCATTATCCATTAGTAGGCGACGGTTGTAATGGTAGTAAGAATGTATAGCCGTCTTTGCAGCGGACGTGGGAGTGGGAAGCATAAGGGATGAAGCCGGGGGTAACATGTCGGATGCGATCATACCAGCACTAAAGCACCGGATCCCATCAGAACTCCGAAGTTAAGCGTGCTTGGGCGAGAGTAGTACTAGGATGGGTGACCTCCTGGGAAGTCCTCGTGTTGCATTCCCTTTTTAATTATTTTTGTACGTACGTGAGGAACAGAACGCACGTGCGTGATATATATTAAGCCTGTCATCATATTTTTGACATTTGCGATATGTTTTAGCTCGGAGCTCGTTAGTCACGCGGCTAGGGAGAGTTGGGGCGCGAAAAGCGCGTTGTGAAAGGGGTGTAAAATACGTGTTGCTGCGGTATAGAGGGAGGGGTGGAAATCGTGGTAAACTCGTCTTCGTAGTTGAGCGAGAGAGTAAGTAGTATAGGGCATTATCCATTAGTAGGCGACGGTTGTAATGGTAGTAAGAATGTATAGCCGTCTTTGCAGCGGACGTGGGAGTGGGAAGCATAAGGGATGAAGCCGGGGGTAACATGTCGGATGCGATCATACCAGCACTAAAGCACCGGATCCCATCAGAACTCCGAAGTTAAGCGTGCTTGGGCGAGAGTAGTACTAGGATGGGTGACCTCCTGGGAAGTCCTCGTGTTGCATTCCCTTTTTAATTATTTTTGTACGTACGTGAGGAACAGAACGCACGTGCGTGATATATATTAAGCCTGTCATCATATTTTTGACATTTGCGATATGTTTTAGCTCGGAGCTCGTTAGTCACGCGGCTAGGGAGAGTTGGGGCGCGAAAAGCGCGTTGTGAAAGGGGTGTAAAATACGTGTTGCTGCGGTATAGAGGGAGGGGTGGAAATCGTGGTAAACTCGTCTTCGTAGTTGAGCGAGAGAGTAAGTAGTATAGGGCATTATCCATTAGTAGGCGACGGTTGTAATGGTAGTAAGAATGTATAGCCGTCTTTGTAGCGGACGTGGGAGTGGGAAGCATAAGGGATGAAGCCGGTGGTAACATGTCGGATGCGATCATACCAGCACTAAAGCACCGGATCCCATCAGAACTCCGAAGTTGAGCGTGCTTGGGCGAGAGTAGTACTAGGATGGGTGACCTCCTGGGAAGTCCTCGTGTTGCATTCCCTTTTTAATTATTTTTGTACGTACGTGAGGAACAGAACGCACGTGCGTGATATATATTAAGCCTGTCATCATATTTTTGACATTTGCGATATGTTTTAGCTCGGAGCTCGTTAGTCACGCGGCTAGGGAGAGTTGGGGCGCGAAAAGCGCGTTGTGAAAGGGGTGTAAAATACGTGTTGCTGCGGTATAGAGGGAGGTGTGGAAATCGTGGTAAACTCGTCTTCGTAGTTGAGCGAGAGAGTAAGTAGTATAGGGCATTATCCATTAGTAGGCGACGGTTGTAATGGTAGTAAGAATGTATAGCCGTCTTTGCAGCGGACGTGGGAGTGGGAAGCATAAGGGATGAAGCCGGGGGTAACATGTCGGATGCGATCATACCAGCACTAAAGCACCGGATCCCATCAGAACTCCGAAGTTAAGCGTGCTTGGGCGAGAGTAGTACTACGATGGGTGACCTCCTGGGAAGTCCTCGTGTTGCATTCCCTTTTTAATTATTTTTGTACGTACGTGAGGAACAGAACGCACGTGCGTGATATATATTAAGCCTGTCATCATATTTTTGACATTTGCGATATGTTTTAGCTCGGAGCTCGTTAGTCACGCGTCTAGGGAGAGTTGGGCGCGAAAAGCGCGTTGTGAAAGGGGTGTAAAATACGTGTTGCTGCTGTATAGAGGGAGGGGTGGAAATCGTGGTAAACTCGTCTTCGTAGTTGAGCGAGAGAGTAAGTAGTATAGGGCATTATCCATTAGTAGGCGACGGTTGTAATGGTAGTAAGAATGTATAGCCGTCTTTGTAGCGGACGTGGGAGTGGGAAGCATAAGGGATGAAGCCGGTGGTAACATGTCGGATGCGATCATACCAGCACTAAAGCACCGGATCCCATCAGAACTCCGAAGTTAAGCGTGCTTGGGCGAGAGTAGTACTAGGATGGGTGACCTCCTGGGAAGTCCTCGTGTTGCATTCCCTTTTTAATTATTTTTGTACGTACGTGAGGAACAGAACGCACGTGCGTGATATATATTAAGCCTGTCATCATATTTTTGACATTTGCGATATGTTTTAGCTCGGAGCTCGTTAGTCACGCGGCTAGGGAGAGTTGGGGCGCGAAAAGCGCGTTGTGAAAGGGGTGTAAAATACGTGTTGCTGCGGTATAGAGGGAGGGGTGGAAATCATGGTAAACTCGTCTTCGTAGTTGAGCGAGAGAGTAAGTAGTATAGGGCATTATCCATTAGTAGGCGACGGTTGTAATGGTAGTAAGAATGTATAGCCGTCTTTGCAGCGGACGTGGGAGTGGGAAGCATAAGGGATGAAGCCGGGGGTAACATGTCGGATGCGATCATACCAGCACTAAAGCACCGGATCCCATCAGAACTCCGAAGTTAAGCGTGCTTGGGCGAGAGTAGTACTACGATGGGTGACCTCCTGGGAAGTCCTCGTGTTGCATTCCCTTTTTAATTATTTTTGTACGTACGTGAGGAACAGAACGCACGTGCGTGATATATATTAAGCCTGTCATCATATTTTTGACATTTGCGATATGTTTTAGCTCGGAGCTCGTTAGTCACGCGTCTAGGGAGAGTTGGGGCGCGAAAAGCGCGTTGTGAAAGGGGTGTAAAATACGTGTTGCTGCGGTATAGAGGGAGGGGTGGAAATCGTGGTAAACTCGTCTTCGTAGTTGAGCGAGAGAGTAAGTAGTATAGGGCATTATCCATTAGTAGGCGACGGTTGTAATGGTAGTAAGAATGTATAGCCGTCTTTGTAGCGGACGTGGGAGTGGGAAGCATAAGGGATAAAGCCGGGGGTAACATGTCGGATGCGATCATACCAGCACTAAAGCACCGGATCCCATCAGAACTCCGAAGTTAAGCATGCTTGGGCGAGAGTAGTACTAGGATGGGTGACCTCCTGGGAAGTCCTCGTGTTGCATTCCCTTTTTAATTATTTTTGTACGTACGTGAGGAACAGAACGCACGTGCGTGATATATATTAAGCCTGTCATCATATTTTTGACATTTGCGATATGTTTTAGCTCGGAGCTCGTTAGTCACGCGGCTAGGGAGAGTTGGGGCGCGAAAAGCGAGTTGTGAAAGGGGTGTAAAATACGTGTTGCTGCGGTATAGAGGGAGGGGTGGAAATCGTGGTAAACTCGTCTTCGTAGTTGAGCGAGAGAGTAAGTAGTATAGGGCATTATCCATTAGTAGGCGACGGTTGTAATGGTAGTAAGAATGTATAGCCGTCTTTGCAGCGGACGTGGGAGTGGGAAGCATAAGGGATGAAGCCGGGGGTAACATGTCGGATGCGATCATACCAGCACTAAAGCACCGGATCCCATCAGAACTCCGAAGTTAAGCGTGCTTGGGCGAGAGTAGTACTAGGATGGGTGACCTCCTGGGAAGTCCTCGTGTTGCATTCCCTTTTTAATTATTTTTGTACGTACGTGAGGAACAGAACGCACGTGCGTGATATATATTAAGCCTGTCATCATATTTTTGACATTTGCGATATGTTTTAGCTCGGAGCTCGTTAGTCACGCGGCTAGGGAGAGTTGGGGCGCGAAAAGCGCGTTGTGAAAGGGGTGTAAAATACGTGTTGCTGCGGTATAGAGGGAGGGGTGGAAATCGGGGTAAACTCGTCTTCGTAGTTGAGCGAGAGAGTAAGTAGTATAGGGCATTATCCATTAGTAGGCGACGGTTGTAATGGTAGTAAGAATGTATAGCCGTCTTTGTAGCGGACGTGGGAGTGGTAAGCATAAGGGATGAAGCCGGTGGTAACATGTCGGATGCGATCATACCAGCACTAAAGCACCGGATCCCATCAGAACTCCGAAGTTAAGCGTGCTTGGGCGAGAGTAGTACTAGGATGGGTGACCTCCTGGGAAGTCCTCGTGTTGCATTCCCTTTTTAATTATTTTTGTACGTACGTGAGGAACAGAACGCACGTGCGTGATATATATTAAGCCTGTCATCATATTTTTGACATTTGCGATATGTTTTAGCTCGGAGCTCGTTAGTCACGCGGCTAGGGAGAGTTGGGGCGCGAAAAGCGCGTTGTGAAAGGGGTGTAAAATACGTGTTGCTGCGGTATAGAGGGAGGGGTGGAAATCGTGGTAAACTCGTCTTCGTAGTTGAGCGAGAGAGTAAGTAGTATAGGGCATTATCCATTAGTAGGCGACGGTTGTAATGGTAGTAAGAATGTATAGCCGTCTTTGTAGCGGACGTGGGAGTGGGATCATACCAGCACTAAAGCACCGGATCCCATCAGAACTCCGAAGTTAAGCGTGCTTGGGCGAGAGTAGTACTAGGATGGGTGACCTCCTGGGAAGTCCTCGTGTTGCATTCCCTTTTTAATTATTTTTGTACGTACGTGAGGAACAGAACGCACGTGCGTGATATATATTAAGCCTGTCATCATATTTTTGACATTTGCGATATGTTTTAGCTCGGAGCTCGTTAGTCACGCGGCTAGGGAGAGTTGGGGCGCGAAAAGCGCGTTGTGAAAGGGGTGTAAAATACGTGTTGCTGCGGTATAGAGGGAGCGGTGGAAATCGTGGTAAACTCGTCTTCGTACTTGAGCGAGAGAGTAAGTAGTATAGGGCATTATCCATTAGTAGGCGACGGTTGTAATGGTAGTAAGAATGTATAGCCGTCTTTGTAGCGGACGTGGGAGTGGGAAGCATAAGGGATGAAGCCGGGGGTAACATGTCGGATGCGATCATACCAGCACTAAAGCACCGGATCCCATCAGAACTCCGAAGTTAAGCGTGCTTGGGCGAGAGTAGTACTAGGATGGGTGACCTCCTGGGAAGTCCTCGTGTTGCATTCCCTTTTTAATTATTTTTGTACGTACGTGAGGAACAGAACGCACGTGCGTGATATATATTAAGCCTGTCATCATATTTTTGACATTTGCGATATGTTTTAGCTCGGAGCTCGTTAGTCACGCGGCTAGGGAGAGTTGGGGCGCGAAAAGCGCGTTGTGAAAGGGGTGTAAAATACGTGTTGCTGCGGTATAGAGGGAGGGGTGGAAATCGTGGTAAACTCGTCTTCGTAGTTGAGCGAGAAAGTAAGTAGTATAGGGCATTATCCATTAGTAGGCGACGGTTGTAATGGTAGTAAGAATGTATAGCCGTCTTTGTAGCGGACGTGGGAGTGGGAAGCATAAGGGATGAAGCCGGGGGTAACATGTCGGATGCGATCAGACCAGCACTAAAGCACCGGATCCCATCAGAACTCCGAAGTTAAGCGTGCTTGGGCGAGAGTAGTACTAGGATGGGTGACCTCCTGGGAAGTCCTCGTGTTGCATTCCCTTTTTAATTATTTTTGTACGTACGTGAGGAACAGAACGCACGTGCGTGATATATATTAAGCCTGTCATCATATTTTTGACATTTGCGATATGTTTTAGCTCGGAGCTCGTTAGTCACGCGGCTAGGGAGAGTTGGGGCGCGAAAAGCGCGTTGTGAAAGGGGTGTAAAATACGTGTTGCTGCGGTATAGAGGGAGGGGTGGAAATCGTGGTAAACTCGTCTTCGTAGTTGAGCGAGAGAGTAAGTAGTATAGGGCATTATCCATTAGTAGGCGACGGTTGTAATGGTAGTAAGAATGTATAGCCGTCTTTGCAGCGGCCGTGGGAGTGGGAAGCATAAGGGATGAAGCCGGGGGTAACATGTCGGATGCGATCATACCAGCACTAAAGCACTGGATCCCATCAGAACTCCGAAGTTAAGCGTGCTTGGGCGAGAGTAGTACTAGGATGGGTGACCTCCTGGGAAGTCCTCGTGTTGCATTCCCTTTTTAATTATTTTTGTACGTACGTGAGGAACAGAACGCACGTGCGTGATATATATTAAGCATGTCATCATATTTTTGACATTTGCGATATGTTTTAGCTCGGAGCTCGTTAGTCACGCGGCTAGGGAGAGTTGGGCGCGAAAAGCGCGTTGTGAAAGGGGTGTAAAATACGTGTTGCTGCGATATAGAGGGAGGGGTGGAAATCGTGGTAAACTCGTCTTCGTAGTTGAGCGAGAGAGTAAGTAGTATAGGGCATTATCCATTAGTAGGCGACGGTTGTAATGGTAGTAAGAATGTATAGCCGTCTTTGCAGCGGACGTGGGAGTGGGAAGCATAAGGGATGAAGCCGGGGGTAACATGTCGGATGCGATCATACCAGCACTAAAGCACCGGATCCCATCAGAACTCCGAAGTTAAGCGTGCTTGGGCGAGAGTAGTACTAGGATGGGTGACCTCCTGGGAAGTCCTCGTGTTGCATTCCCTTTTTAATTATTTTTGTACGTACGTGAGGAACAGAACGCACGTGCGTGATATATATTAAGCCTGTCATCATATTTTTGACATTTGCGATATGTTTTAGCTCGGAGCTCGTTAGTCACGCGGCTAGGGAGAGTTGGGGCGCGAAAAGCGCGTTGTGAAAGGGGTGTAAAATACGTGTTGCTGCGGTATAGAGGGAGGGGTGGAAATCGTGGTAAACTCGTCTTCGTAGTTGAGCGAGAGAGTAAGTAGTATAGGGCATTATCCATTAGTAGGCGACGGTTGTAATGGTAGTAAGAATGTATAGCCGTCTTTGCAGCGGACGTGGGAGTGGGAAGCATAGGGGATGAAGCCGGGGGTAACATGTCGGATGCGATCATACCAGCACTAAAGCACCGGATCCCATCAGAACTCCGAAGTTAAGCGTGCTTGGGCGAGAGTAGTACTAGGATGGGTGACCTCCTGGGAAGTCCTCGTGTTGCATTCCCTTTTTAATTATTTTTGTACGTACGTGAGGAACAGAACGCACGTGCGTGATATATATTAAGCCTGTCATCATATTTTTGACATTTGCGATATGTTTTAGCTCGGAGCTCGTTAGTCACGCGGCTAGGGAGAGTTGGGGCGCGAAAAGCGCGTTGTGAAAGGGGTGTAAAATACGTGTTGCTGCGGTATAGAGGGAGGGGTGGAAATCGTGGTAAACTCGTCTTCGTAGTTGAGCGAGAGAGTAAGTAGTATAGGGCATTATCCATTAGTAGGCGACGGTTGTAATGGTAGTAAGAATGTATAGCCGTCTTTGTAGCGGACGTGGGAGTGGGATCATACCAGCACTAAAGCACCGGATCCCATCAGAACTCCGAAGTTAAGCGTGCTTGGGCGAGAGTAGTACTAGGATGGGTGACCTCCTGGGAAGTCCTCGTGTTGCATTCCCTTTTTAATTATTTTTGTACATACGTGAGGAACAGAACGCACGTGCGTGATATATATTAAGCCTGTCATCATATTTTTGACATTTGCGATATGTTTTAGCTCGGAGCTCGTTAGTCACGCGGCTAGGGAGAGTTGGGGCGCGAAAAGCGCGTTGTGAAAGGGGTGTAAAATACGTGTTGCTGCGGTATAGAGGGAGGGGTGGAAATCGTGGTAAACTCGTCTTCGTAGTTGAGCGAGAGAGTAAGTAGTATAGGGCATTATCCATTAGTAGGCGACGGTTGTAATGGTAGTAAGAATGTATAGCCGTCTTTGTAGCGGACGTGGGAGTGGGATCATACCAGCACTAAAGCACCGGATCCCATCAGAACTCCGAAGTTAAGCGTGCTTGGGCGAGAGTAGTACTAGGATGGGTGACCTCCTGGGAAGTCCTCGTGTTGCATTCCCTTTTTAATTATTTTTGTACGTACGTGAGGAACAGAACGCACGTGCGTGATATATATTAAGCCTGTCATCATATTTTTGACATTTGCGATATGTTTTAGCTCGGAGCTCGTTAGTCACGCGGCTAGGGAGAGTTGGGGCGCGAAAAGCGCGTTGTGAAAGGGGTGTAAAATACGTGTTGCTGCGGTATAGAGGGAGGGGTGGAAATCGTGGTAAACTCGTCTTCGTAGTTGAGCGAGAGAGTAAGTAGTATAGGGCATTATCCATTAGTAGGCGACGGTTGTAATGGTAGTAAGAATGTATAGCCGTCTTTGCAGCGGACGTGGGAGTGGGAAGCATAGGGGATGAAGCCGGGGGTAACATGTCGGATGCGATCATACCAGCACTAAAGCACCGGATCCCATCAGAACTCCGAAGTTAAGCGTGCTTGGGCGAGAGTAGTACTAGGATGGGTGACCTCCTGGGAAGTCCTCGTGTTGCATTCCCTTTTTAATTATTTTTGTACGTACGTGAGGAACAGAACGCACGTGCGTGATATATATTAAGCCTGTCATCATATTTTTGACATTTGCGATATGTTTTAGCTCGGAGCTCGTTAGTCACGCGGCTAGGGAGAGTTGGGGCGCGAAAAGCGCGTTGTGAAAGGGGTGTAAAATACGTGTTGCTGCGGTATAGAGGGAGGGGTGGAAATCGTGGTAAACTCGTCTTCGTAGTTGAGCGAGAGAGTAAGTAGTATAGGGCATTATCCATTAGTAGGCGACGGTTGTAATGGTAGTAAGAATGTATAGCCGTCTTTGTAGCGGACGTGGGAGTGGGATCATACCAGCACTAAAGCACCGGATCCCATCAGAACTCCGAAGTTAAGCGTGCTTGGGCGAGAGTAGTACTAGGATGGGTGACCTCCTGGGAAGTCCTCGTGTTGCATTCCCTTTTTAATTATTTTTGTACGTACGTGAGGAACAGAACGCACGTGCGTGATATATATTAAGCCTGTCATCATATTTTTGACATTTGCGATATGTTTTAGCTCGGAGCTCGTTAGTCACGCGGCTAGGGAGAGTTGGGGCGCGAAAAGCGCGTTGTGAAAGGGGTGTAAAATACGTGTTGCTGCGGTATAGAGGGAGGGGTGGAAATCGTGGTAAACTCGTCTTCGTAGTTGAGCGAGAGAGTAAGTAGTATAGGGCATTATCCATTAGTAGGCGACGGTTGTAATGGTAGTAAGAATGTATAGCCGTCTTTGCAGCGGACGTGGGAGTGGGAAGCATAGGGGATGAAGCCGGGGGTAACATGTCGGATGCGATCATACCAGCACTAAAGCACCGGATCCCATCAGAACTCCGAAGTTAAGCGTGCTTGGGCGAGAGTAGTACTAGGATGGGTGACCTCCTGGGAAGTCCTCGTGTTGCATTCCCTTTTTAATTATTTTTGTACGTACGTGAGGAACAGAACGCACGTGCGTGATATATATTAAGCCTGTCATCATATTTTTGACATTTGCGATATGTTTTAGCTCGGAGCTCGTTAGTCACGCGGCTAGGGAGAGTTGGGGCGCGAAAAGCGCGTTGTGAAAGGGGTGTAAAATACGTGTTGCTGCGGTATAGAGGGAGGGGTGGAAATCGTGGTAAACTCGTCTTCGTAGTTGAGCGAGAGAGTAAGTAGTATAGGGCATTATCCATTAGTAGGCGACGGTTGTAATGGTAGTAAGAATGTATAGCCGTCTTTGTAGCGGACGTGGGAGTGGGATCATACCAGCACTAAAGCACCGGATCCCATCAGAACTCCGAAGTTAAGCGTGCTTGGGCGAGAGTAGTACTAGGATGGGTGACCTCCTGGGAAGTCCTCGTGTTGCATTCCCTTTTTAATTATTTTTGTACATACGTGAGGAACAGAACGCACGTGCGTGATATATATTAAGCCTGTCATCATATTTTTGACATTTGCGATATGTTTTAGCTCGGAGCTCGTTAGTCACGCGGCTAGGGAGAGTTGGGGCGCGAAAAGCGCGTTGTGAAAGGGGTGTAAAATACGTGTTGCTGCGGTATAGAGGGAGGGGTGGAAATCGTGGTAAACTCGTCTTCGTAGTTGAGCGAGAGAGTAAGTAGTATAGGGCATTATCCATTAGTAGGCGACGGTTGTAATGGTAGTAAGAATGTATAGCCGTCTTTGCAGCGGACGTGGGAGTGGGAAGCATAAGGGATGAAGCCGGTGGTAACATGTCGGATGCGATCATACCAGCACTAAAGCACCGGATCCCATCAGAACTCCGAAGTTAAGCGTGCTTGGGCGAGAGTAGTACTAGGATGGGTGACCTCCTGGGAAGTCCTCGTGTTGCATTCCCTTTTTAATTATTTTTGTACGTACGTGAGGAACAGAACGCACGTGCGTGATATATATTAAGCCTGTCATCATATTTTTGACATTTGCGATATGTTTTAGCTCGGAGCTCGTTAGTCACGCGGCTAGGGAGAGTTGGGGCGCGAAAAGCGCGTTGTGAAAGGGGTGTAAAATACGTGTTGCTGCGGTATAGAGGGAGGGGTGGAAATCGTGGTAAACTCGTCTTCGTAGTTGAGCGAGAGAGTAAGTAGTATAGGGCATTATCCATTAGTAGGCGACGGTTGTAATGGTAGTAAGAATGTATAGCCGTCTTTGCAGCGGACGTGGGAGTGGGAAGCATAAGGGCTGAAGCCGGGGGTAACATGTCGGATGCGATCATACCAGCACTAAAGCACCGGATCCCATCAGAACTCCGAAGTTAAGCGTGCTTGGGCGAGAGTAGTACTAGGATGGGTGACCTCCTGGGAAGTCCTCGTGTTGCATTCCCTTTTTAATTATTTTTGTACGTACGTGAGGAACAGAACGCACGTGCGTGATATATATTAAGCCTGTCATCATATTTTTGACATTTGCGATATGTTTTAGCTCGGAGCTCGTTAGTCACGCGGCTAGGGAGAGTTGGGGCGCGAAAAGCGCGTTGTGAAAGGGGTGTAAAATACGTGTTGCTGCGGTATAGAGGGAGGGGTGGAAATCGTGGTAAACTCGTCTTCGTAGTTGAGCGAGAGAGTAAGTAGTATAGGGCATTATCCATTAGTAGGCGACGGTTGTAATGGTAGTAAGAATGTATAGCCGTCTTTGCAGCGGCCGTGGGAGTGGGAAGCATAAGGGATGAAGCCGGGGGTAACATGTCGGATGCGATCATACCAGCACTAAAGCACGGGATCCCATCAGAACTCCGAAGTTAAGCGTGCTTGGGCGAGAGTAGTACTAGGATGGGTGACCTCCTGGGAAGTCCTCGTGTTGCATTCCCTTTTTAATTATTTTTGTACGTACGTGAGGAACAGAACGCACGTGCGTGATATATATTAAGCCTGTCATCATATTTTTGACATTTGCGATATGTTTTAGCTCGGAGCTCGTTAGTCACGCGGCTAGGGAGAGTTGGGGCGCGAAAAGCGCGTTGTGAAAGGGGTGTAAAATACGTGTTGCTGCGATATAGAGGGAGGGGTGGAAATCGTGGTAAACTCGTCTTCGTAGTTGAGCGAGAGAGTAAGTAGTATAGGGCATTATCCATTAGTAGGCGACGGTTGTAATGGTAGTAAGAATGTATAGCCGTCTTTGCAGCGGACGTGGGAGTGGGAAGCATAAGGGATGAAGCCGGGGGTAACATGTCGGATGCGATCATACCAGCACTAAAGCACCGGATCCCATCAGAACTCCGAAGTTAAGCGTGCTTGGGCGAGAGTAGTACTAGGATGGGTGACCTCCTGGGAAGTCCTCGTGTTGCATTCCCTTTTTAATTATTTTTGTACGTACGTGAGGAACAGAACGCACGTGCGTGATATATATTAAGCCTGTCATCATATTTTTGACATTTGCGATATGTTTTAGCTCGGAGCTCGTTAGTCACGCGGCTAGGGAGAGTTGGGGCGCGAAAAGCGCGTTGTGAAAGGGGTGTAAAATACGTGTTGCTGCGGTATAGAGGGAGGGGTGGAAATCGTGGTAAACTCGTCTTCGTAGTTGAGCGAGAGAGTAAGTAGTATAGGGCATTATCCATTAGTAGGCGACGGTTGTAATGGTAGTAAGAATGTATAGCCGTCTTTGCAGCGGACGTGGGAGTGGGAAGCATAAGGGCTGAAGCCGGGGGTAACATGTCGGATGCGATCATACCAGCACTAAAGCACCGGATCCCATCAGAACTCCGAAGTTAAGCGTGCTTGGGCGAGAGTAGTACTAGGATGGGTGACCTCCTGGGAAGTCCTCGTGTTGCATTCCCTTTTTAATTATTTTTGTACGTACGTGAGGAACAGAACGCACGTGCGTGATATATATTAAGCCTGTCATCATATTTTTGACATTTGCGATATGTTTTAGCTCGGAGCTCGTTAGTCACGCGGCTAGGGAGAGTTGGGGCGCGAAAAGCGCGTTGTGAAAGGGGTGTAAAATACGTGTTGCTGCGGTATAGAGGGAGGGGTGGAAATCGTGGTAAACTCGTCTTCGTAGTTGAGCGAGAGAGTAAGTAGTATAGGGCATTATCCATTAGTAGGCGACGGTTGTAATGGTAGTAAGAATGTATAGCCGTCTTTGCAGCGGCCGTGGGAGTGGGAAGCATAAGGGATGAAGCCGGGGGTAACATGTCGGATGCGATCATACCAGCACTAAAGCACGGGATCCCATCAGAACTCCGAAGTTAAGCGTGCTTGGGCGAGAGTAGTACTAGGATGGGTGACCTCCTGGGAAGTCCTCGTGTTGCATTCCCTTTTTAATTATTTTTGTACGTACGTGAGGAACAGAACGCACGTGCGTGATATATATTAAGCCTGTCATCATATTTTTGACATTTGCGATATGTTTTAGCTCGGAGCTCGTTAGTCACGCGGCTAGGGAGAGTTGGGGCGCGAAAAGCGCGTTGTGAAAGGGGTGTAAAATACGTGTTGCTGCGGTATAGAGGGAGGGGTGGAAATCGTGGTAAACTCGTCTTCGTAGTTGAGCGAGAGAGTAAGTAGTATAGGGCATTATCCATTAGTAGGCGACGGTTGTAATGGTAGTAAGAATGTATAGCCGTCTTTGCAGCGGCCGTGGGAGTGGGAAGCATAAGGGATGAAGCCGGGGGTAACATGTCGGATGCGATCATACCAGCACTAAAGCACGGGATCCCATCAGAACTCCGAAGTTAAGCGTGCTTGGGCGAGAGTAGTACTAGGATGGGTGACCTCCTGGGAAGTCCTCGTGTTGCATTCCCTTTTTAATTATTTTTGTACGTACGTGAGGAACAGAACGCACGTGCGTGATATATATTAAGCCTGTCATCATATTTTTGACATTTGCGATATGTTTTAGCTCGGAGCTCGTTAGTCACGCGGCTAGGGAGAGTTGGGGCGCGAAAAGCGCGTTGTGAAAGGGGTGTAAAATACGTGTTGCTGCGATATAGAGGGAGGGGTGGAAATCGTGGTAAACTCGTCTTCGTAGTTGAGCGAGAGAGTAAGTAGTATAGGGCATTATCCATTAGTAGGCGACGGTTGTAATGGTAGTAAGAATGTATAGCCGTCTTTGCAGCGGACGTGGGAGTGGGAAGCATAAGGGATGAAGCCGGGGGTAACATGTCGGATGCGATCATACCAGCACTAAAGCACCGGATCCCATCAGAACTCCGAAGTTAAGCGTGCTTGGGCGAGAGTAGTACTAGGATGGGTGACCTCCTGGGAAGTCCTCGTGTTGCATTCCCTTTTTAATTATTTTTGTACGTACGTGAGGAACAGAACGCACGTGCGTGATATATATTAAGCCTGTCATCATATTTTTGACATTTGCGATATGTTTTAGCTCGGAGCTCGTTAGTCACGCGGCTAGGGAGAGTTGGGGCGCGAAAAGCGCGTTGTGAAAGGGGTGTAAAATACGTGTTGCTGCGGTATAGAGGGAGGGGTGGAAATCGTGGTAAACTCGTCTTCGTAGTTGAGCGAGAGAGTAAGTAGTATAGGGCATTATCCATTAGTAGGCGACGGTTGTAATGGTAGTAAGAATGTATAGCCGTCTTTGCAGCGGACGTGGGAGTGGGAAGCATAAGGGCTGAAGCCGGGGGTAACATGTCGGATGCGATCATACCAGCACTAAAGCACCGGATCCCATCAGAACTCCGAAGTTAAGCGTGCTTGGGCGAGAGTAGTACTAGGATGGGTGACCTCCTGGGAAGTCCTCGTGTTGCATTCCCTTTTTAATTATTTTTGTACGTACGTGAGGAACAGAACGCACGTGCGTGATATATATTAAGCCTGTCATCATATTTTTGACATTTGCGATATGTTTTAGCTCGGAGCTCGTTAGTCACGCGGCTAGGGAGAGTTGGGGCGCGAAAAGCGCGTTGTGAAAGGGGTGTAAAATACGTGTTGCTGCGGTATAGAGGGAGGGGTGGAAATCGTGGTAAACTCGTCTTCGTAGTTGAGCGAGAGAGTAAGTAGTATAGGGCATTATCCATTAGTAGGCGACGGTTGTAATGGTAGTAAGAATGTATAGCCGTCTTTGCAGCGGCCGTGGGAGTGGGAAGCATAAGGGATGAAGCCGGGGGTAACATGTCGGATGCGATCATACCAGCACTAAAGCACGGGATCCCATCAGAACTCCGAAGTTAAGCGTGCTTGGGCGAGAGTAGTACTAGGATGGGTGACCTCCTGGGAAGTCCTCGTGTTGCATTCCCTTTTTAATTATTTTTGTACGTACGTGAGGAACAGAACGCACGTGCGTGATATATATTAAGCCTGTCATCATATTTTTGACATTTGCGATATGTTTTAGCTCGGAGCTCGTTAGTCACGCGGCTAGGGAGAGTTGGGGCGCGAAAAGCGCGTTGTGAAAGGGGTGTAAAATACGTGTTGCTGCGATATAGAGGGAGGGGTGGAAATCGTGGTAAACTCGTCTTCGTAGTTGAGCGAGAGAGTAAGTAGTATAGGGCATTATCCATTAGTAGGCGACGGTTGTAATGGTAGTAAGAATGTATAGCCGTCTTTGCAGCGGACGTGGGAGTGGGAAGCATAAGGGATGAAGCCGGGGGTAACATGTCGGATGCGATCATACCAGCACTAAAGCACCGGATCCCATCAGAACTCCGAAGTTAAGCGTGCTTGGGCGAGAGTAGTACTAGGATGGGTGACCTCCTGGGAAGTCCTCGTGTTGCATTCCCTTTTTAATTATTTTTGTACGTACGTGAGGAACAGAACGCACGTGCGTGATATATATTAAGCCTGTCATCATATTTTTGACATTTGCGATATGTTTTAGCTCGGAGCTCGTTAGTCACGCGGCTAGGGAGAGTTGGGGCGCGAAAAGCGCGTTGTGAAAGGGGTGTAAAATACGTGTTGCTGCGGTATAGAGGGAGGGGTGGAAATCGTGGTAAACTCGTCTTCGTAGTTGAGCGAGAGAGTAAGTAGTATAGGGCATTATCCATTAGTAGGCGACGGTTGTAATGGTAGTAAGAATGTATAGCCGTCTTTGCAGCGGACGTGGGAGTGGGAAGCATAAGGGATGAAGCCGGGGGTAACATGTCGGATGCGATCATACCAGCACTAAAGCACCGGATCCCATCAGAACTCCGAAGTTAAGCGTGCTTGGGCGAGAGTAGTACTAGGATGGGTGACCTCCTGGGAAGTCCTCGTGTTGCATTCCCTTTTTAATTATTTTTGTACGTACGTGAGGAACAGAACGCACGTGCGTGATATATATTAAGCCTGTCATCATATTTTTGACATTTGCGATATGTTTTAGCTCGGAGCTCGTTAGTCACGCGGCTAGGGAGAGTTGGGGCGCGAAAAGCGCGTTGTGAAAGGGGTGTAAAATACGTGTTGCTGCGGTATAGAGGGAGGGGTGGAAATCGTGGTAAACTCGTCTTCGTAGTTGAGCGAGAGAGTAAGTAGTATAGGGCATTATCCATTAGTAGGCGACGGTTGTAATGGTAGTAAGAATGTATAGCCGTCTTTGCAGCGGACGTGGGAGTGGGAAGCATAAGGGCTGAAGCCGGGGGTAACATGTCGGATGCGATCATACCAGCACTAAAGCACCGGATCCCATCAGAACTCCGAAGTTAAGCGTGCTTGGGCGAGAGTAGTACTAGGATGGGTGACCTCCTGGGAAGTCCTCGTGTTGCATTCCCTTTTTAATTATTTTTGTACGTACGTGAGGAACAGAACGCACGTGCGTGATATATATTAAGCCTGTCATCATATTTTTGACATTTGCGATATGTTTTAGCTCGGAGCTCGTTAGTCACGCGGCTAGGGAGAGTTGGGGCGCGAAAAGCGCGTTGTGAAAGGGGTGTAAAATACGTGTTGCTGCGGTATAGAGGGAGGGGTGGAAATCGTGGTAAACTCGTCTTCGTAGTTGAGCGAGAGAGTAAGTAGTATAGGGCATTATCCATTAGTAGGCGACGGTTGTAATGGTAGTAAGAATGTATAGCCGTCTTTGCAGCGGCCGTGGGAGTGGGAAGCATAAGGGATGAAGCCGGGGGTAACATGTCGGATGCGATCATACCAGCACTAAAGCACGGGATCCCATCAGAACTCCGAAGTTAAGCGTGCTTGGGCGAGAGTAGTACTAGGATGGGTGACCTCCTGGGAAGTCCTCGTGTTGCATTCCCTTTTTAATTATTTTTGTACGTACGTGAGGAACAGAACGCACGTGCGTGATATATATTAAGCCTGTCATCATATTTTTGACATTTGCGATATGTTTTAGCTCGGAGCTCGTTAGTCACGCGGCTAGGGAGAGTTGGGGCGCGAAAAGCGCGTTGTGAAAGGGGTGTAAAATACGTGTTGCTGCGGTATAGAGGGAGGGGTGGAAATCGTGGTAAACTCGTCTTCGTAGTTGAGCGAGAGAGTAAGTAGTATAGGGCATTATCCATTAGTAGGCGACGGTTGTAATGGTAGTAAGAATGTATAGCCGTCTTTGTAGCGGACGTGGGAGTGGGAAGCATAAGGGATGAAGCCGGGGGTAACATGTCGGATGCGATCATACCAGCACTAAAGCACCGGATCCCATCAGAACTCCGAAGTTAAGCGTGCTTGGGCGAGAGTAGTACTAGGATGGGTGACCTCCTGGGAAGTCCTCGTGTTGCATTCCCTTTTTAATTATTTTTGTACGTACGTGAGGAACAGAACGCACGTGCGTGATATATATTAAGCCTGTCATCATATTTTTGACATTTGCGATATGTTTTAGCTCGGAGCTCGTTAGTCACGCGGCTAGGGAGAGTTGGGGCGCGAAAAGCGCGTTGTGAAAGGGGTGTAAAATACGTGTTGCTGCGGTATAGAGGGAGGGGTGGAAATCGTGGTAAACTCGTCTTCGTAGTTGAGCGAGAGAGTAAGTAGTATAGGGCATTATCCATTAGTAGGCGACGGTTGTAATGGTGGTAAGAATGTATAGCCGTCTTCGTAGCGGACGTGGGAGTGGGAAGCATAAGGGATGAAGCCGGGGGTAACATGTTGGATGCGATCATACCAGCACTAAAGCACCGGATCCCATCAGAACTCCGAAGTTAAGCGTGCTTGGGCGAGAGTAGTACTAGGATGGGTGACCTCCTGGGAAGTCCTCGTGTTGCATTCCCTTTTTAATTATTTTTGTACGTACGTGAGGAACAGAACGCACGTGCGTGATATATATTAAGCCTGTCATCATATTTTTGACATTTGCGATATGTTTTAGCTCGGAGCTCGTTAGTCACGCGGCTAGGGAGAGTTGGGGCGCGAAAAACGCGTTGTGAAAGGGGTGTAAAATACGTGTTGCTGCGGTATAGAGGGAGGGGTGGAAATCGTGGTAAACTCGTCTTCGTAGTTGAGCGAGAGAGTAAGTAGTATAGGGCATTATCCATTAGTAGGCGACGGTTGTAATGGTAGTAAGAATGTATAGCCGTCTTTGTAGCGGACGTGGGAGTGGGAAGCATAAGGGATGAAGCCGGGGGTAACATGTCTGATGCGATCATACCAGCACTAAAGCACCGGATCCCATCAGAACTCCGAAGTTAAGCGTGCTTGGGCGAGAGTAGTACTAGGATGGGTGACCTCCTGGGATGTCCTCGTGTTGCATTCCCTTTTTAATTATTTTTGTACGTACGTGAGGAACAGAACGCACGTGCGTGATATATATTAAGCCTGTCATCATATTTTTGACATTTGCGATATGTTTTAGCTCGGAGCTCGTTAGTCACGCGGCTAGGGAGAGTTGGGGCGCGAAAAGCGCGTTGTGAAAGGGGTGTAAAATACGTGTTGCTGCGGTATAGAGGGAGGGGTGGAAATCGTGGTAAACTCGTCTTCGTAGTTGAGCGAGAGAGTAAGTAGTATAGGGCATTATCCATTAGTAGGCGACGGTTGTAATGGTAGTAAGAATGTATAGCCGTCTTTGTAGCGGACGTGGGAGTGGGAAGCATAAGGGATGAAGCCGGGGGTAACATGTCGGATGCGATCATACCAGCACTAAAGCACCGGATCCCATCAGAACTCCGAAGTTAAGCGTGCTTGGGCGAGAGTAGTACTAGGATGGGTGACCTCCTGGGAAGTCCTCGTGTTGCATTCCCTTTTTAATTATTTTTGTACGTACGTGAGGAACAGAACGCACGTGCGTGATATATATTAAGCCTGTCATCATATTTTTGACATTTGCGATATGTTTTAGCTCGGAGCTCGTTAGTCACGCGGCTAGGGAGAGTTGGGGCGCGAAAAGCGCGTTGTGAAAGGGGTGTAAAATACGTGTTGCTGCGGTATAGAGGGAGGGGTGGAAATCGTGGTAAACTCGTCTTCGTAGTTGAGCGAGAGAGTAAGTAGTATAGGGCATTATCCATTAGTAGGCGACGGTTGTAATGGTAGTAAGAATGTATAGCCGTCTTTGTAGCGGACGTGGGAGTGGGAAGCATAAGGGATGAAGCCGGTGGTAATATGTCGGATGCGATCATACCAGCACTAAAGCACCGGATCCCATCAGAACTCCGAAGTTAAGCGTGCTTGGGCGAGAGTAGTACTAGGATGGGTGACCTCCTGGGAAGTCCTCGTGTTGCATTCGCTTTTTAATTATTTTTGTACGTACGTGAGGAACAGAACGCACGTGCGTGATATATATTAAGCCTGTCATCATATTTTTGACATTTGCGATATGTTTTAGCTCGGAGCTCGTTAGTCACGCGGCTAGGGAGAGTTGGGGCGCGAAAAGCGCGTTGTGAAAGGGGTGTAAAATACGTGTTGCTGCGGTATAGAGGGAGGGGTGGAAATCGTGGTAAACTCGTCTTCGTAGTTGAGCGAGAGAGTAAGTAGTATAGGGCATTATCCATTAGTAGGCGACGGTTGTAATGGTAGTAAGAATGTATAGCCGTCTTTGCAGCGGACGTGGGAGTGGGAAGCATAAGGGATGAAGCCGGTGGTAATATGTCGGATGCGATCATACCAGCACTAAAGCACCGGATCCCATCAGAACTCCGAAGTTAAGCGTGCTTGGGCGAGAGTAGTACTAGGATGGGTGACCTCCTGGGAAGTCCTCGTGTTGCATTCCCTTTTTAATTATTTTTGTACGTACGTGAGGAACAGAACGCACGTGCGTGATATATATTAAGCCTGTCATCATATTTTTGACATTTGCGATATGTTTTAGCTCGGAGCTCGTTAGTCACGCGGCTAGGGAGAGTTGGGGCGCGAAAAGCGCGTTGTGAAAGGGGTGTAAAATACGTGTTGCTGCGGTATAGAGGGAGGGGTGGAAATCGTGGTAAACTCGTCTTCGTAGTTGAGCGAGAGAGTAAGTAGTATAGGGCATTATCCATTAGTAGGCGACGGTTGTAATGGTAGTAAGAATGTATAGCCGTCTTTGTAGCGGACGTGGGAGTGGGAAGCATAAGGGCTGAAGCCGGGGGTAACATGTCGGATGCGATCATACCAGCACTAAAGCACCGGATCCCATCAGAACTCCGAAGTTAAGCGTGCTTGGGCGAGAGTAGTACTAGGATGGGTGACCTCCTGGGAAGTCCTCGTGTTGCATTCCCTTTTTAATTATTTTTGTACGTACGTGAGGAACAGAACGCACGTGCGTGATATATATTAAGCCTGTCATCATATTTTTGACATTTGCGATATGTTTTAGCTCGGAGCTCGTTAGTCACGCGGCTAGGGAGAGTTGGGGCGCGAAAAGCGCGTTGTGAAAGGGGTGTAAAATACGTGTTGCTGCGGTATAGAGGGAGGGGTGGAAATCGTGGTAAACTCGTCTTCGTAGTTGAGCGAGAGAGTAAGTAGTATAGGGCATTATCCATTAGTAGGCGACGGTTGTAATGGTAGTAAGAATGTATAGCCGTCTTTGTAGCGGACGTGGGAGTGGGAAGCATAAGGGATGAAGCCGGGGGTAACATGTCGAATGCGATCATACCAGCACTAAAGCACCGGATCCCATCAGAACTCCGAAGTTAAGCGTGCTTGGGCGAGAGTAGTACTAGGATGGGTGACCTCTTGGGAAGTCCTCGTGTTGCATTCCCTTTTTAATTATTTTTGTACGTACGTGAGGAACAGAACGCACGTGCGTGATATATATTAAGCCTGTCATCATATTTTTGACATTTGCGATATGTTTTAGCTCGGAGCTCGCTAGTCACGCGGCTAGGGAGAGTTGGGGCGCGAAAAGCGCATTGTGAAAGGGGTGTAAAATACGTGTTGCTGCGGTATAGAGGGAGGGGTGGAAATCGTGGTAAACTCGTCTTCGTAGTTGAGCGAGAGAGTAAGTAGTATAGGGCATTATCCATTAGTAGGCGACGGTTGTAATGGTAGTAAGAATGTATAGCCGTCTTTGTAGCGGACGTGGGAGTGGGAAGCATAAGGGATGAAGCCGGGGGTAACATGTCGGATGCGATCATACCAGCACTAAAGCACCGAATCCCATCAGAACTCCGAAGTTAAGCGTGCTTGGGCGAGAGTAGTACTAGGATGGGTGACCTCCTGGGAAGTCCTCGTGTTGCATTCCCTTTTTAATTATTTTTGTACGTACGTGAGGAACAGAACGCACGTGCGTGATATATATTAAGCCTGTCATCATATTTTTGACATTTGCGATATGTTTTAGCTCGGAGCTCGTTAGTCACGCGGCTAGGGAGAGTTGGGGCGCGAAAAACGCGTTGTGAAAGGGGTGTAAAATACGTGTTGCTGCGGTATAGAGGGAGGGGTGGAAATCGTGGTAAACTCGTCTTCGTAGTTGAGCGAGAGAGTAAGTAGTATAGGGCATTATCCATTAGTAGGCGACGGTTGTAATGGTAGTAAGAATGTATAGCCGTCTTTGTAGCGGACGTGGGAGTGGGAAGCATAAGGGATGAAGCCGGGGGTAACATGTCTGATGCGATCATACCAGCACTAAAGCACCGGATCCCATCAGAACTCCGAAGTTAAGCGTGCTTGGGCGAGAGTAGTACTAGGATGGGTGACCTCCTGGGATGTCCTCGTGTTGCATTCCCTTTTTAATTATTTTTGTACGTACGTGAGGAACAGAACGCACGTGCGTGATATATATTAAGCCTGTCATCATATTTTTGACATTTGCGATATGTTTTAGCTCGGAGCTCGTTAGTCACGCGGCTAGGGAGAGTTGGGGCGCGAAAAGCGCGTTGTGAAAGGGGTGTAAAATACGTGTTGCTGCGGTATAGAGGGAGGGGTGGAAATCGTGGTAAACTCGTCTTCATAGTTGAGCGAGAGAGTAAGTAGTATAGGGCATTATCCATTAGTAGGCGACGGTTGTAATGGTAGTAAGAATGTATAGCCGTCTTTGTAGCGGACGTGGGAGTGGGAAGCATAAGGGATGAAGCCGGGGGTAACATGTCTGATGCGATCATACCAGCACTAAAGCACCGGATCCCATCAGAACTCCGAAGTTAAGCGTGCTTGGGCGAGAGTAGTACTAGGATGGGTGACCTCCTGGGATGTCCTCGTGTTGCATTCCCTTTTTAATTATTTTTGTACGTACGTGAGGAACAGAACGCACGTGCGTGATATATATTAAGCCTGTCATCATATTTTTGACATTTGCGATATGTTTTAGCTCGGAGCTCGTTAGTCACGCGGCTAGGGAGAGTTGGGGCGCGAAAAGCGCGTTGTGAAAGGGGTGTAAAATACGTGTTGCTGCGGTATAGAGGGAGGGGTGGAAATCGTGGTAAACTCGTCTTCGTAGTTGAGCGAGAGAGTAAGTAGTATAGGGCATTATCCATTAGTAGGCGACGGTTGTAATGGTAGTAAGAATGTATAGCCGTCTTTGCAGCGGACGTGGGAGTGGGAAGCATAGGGGATGAAGCCGGGGGTAACATGTCGGATGCGATCATACCAGCACTAAAGCACCGGATCCCATCAGAACTCCGAAGTTAAGCGTGCTTGGGCGAGAGTAGTACTAGGATGGGTGACCTCCTGGGAAGTCCTCGTGTTGCATTCCCTTTTTAATTATTTTTGTACGTACGTGAGGAACAGAACGCACGTGCGTGATATATATTAAGCCTGTCATCATATTTTTGACATTTGCGATATGTTTTAGCTCGGAGCTCGTTAGTCACGCGGCTAGGGAGAGTTGGGGCGCGAAAAGCGCGTTGTGAAAGGGGTGTAAAATACGTGTTGCTGCGGTATAGAGGGAGGGGTGGAAATCGTGGTAAACTCGTCTTCGTAGTTGAGCGAGAGAGTAAGTAGTATAGGGCATTATCCATTAGTAGGCGACGGTTGTAATGGTAGTAAGAATGTATAGCCGTCTTTGCAGCGGACGTGGGAGTGGGAAGCATAAGGGATGAAGCCGGTGGTAACATGTCGGATGCGATCATACCAGCACTAAAGCACCGGATCCCATCAGAACTCCGAAGTTAAGCGTGCTTGGGCGAGAGTAGTACTAGGATGGGTGACCTCCTGGGAAATCCTCGTGTTGCATTCCCTTTTTAATTATTTTTGTACGTACGTGAGGAACAGAACGCACGTGCGTGATATATATTAAGCCTGTCATCATATTTTTGACATTTGCGATATGTTTTAGCTCGGAGCTCGTTAGTCACGCGGCTAGGGAGAGTTGGGGCGCGAAAAGCGCGTTGTGAAAGGGGTGTAAAATACGTGTTGCTGCGGTATAGAGGGAGGGGTGGAAATCGTTATAAACTCGTCTTCGTAGTTGAGCGAGAGAGTAAGTAGTATAGGGCATTATCCATTAGTAGGCGACGGTTGTAATGGTAGTAAGAATGTATAGCCGTCTTTGCAGCGGACGTGGGAGTGGGAAGCATAGGGGATGAAGCCGGGGGTAGCATGTCGGATGCGATCATACCAGCACTAAAGCACCGGATCCCATCAGAACTCCGAAGTTAAGCGTGCTTGGGCGAGAGTAGTACTAGGATGGGTGACCTCCTGGGAAGTCCTCGTGTTGCATTCCCTTTTTAATTATTTTTGTACGTACGTGAGGAACAGAACGCACGTGCGTGATATATATTAAGCCTGTCATCATATTTTTGACATTTGCGATATGTTTTAGCTCGGAGCTCGTTAGTCACGCGGCTAGGGAGAGTTGGGGCGCGAAAAGCGCGTTGTGAAAGGGGTGTAAAATACGTGTTGCTGCGGTATAGAGGGAGGGGTGGAAATCGTGGTAAACTCGTCTTCGTAGTTGAGCGAGAGAGTAAGTAGTATAGGGCATTATCCATTAGTAGGCGACGGTTGTAATGGTAGTAAGAATGTATAGCCGTCTTTGCAGCGGACGTGGGAGTGGGAAGCATAAGGGATGAAGCCGGGGGTAACATGTCGGATGCGATCATACCAGCACTAAAGCACCGGATCCCATCAGAACTCCGAAGTTAAGCGTGCTTGGGCGAGAGTAGTACTAGGATGGGTGACCTCCTGGGAAGTCCTCGTGTTGCATTCCCTTTTTAATTATTTTTGTACGTACGTGAGGAACAGAACGCACGTGCGTGATATATATTAAGCCTGTCATCATATTTTTGACATTTGCGATATGTTTTAGCTCGGAGCTCGTTAGTCACGCGGCTAGGAAGAGTTGGGGCGCGAAAAGCGCGTTGTGAAAGGGGTGTAAAATACGTGTTGCTGCGGTATAGAGGGAGGGGTGGAAATCGTGGTAAACTCGTCTTCGTAGTTGAGCGAGAGAGTAAGTTGTATAGGGCATTATCCATTAGTAGGCGACGGTTGTAATGGTAGTAAGAATGTATAGCCGTCTTTGCAGCGGACGTGGGAGTGGGAAGCATAGGGGATGAAGCCGGGGGTAACATGTCGGATGCGATCATACCAGCACTAAATCACCGGATCCCATCAGAACTCCGAAGTTAAGCGTGCTTGGGCGAGAGTAGTACTAGGATGGGTGACCTCCTGGGAAGTCCTCGTGTTGCATTCCCTTTTTAATTATTTTTGTACGTACGTGAGGAACAGAACGCACGTGCGTGATATATATTAAGCCTGTCATCATATTTTTGACATTTGCGATATGTTTTAGCTCGGAGCTCGTTAGTCACGCGGCTAGGGAGAGTTGGGGCGCGAAAAGCGCGTTGTGAAAGGGGTGTAAAATACGTGTTGCTGCGGTATAGAGGGAGGGGTGGAAATCGTGGTAAACTCGTCTTCGTAGTTGAGCGAGAGAGTAAGTAGTATAGGGCATTATCCATTAGTAGGCGACGGTTGTAATGGTAGTAAGAATGTATAGCCGTCTTTGTAGCGGACGTGGGAGTGGGAAGCATAAGGGATGAAGCCGGGGGTAACATGTCGGATGCGATCATACAAGCACTAAAGCACCGGATCCCATCAGAACTCCGAAGTTAAGCGTGCTTGGGCGAGAGTAGTACTAGGATGGGTGACCTCCTGGGAAGTCCTCGTGTTGCATTCCCTTTTTAATTATTTTTGTACGTACGTGAGGAACAGAACGCACGTGCGTGATATATATTAAGCCTGTCATCATATTTTTGACATTTGCGATATGTTTTAGCTCGGAGCTCGTTAGTCACGCGGCTAGGGAGAGTTGGGGCGCGAAAAGCGCGTTGTGAAAGGGGTGTAAAATACGTGTTGCTGCGGTATAGAGGGAGGGGTGGAAATCGTGGTAAACTCGTCTTCGTAGTTGAGCGAGAGAGTAAGTAGTATAGGGCATTATCCATTAGTAGGCGACGGTTGTAATGGTAGTAAGAATGTATAGCCGTCTTTGCAGCGGACGTGGCAGTGGGAAGCATAAGGGATGAAGCCGGGGGTAACATGTCGGATGCGATCATACCAGCACTAAAGCACCGGATCCCATCAGAACTCCGAAGTTAAGCGTGCTTGGGCGAGAGTAGTACTAGGATGGGTGACCTCCTGGGAAGTCCTCGTGTTGCATTCCCTTTTTAATTACTTTTGTACGTACGTGAGGAACAGAAACCACGTGCGTGATATATATTAAGCCTGTCATCATATTTTTGACATTTGCGATATGTTTTAGCTCGGAGCTCGTTAGTCACGCGGCTAGGGAGAGTTGGGGCGCGAAAAGCGCGTTGTGAAAGGGGTGTAAAATACGTGTTGCTGCGGTATAGAGGGAGGGGTGGAAATCGTGGTAAACTCGTCTTCGTAGTTGAGCGAGAGAGTAAGTAGTATAGGGCATTATCCATTAGTAGGCGACGGTTGTAATGGTAGTAAGAATGTATAGCCGTCTTTGCAGCGGACGTGGGAGTGGGAAGCATAGGGGATGAAGCCGGGGGTAACATGTCGGATGCGATCATACCAGCACTAAAGCACCGGATCCCATCAGAACTCCGAAGTTAAGCGTGCTTGGGCGAGAGTAGTACTACGATGGGTGACCTCCTGGGAAGTCCTCGTGTTGTATTCCCTTTTTAATTATTTTTGTACGTACGTGAGGAACAGAACGCACGTGCGTGATATATATTAAGCCTGTCATCATATTTTTGACATTTGCGATATGTTTTAGCTCGGAGCTCGTTAGTCACGCGGCTAGGGAGAGTTGGGGCGCGAAAAGCGCGTTGTGAAAGGGGTGTAAAATACGTGTTGCTGCGGTATAGAGGGAGGGGTGGAAATCGTGGTAAACTCCTCTTCGTAGTTGAGCGAGAGAGTAAGTAGTATAGGGCATTATCCATTAGTAGGCGACGGTTGTAATGGTAGTAAGAATGTATAACCGTCTTTGCAGCGGACGTGGGAGTGGGAAGCATAGGGGATGAAGCCGGGGGTAACATGTCGGATGCGATCATACCAGCACTAAAGCACCGGATCCCATCAGAACTCCGAAGTTAAGCGTGCTTGGGCGAGAGTAGTACTAGGATGGGTGACCTCCTGGGAAGTCCTCGTGTTGCATTCCCTTTTTAATTATTTTTGTACGTACGTGAGGAACAGAACGCACGTGCGTGATATATATTAAGCCTGTCATCATATTTTTGACATTTGCGATATGTTTTAGCTCGGAGCTCGTTAGTCACGCGGCTAGGGAGAGTTGGGGCGCGAAAAGCGCGTTGTGAAAGGGGTGTAAAATACGTGTTGCTGCGGTATAGAGGGAGGGGTGGAAATCGTGGTAAACTCGTCTTCGTAGTTGAGCGAGAGAGTAAGTAGTATAGGGCATTATCCATTAGTAGGCGACGGTTGTAATGGTAGTAAGAATGTATAGCCGTCTTTGCAGCGGACGTGGGAGTGGGAAGCATAAGGGATGAAGCCGGGGGTAACATGTCGGATGCGATCATACCAGCACTAAAGCACCGGATCCCATCAGAACTCCGAAGTTAAGTGTGCTTGGGCGAGAGTAGTACTAGGATGGGTGACCTCCTGGGAAGTCCTCGTGTTGCATTCCCTTTTTAATTATTTTTGTACGTACGTGAGGAACAGAACGCACGTGCGTGATATATATTAAGCCTGTCATCATATTTTTGACATTTGCGATATGTTTTAGCTCGGAGCTCGTTAGTCACGCGGCTAGGGAGAGTTGGGGCGCGAAAAGCGCGTTGTGAAAGGGGTGTAAAATACGTGTTGCTGCGGTATAGAGGGAGGGGTGGAAATCGTGGTAAACTCGTCTTCGTAGTTGAGCGAGAGAGTAAGTGGTATAGGGCATTATCCATTAGTAGGCGACGGTTGTAATGGTAGTAAGAATGTATAGCCGTCTTTGCAGCGGACGTGGGAGTGGGAAGCATAGGGGATGAAGCCGGGGGTAACATGTCGGATGCGATCATACCAGCACTAAAGCACCGGATCCCATCAGAACTCCGAAGTTAAGCGTGCTTGGGCGAGAGTAGTACTACGATGGGTGACCTCCTGGGAAGTCCTCCTGTTGTATTCCATTTTTAATTATTTTTGTACGTACGTGAGGAACAGAACGCACGTGCGTGATATATATTAAGCCTGTCATCATATTTTTGACATTTGCGATATGTTTTAGCTCGGAGCTCGTTAGTCACGCGGCTAGGGAGAGTTGGGGCGCGAAAAGCGCGTTGTGAAAGGGGTGTAAAATACGTGTTGCTGCGGTATAGAGGGAGGGGTGGAAATCGTGGTAAACTCGTCTTCGTAGTTGAGCGAGAGAGTAAGTAGTATAGGGCATTATCCATTAGTAGGCGACGGTTGTAATGGTAGTAAGAATGTATAGCCGTCTTTGCAGCGGACGTGGGAGTGGGAAGCATAGGGGATGAAGCCGGGGGCAACATGTTGGATGCGATCATACCAGCACTAAAGCACCGGATCCCATCAGAACTCCGAAGTTAAGCGTGCTTGGGCGAGAGTAGTACTAGGATGGGTGACCTCCTGGGAAGTCCGCGTGTTGCATTCCCTTTTTAATTATTTTTGTACGTACGTGAGGAACAGAACGCACGTGCGTGATATATATTAAGCATGTCATCATATTTTTGACATTTGCGATATGTTTTAGCTCGGAGCTCGTTAGTCACGCGGCTAGGGAGAGTTGGGGCGCGAAAAGCGCGTTGTGAAAGGGTGTAAAATACGTGTTGCTGCGGTATAGAGGGAGGGGTGGAAATCGTGGTAAACTCGTCTTCGTAGTTGAGCGAGAGAGTAAGTAGTATAGGGCATTATCCATTAGTAGGCGACGGTTGTAATGGTAGTAAGAATGTATAGCCGTCTTTGCAGCGGACGTGGGAGTGGGAAGCATAGGGGATGAAGCCGGGGGTAACATGTCGGATGCGATCATACCAGCACTAAAGCACCGGATCCCATCAGAACTCCGAAGTTAAGCGTGCTTGGGCGAGAGTAGTACTAGGATGGGTGACCTCCTGGGAAGTCCTCGTGTTGCATTCCCTTTTTAATTATTTTTGTACGTACGTGAGGAACAGAACGCACGTGCGTGATATATATTAAGCCTGTCATCATATTTTTGACATTTGCGATATGTTTTAGCTCGGAGCTCGTTAGTCACGCGGCTAGGGAGAGTTGGGGCGCGAAAAGCGCGTTGTGAAAGGGGTGTAAAATACGTGTTGCTGCGGTATAGAGGGAGGGGTGGAAATCGTGGTAAACTCGTCTTCGTAGTTGAGCGAGAGAGTAAGTGGTATAGGGCATTATCCATTAGTAGGCGACGGTTGTAATGGTAGTAAGAATGTATAGCCGTCTTTGCAGCGGACGTGGGAGTGGGAAGCATAGGGGATGAAGCCGGGGGTAACATGTCGGATGCGATCATACCAGCACTAAAGCACCGGATCCCATCAGAACTCCGAAGTTAAGCGTGCTTGGGCGAGAGTAGTACTAGGATGGGTGACCTCCTGGGAAGTCCTCGTGTTGCATTCCCTTTTTAATTATTTTTGTACGTACGTGAGGAACAGAACGCACGTGCGTGATATATATTAAGCCTGTCATCATATTTTTGACATTTGCGATATGTTTTAGCTCGGAGCTCGTTAGTCACGCGGCTAGGGAGAGTTGGGGCGCGAAAAGCGCGTTGTGAAAGGGGTGTAAAATACGTGTTGCTGCGGTATAGAGGGAGGGGTGGAAATCGTGGTAAACTCGTCTTCGTAGTTGAGCGAGAGAGTAAGTAGTATAGGGCATTATCCATTAGTAGGCGACGGTTGTAATGGTAGTAAGAATGTATAGCCGTCTTTGCAGCGGACGTGGGAGTGGGAAGCATAGGGGATGAAGCCGGGGGTAACATGTCGGATGCGATCATACCAGCACTAAAGCACCGGATCCCATCAGAACTCCGAAGTTAAGCGTGCTTGGGCGAGAGTAGTACTAGGATGGGTGACCTCCTGGGAAGTCCTCGTGTTGCATTCCCTTTTTAATTATTTTTGTACGTACGTGAGGAACAGAACGCACGTGCGTGATATATATTAAGCCTGTCATCATATTTTTGACATTTGCGATATGTTTTAGCTCGGAGCTCGTTAGTCACGCGGCTAGGGAGAGTTGGGGCGCGAAAAGCGCGTTGTGAAAGGGGTGTAAAATACGTGTTGCTGCGGTATAGAGGGAGGGGTGGAAATCGTGGTAAACTCGTCTTCGTAGTTGAGCGAGAGAGTAAGTAGTATAGGGCATTATCCATTAGTAGGCGACGGTTGTAATGGTAGTAAGAATGTATAGCCGTCTTTGCAGCGGACGTGGGAGTGGGAAGCATAGGGGATGAAGCCGGGGGTAACATGTCGGATGCGATCATACCAGCACTAAAGCACCGGATCCCATCAGAACTCCGAAGTTAAGCGTGCTTGGGCGAGAGTAGTACTAGGATGGGTGACCTCCTGGGAAGTCCTCGTGTTGCATTCCCTTTTTAATTATTTTTGTACGTACGTGAGGAACAGAACGCACGTGCGTGATATATATTAAGCCTGTCATCATATTTTTGACATTTGCGATATGTTTTAGCTCGGAGCTCGTTAGTCACGCGGCTAGGGAGAGTTGGGGCGCGAAAAGCGCGTTGTGAAAGGGGTGTAAAATACGTGTTGCTGCGGTATAGAGGGAGGGGTGGAAATCGTGGTAAACTCGTCTTCGTAGTTGAGCGAGAGAGTAAGTGGTATAGGGCATTATCCATTAGTAGGCGACGGTTGTAATGGTAGTAAGAATGTATAGCCGTCTTTGCAGCGGACGTGGGAGTGGGAAGCATAGGGGATGAAGCCGGGGGTAACATGTCGGATGCGATCATACCAGCACTAAAGCACCGGATCCCATCAGAACTCCGAAGTTAAGCGTGCTTGGGCGAGAGTAGTACTAGGATGGGTGACCTCCTGGGAAGTCCTCGTGTTGCATTCCCTTTTTAATTATTTTTGTACGTACGTGAGGAACAGAACGCACGTGCGTGATATATATTAAGCCTGTCATCATATTTTTGACATTTGCGATATGTTTTAGCTCGGAGCTCGTTAGTCACGCGGCTAGGGAGAGTTGGGGCGCGAAAAGCGCGTTGTGAAAGGGGTGTAAAATACGTGTTGCTGCGGTATAGAGGGAGGGGTGGAAATCGTGGTAAACTCGTCTTCGTAGTTGAGCGAGAGAGTAAGTAGTATAGGGCATTATCCATTAGTAGGCGACGGTTGTAATGGTAGTAAGAATGTATAGCCGTCTTTGCAGCGGACGTGGGAGTGGGAAGCATAGGGGATGAAGCCGGGGGTAACATGTCGGATGCGATCATACCAGCACTAAAGCACGGGATCCCATCAGAACTCCGAAGTTAAGCGTGCTTGGGCGAGAGTAGTACTAGGATGGGTGACCTCCTGGGAAGTCCTCGTGTTGCATTCCCTTTTTAATTATTTTTGTACGTACGTGAGGAACAGAACGCACGTGCGTGATATATATTAAGCCTGTCATCATATTTTTGACATTTGCGATATGTTTTAGCTCGGAGCTCGTTAGTCACGCGGCTAGGGAGAGTTGGGGCGCGAAAAGCGCGTTGTGAAAGGGGTGTAAAATACGTGTTGCTGCGGTATAGAGGGAGGGGTGGAAATCGTGGTAAACTCGTCTTCGTAGTTGAGCGAGAGAGTAAGTAGTATAGGGCATTATCCATTAGTAGGCGACGATTGTAATGGTAGTAAGAATGTATAGCCGTCTTTGCAGCGGACGTGGGAGTGGGAAGCATAGGGGATGAAGCCGGGGGTAACATGTCGGATGCGATCATACCAGCACTAAAGCACCGGATCCCATCAGAACTCCGAAGTTAAGCGTGCTTGGGCGAGAGTAGTACTAGGATGGGTGACCTCCTGGGAAGTCCTCGTGTTGCATTCCCTTTTTAATTATTTTTGTACGTACGTGAGGAACAGAACGGACGTGCGTGATATATATTAAGCCTGTCATCATATTTTTGACATTTGCGATATGTTTTAGCTCGGAGCTCGTTAGTCACGCGGCTAGGGAGAGTTGGGGCGCGAAAAGCGCGTTGTGAAAGGGGTGTAAAATACGCGTTGCTGCGGTATAGAGGGAGGGGTGGAAATCGTGGTAAACTCGTCTTCGTAGTTCAGCGAGAGAGTAAGTAGTATAGGGCATTATCCATTAGTAGGCGACGGTTGTAATGGTAGTAAGAATGTATAGCCGTCTTTGCAGCGGACGTGGGAGTGGGAAGCATAGGGGATGAAGCCGGGGGTAACATGTCGGATGCGATCATACCAGCACTAAAGCACCGGATCTCATCAGAACTCCGAAGTTAAGCGTGCTTGGGCGAGAGTAGTACTAGGATGGGTGACCTCCTGGGAAGTCCTCGTGTTGCATTCCCTTTTTAATTATTTTTGTACGTACGTGAGGAACAGAACGCACGTGCGTGATATATATTAAGCCTGTCATCATATTTTTGACATTTGCGATATGTTTTAGCTCGGAGCTCGTTAGTCACGCGGCTAGGGAGAGTTGGGGCGCGAAAAGCGCGTTGTGAAAGGGGTGTAAAATACGTGTTGCTGCGGTATAGAGGGAGGGGTGGAAATCGTGGTAAACTCGTCTTCGTAGTTGAGCGAGAGAGTAAGTAGTATAGGGCATTATCCATTAGTAGGCGACGGTTGTAATGGTAGTAAGAATGTATAGCCGTCTTTGCAGCGGACGTGGGAGTGGGAAGCATAGGGGATGAAGCCGGGGGTAACATGTCGGATGCGATCATACCAGCACTAAAGCACCGGATCCCATTAGAACTCCGAAGTTAAGCGTGCTTGGGCGAGAGTAGTACTAGGATGGGTGACCTCCTGGGAAGTCCTCGTGTTGCATTCCCTTTTTAATTATTTTTGTACGTACGTGAGGAACAGAACGCACGTGCGTGATATATATTAAGCCTGTCATCATATTTTTGACATTTGCGATATGTTTTAGCTCGGAGCTCGTTAGTCACGCGGCTAGGGAGAGTTGGGGCGCGAAAAGCGTGTTGTGAAAGGGGTGTAAAATACGTGTTGCTGCGGTATAGAGGGAGGGGTGGAAATCGTGGTAAACTCGTCTTCGTAGTTGAGCGAGAGAGTAAGTAGTATAGGGCATTATCCATTAGTAGGCGACGGTTGTAATGGTAGTAAGAATGTATAGCCGTCTTTGCAGCGGACGTGGGAGTGGGAAGCATAGGGGATGAAGCCGGGGGTAACATGTCGGATGCGATCATACCAGCACTAAAGCACCGGATCCCATCAGAACTCCGAAGTTAAGCGTGCTTGGGCGAGAGTAGTACTAGGATGGGTGACCTCCTGGGAAGTCCTCGTGTTGCATTCCCTTTTTAATTATTTTTGTACGTACGTGAGGAACAGAACGCACGTGCGTGATATATATTAAGCCTGTCATCATATTTTTGACATTTGCGATATGTTTTATCTCGGAGCTCGTTAGTCACGCGGCTAGGGAGAGTTGGGGCGCGAAAAGCGCGTTGTGAAAGGGGTGTAAAATACGTGTTGCTGCGGTATAGAGGGAGGGGTGGAAATCGTGGTAAACTCGTCTTCGTAGTTGAGCGAGAGAGTAAGTAGTATAGGGCATTATCCATTAGTAGGCGACGGTTGTAATGGTAGTAAGAATGTATAGCCGTCTTTGCAGCGGACGTGGGAGTGGGAAGCATAGGGGATGAAGCCGGGGGTAACATGTCGGATGCGATCATACCAGCACTAAAGCACCGGATCCCATTAGAACTCCGAAGTTAAGCGTGCTTGGGCGAGAGTAGTACTAGGATGGGTGACCTCCTGGGAAGTCCTCGTGTTGCATTCCCTTTTTAATTATTTTTGTACGTACGTGAGGAACAGAACGCACGTGCGTGATATATATTAAGCCTGTCATCATATTTTTGACATTTGCGATATGTTTTAGCTCGGAGCTCGTTAGTCACGCGGCTAGGGAGAGTTGGGGCGCGAAAAGCGCGTTGTGAAAGGGGTGTAAAATACGTGTTGCTGCGGTATAGAGGGAGGGGTGGAAATCGTGGTAAACTCGTCTTCGTAGTTGAGCGAGAGAGTAAGTAGTATAGGGCATTATCCATTAGTAGGCGACGGTTGTAATGGTAGTAAGAATGTATAGCCGTCTTTGCAGCGGACGTGGGAGTGGGAAGCATAGGGGATGAAGCCGGGGGTAACATGTCGGATGCGATCATACCAGCACTAAAGCACCGGATCCCATCAGAACTCCGAAGTTAAGCGTGCTTGGGCGAGAGTAGTACTAGGATGGGTGACCTCCTGGGAAGTCCTCGTGTTGCATTCCCTTTTTAATTATTTTTGTACGTACGTGAGGAACAGAACGCACGTGCGTGATATATATTAAGCCTGTCATCATATTTTTGACATTTGCGATATGTTTTATCTCGGAGCTCGTTAGTCACGCGGCTAGGGAGAGTTGGGGCGCGAAAAGCGCGTTGTGAAAGGGGTGTAAAATACGTGTTGCTGCGGTATAGAGGGAGGGGTGGAAATCGTTATAAACTCGTCTTCGTAGTTGAGCGAGAGAGTAAGTAGTATAGGGCATTATCCATTAGTAGGCGACGGTTGTAATGGTAGTAAGAATGTATAGCCGTCTTTGCAGCGGACGTGGGAGTGGGAAGCATAGGGGATGAAGCCGGGGGTAACATGTCGGATGCGATCATACCAGCACTAAAGCACCGGATCCCATCAGAACTCCGAAGTTAAGCGTGCTTGGGCGAGAGTAGTACTAGGATGGGTGACCTCCTGGGAAGTCCTCGTGTTGCATTCCCTTTTTAATTATTTTTGTACGTACGTGAGGAACAGAACGCACGTGCGTGATATATATTAAGCCTGTCATCATATTTTTGACATTTGCGATATGTTTTAGCTCGGAGCTCGTTAGTCACGCGGCTAGGGAGAGTTGGGGCGCGAAAAGCGCGTTGTGAAAGGGGTGTAAAATACGCGTTGCTGCGGTATAGAGGGAGGGGTGGAAATCGTGATAAACTCGTCTTCGTAGTTGAGCGAGAGAGTAAGTGGTATAGGGCATTATCCATTAGTAGGCGACGGTTGTAATGGTAGTAAGAATGTATAGCCGTCTTTGTAGCGGACGTGGGAGTGGGAAGCATAAGGGATGAAGCCGGGGGTAACATGTCGGATGCGATCATACCAGCACTAAAGCACCGGATCCCATCAGAACTCCGAAGTTAAGCGTGCTTGGGCGAGAGTAGTACTAGGATGGGTGACCTCCTGGGAAGTCCTCGTGTTGCATTCCCTTTTTAATTATTTTTGTACGTACGTGAGGAACAGAACGCACGTGCGTGCGTGATATATATTAAGCCTGTCATCATATTTTTGACATTTGCGATATGTTTTAGCTCGGAGCTCGTTAGTCACGCGGCTAGGGAGAGTTGGGGCGCGAAAAGCGCGTTGTGAAAGGGGTGTAAAATACGTGTTGCTGCGGTATAGAGGGAGGGGTGGAAATCGTGGTAAACTCGTCTTCGTAGTTGAGCGAGAGAGTAAGTAGTATAGGGCATTATCCATTAGTAGGCGACGGTTGTAATGGTAGTAAGAATGTATAGCCGTCTTTGTAGCGGACGTGGGAGTGGGAAGCATAAGGGATGAAGCCGGGGGTAACATGTCGGATGCGATCATACCAGCACTAAAGCACCGGATCCCATCAGAACTCCGAAGTTAAGCGTGCTTGGGCGAGAGTAGTACTAGGATGGGTGACCTCCTGGGAAGTCCTCGTGTTGCATTCCCTTTTTAATTATTTTTGTACGTACGTGAGGAACAGAACGCACGTGCGTGATATATATTAAGCCTGTCATCATATTTTTGACATTTGCGATATGTTTTAGCTCGGAGCTCGTTAGTCACGCGGCTAGGGAGAGTTGGGGCGCGAAAAGCGCGTTGTGAAAGGGGTGTAAAATACGTGTTGCTGCGGTATAGAGGGAGGGGTGGAAATCGTGGTAAACTCGTCTTCGTAGTTGAGCGAGAGAGTAAGTCGTATAGGGCATTATCCATTAGTAGGCGACGGTTGTAATGGTAGTAAGAATGTATAGCCGTCTTTGCAGCGGACGTGGGAGTGGGAAGCATAGGGGATGAAGCCGGGGGTAACATGTCGGATGCGATCATACCAGCACTAAAGCACCGGATCCCATCAGAACTCCGAAGTTAAGCGTGCTTGGGCGAGAGTAGTACTAGGATGGGTGACCTCCTGGGAAGTCCTCGTGTTGCATTCCCTTTTTAATTATTTTTGTACGTACGTGAGGAACAGAACGCACGTGCGTGATATATATTAAGCCTGTCATCATATTTTTGACATTTGTGATATGTTTTAGCTCGGAGCTCGTTAGTCACGCGGCTAGGGAGAGTTGGGGCGCGAAAAGCGCGTTGTGAAAGGGGTGTAAAATACGTGTTGCTGCGGTATAGAGGGAGGGGTGGAAATCGTGGTAAACTCGTCTTCGTAGTTGAGCGAGAGAGTAAGTAGTATAGGGCATTATCCATTAGTAGGCGACGGTTGTAATGGTAGTAAGAATGTATAGCCGTCTTTGCAGCGGACGTGGGAGTGGGAAGCATAGGGGATGAAGCCGGGGGTAACATGTCGGATGCGATCATACCAGCACTAAAGCACCGGATCCCATCAGAACTCCGAAGTTAAGCGTGCTTGGGCGAGAGTAGTACTAGGATGGGTGACCTCCTGGGAAGTCCTCGTGTTGCATTCCCTTTTTAATTATTTTTGTACGTACGTGAGGAACAGAACGCACGTGCGTGATATATATTAAGCCTGTCATCATATTTTTGGCATTTGCGATATGTTTTAGCTCGGAGCTCGTTAGTCACGCGGCTAGGGAGAGTTGGGGCGCGAAAAGCGCGTTGTGAAAGGGGTGTAAAATACGCGTTGTTGCGGTATAGAGGGAGGGGTGGAAATCGTGATAAACTCGTCTTCGTAGTTGAGCGAGAGAGTAAGTAGTATAGGGCATTATCCATTAGTAGGCGACGGTTGTAATGGTAGTAAGAATGTATAGCCGTCTTTGCAGCGGACGTGGGAGTGGGAAGCATAGGGGATGAAGCCGGGGGTAACATGTCGGATGCGATCATACCAGCACTAAAGCACCGGATCTCATCAGAACTCCGAAGTTAAGCGTGCTTGGGCGAGAGTAGTACTAGGATGGGTGACCTCCTAAGAAGTCCTCGTGTTGCATTCCCTTTTTAATTATTTTTGTACGTACGTGAGGAACAGAACGCACGTGCGTGATATATATTAAGCCTGTCATCATATTTTTGACATTTGCGATATGTTTTAGCTCGGAGCTCGTTAGTCACGCGGCTAGGGAGAGTTGGGGCGCGAAAAGCGCGTTGTGAAAGGGGTGTAAAATACGCGTTGCTGCGGTATAGAGGGAGGGGTGGAAATCGTGATAAACTCGTCTTCGTAGTTGAGCGAGAGAGTAAGTGGTATAGGGCATTATCCATTAGTAGGCGACGGTTGTAATGGTAGTAAGAATGTATAGCCGTCTTTGCAGCGGACGTGGGAGTGGGAAGCATAGGGGATGAAGCCGGGGGTAACATGTCGGATGCGATCATACCAGCACTAAAGAACCGGATCCCATCAGAACTCCGAAGTTAAGCGTGCTTGGGCGAGAGTAGTACTAGGATGGGTGACCTCCTGGGAAGTCCTCGTGTTGCATTCCCTTTTTAATTATTTTTGTACGTACGTGAGGAACAGAACGGACGTGCGTGATATATATTAAGCCTGTCATCATATTTTTGACATTTGCGATATGTTTTAGCTCGGAGCTCGTTAGTCACGCGGCTAGGGAGAGTTGGGGCGCGAAAAGCGCGTTGTGAAAAGGGTGTAAAATACGTGTTGCTACGGTATAGAGGGAGGGGTGGAAATCATGGTAAACTCGTCTTCGTAGTTGAGCGAGAGAGTAAGTAGTATAGGGCATTATCCATTAGTAGGCGACGGTTGTAATGGTAGTAAGAATGTATAGCCGTCTTTGCAGCGGACGTGGGAGTGGGAAGCATAGGGGATGAAGCCGGGGGTAACATGTCGGATGCGATCATACCAGCACTAAAGCACCGGATCCCATCAGAACTCCGAAGTTAAGCGTGCTTGGGCGAGAGTAGTACTAGGATGGGTGACCTCCTGGGAAGTCCTCGTGTTGCATTCCCTTTTTAATTATTTTTGTACGTACGTGAGGAACAGAACGCACGTGCGTGATATATATTAAGCCTGTCATCATATTTTTGACATTTGCGATATGTTTTATCTCGGAGCTCGTTAGTCACGCGGCTAGGGAGAGTTGGGGCGCGAAAAGCGCGTTGTGAAAGGGGTGTAAAATACGTGTTGCTGCGGTATAGAGGGAGGGGTGGAAATCGTGGTAAACTCGTCTTCGTAGTTGAGCGAGAGAGTAAGTAGTATAGGGCATTATCCATTAGTAGGCGACGGTTGTAATGGTAGTAAGAATGTATAGCCGTCTTTGCAGCGGACGTGGGAGTGGGAAGCATAGGGGATGAAGCCGGGGGTAACATGTCGGATGCGATCATACCAGCACTAAAGCACCTCCTGGGAAGTCCTCGTGTTGCATTCCCTTTTTAATTATTTTTGTACGTACGTGAGGAACAGAACGCACGTGCGTGATATATATTAAGCCTGTCATCATATTTTTGACATTTGCGATATGTTTTAGCTCGGAGCTCGTTAGTCACGCGGCTAGGGAGAGTTGGGGCGCGAAAAGCGCGTTGTGAAAGGGGTGTAAAATACGTGTTGCTGCGGTATAGAGGGAGGGGTGGAAATCGTGATAAACTCGTCTTCGTAGTTGAGCGAGAGAGTAAGTAGTATAGGGCATTATCCATTAGTAGGCGACGGTTGTAATGGTAGTAAGAATGTATAGCCGTCTTTGCAGCGGACGTGGGAGTGGGAAGCATAGGGGATGAAGCCGGGGGTAACATGTCGGATGCGATCATACCAGCACTAAAGCATCGGATCCCATCAGAACTCCGAAGTTAAGCGTGCTTGGGCGAGAGTAGTACTAGGATGGGTGACCTCCTGGGAAGTCCTCGTGTTGCATTCCCTTTTTAATTATTTTTGTACGTACGTGAGGAACAGAACGCACGTGCGTGATATATATTAAGCCTGTCATCATATTTTTGACATTTGCGATATGTTTTAGCTCGGAGCTCGTTAGTCACGCGGCTAGGGAGAGTTGGGGCGCGAAAAGCGCGTTGTGAAAGGGGTGTAAAATACGTGTTGCTGCGGTATAGAGGGAGGGGTGGAAATCGTGGTAAACTCGTCTTCGTAGTTGAGCGAGAGAGTAAGTAGTATAGGGCATTATCCATTAGTAGGCGACGGTTGTAATGGTAGTAAGAATGTATAGCCGTCTTTGCAGCGGACGTGGGAGTGGGAAGCATAGGGGATGAAGCCGGGGGTAACATGTCGGATGCGATCATACTAGCACTAAAGCACCGGATCCCATCAGAACTCCGAAGTTAAGCGTGCTTGGGCGAGAGTAGTACTAGGATGGGTGACCTCCTGGGAAGTCCTCGTGTTGCATTCCCTTTTTAATTATTTTTGTACGTACGTGAGGAACAGAACGCACGTGCATGATATATATTAAGCCTGTCATCATATTTTTGGCATTTGCGATATGTTTTAGCTCGGAGCTCGTTAGTCACGCGGCTAGGGAGAGTTGGGGCGCGAAAAGCGCGTTGTGAAAGGGGTGTAAAATACGCGTTGCTGCGGTATAGAGGGAGGGGTGGAAATCGTGATAAACTCGTCTTCGTAGTTGAGCGAGAGAGTAAGTAGTATAGGGCATTATCCATTAGTAGGCGACGGTTGTAATGGTAGTAAGAATGTATAGCCGTCTTTGCAGCGGACGTGGGAGTGGGAAGCATAGGGGATGAAGCCGGGGGTAACATGTCGGATGCGATCATACCAGCACTAAAGCACCGGATCCCATCAGAACTCCGAAGTTAAGCGTGCTTGGGAGAGAGTAGTACTAGGATGGGTGACCTCCTGGGAAGTCCTCGTGTTGCATTCCCTTTTTAATTATTTTTGTACGTACGTGAGGAACAGAACGCACGTGCGTGATATATATTAAGCCTGTCATCATATTTTTGACATTTGCGATATGTTTTAGCTCGGAGCTCGTTAGTCACGCGGCTAGGGAGAGTTGGGGCGCGAAAAGCGCGTTGTGAAAGGGGTGTAAAATACGTGTTGCTGCGGTATAGAGGGAGGGGTGGAAATCGTGGTAAACTCGTCTTCGTAGTTGAGCGAGAGAGTAAGTAGTATAGGGCATTATCCATTAGTAGGCGACGGTTGTAATGGTAGTAAGAATGTATAGCCGTCTTTGCAGCGGACGTGGGAGTGGGAAGCATAGGGGATGAAGCCGGGGGTAACATGTCGGATGCGATCATACCAGCACTAAAGCACCGGATCCCATCAGAACTCCGAAGTTAAGCGTGCTTGGGCGAGAGTAGTACTAGGATGGGTGACCTCCTGGGAAGTCCTCGTGTTGCATTCCCTTTTTAATTATTTTTGTACGTACGTGAGGAACAGAACGCACGTGCGTGATATATATTAAGCCTGTCATCATATTTTTGACATTTGCGATATGTTTTAGCTCGGAGCTCGTTAGTCACGCGGCTAGGGAGAGTTGGGGCGCGAAAAGCGCGTTGTGAAAGGGGTGTAAAATACGTGTTGCTGCGGTATAGAGGGAGGGGTGGAAATCGTGGTAAACTCGTCTTCGTAGTTGAGCGAGAGAGTAAGTAGTATAGGGCATTATCCATTAGTAGGCGACGGTTGTAATGGTAGTAAGAATGTATAGCCGTCTTTGCAGCGGACGTGGGAGTGGGAAGCATAGGGGATGAAGCCGGGGGTAACATGTCGGATGCGATCATACCAGCACTAAAGCACCGGATCCCATCAGAACTCCGAAGTTAAGCGTGCTTGGGCGAGAGTAGTACTAGGATGGGTGACCTCCTGGGAAGTCCTCGTGTTGCATTCCCTTTTTAATTATTTTTGTACGTACGTGAGGAACAGAACGCACGTGCGTGATATATATTAAGCCTGTCATCATATTTTTGGCATTTGCGATATGTTTTAGCTCGGAGCTCGTTAGTCACGCGGCTAGGGAGAGTTGGGGCGCGAAAAGCGCGTTGTGAAAGGGGTGTAAAATACGCGTTGTTGCGGTATAGAGGGAGGGGTGGAAATCGTGATAAACTCGTCTTCGTAGTTGAGCGAGAGAGTAAGTAGTATAGGGCATTATCCATTAGTAGGCGACGGTTGTAATGGTAGTAAGAATGTATAGCCGTCTTTGCAGCGGACGTGGGAGTGGGAAGCATAGGGGATGAAGCCGGGGGTAACATGTCGGATGCGATCATACCAGCACTAAAGCACCGGATCTCATCAGAACTCCGAAGTTAAGCGTGCTTGGGCGAGAGTAGTACTAGGATGGGTGACCTCCTGGGAAGTCCTCGTGTTGCATTCCCTTTTTAATTATTTTTGTACGTACGTGAGGAACAGAACGCACGTGCGTGATATATATTAAGCCTGTCATCATATTTTTGACATTTGCGATATGTTTTAGCTCGGAGCTCGTTAGTCACGCGGCTAGGGAGAGTTGGGGCGCGAAAAGCGCGTTGTGAAAGGGGTGTAAAATACGTGTTGCTGCGGTATAGAGGGAGGGGTGGAAATCGTGGTAAACTCGTCTTCGTAGTTGAGCGAGAGAGTAAGTAGTATAGGGCATTATCCATTAGTAGGCGACGGTTGTAATGGTAGTAAGAATGTATAGCCGTCTTTGCAGCGGACGTGGGAGTGGGAAGCATAGGGGATGAAGCCGGGGGTAACATGTCGGATGCGATCATACCAGCACTAAAGCACCGGATCCCATCAGAACTCCGAAGTTAAGCGTGCTTGGGCGAGAGTAGTACTAGGATGGGTGACCTCCTGGGAAGTCCTCGTGTTGCATTCCCTTTTTAATTATTTTTGTACGTACGTGAGGAACAGAACGCACGTGCGTGATATATATTAAGCCTGTCATCATATTTTTGACATTTGCGATATGTTTTAGCTCGGAGCTCGTTAGTCACGCGGCTAGGGAGAGTTGGGGCGCGAAAAGCGCGTTGTGAAAGGGGTGTAAAATACGCGTTGCTGCGGTATAGAGGGAGGGGTGGAAATCGTGGTAAACTCGTCTTCGTAGTTGAGCGAGAGAGTAAGTAGTATAGGGCATTATCCATTAGTAGGCGACGGTTGTAATGGTAGTAAGAATGTATAGCCGTCTTTGCAGCGGACGTGGGAGTGGGAAGCATAGGGGATGAAGCCGGGGGTAACATGTCGGATGCGATCATACCAGCACTAAAGCACCGGATCCCATCAGAACTCCGAAGTTAAGCGTGCTTGGGCGAGAGTAGTACTAGGATGGGTGACCTCCTGGGAAGTACTCGTGTTGCATTCCCTTTTTAATTATTTTTGTACGTACGTGAGGAACAGAACGCACGTGCGTGATATATATTAAGCCTGTCATCATATTTTTGACATTTGCGATATGTTTTAGCTCGGAGCTCGTTAGTCACGCGGCTAGGGAGAGTTGGGGCGCGAAAAGCGCGTTGTGAAAGGGGTGTAAAATACGTGTTGCTGCGGTATAGAGGGAGGGGTGGAAATCGTGGTAAACTCGTCTTCGTAGTTGAGCGAGAGAGTAAGTAGTATAGGGCATTATCCATTAGTAGGCGACGGTTGTAATGGTAGTAAGAATGTATAGCCGTCTTTGCAGCGGACGTGGGAGTGGGAAGCATAGGGGATGAAGCCGGGGGTAACATGTCGGATGCGATCATACCAGCACTAAAGCACCGGATCCCATCAGAACTCCGAAGTTAAGCGTGCTTGGGCGAGAGTAGTACTAGGATGGGTGACCTCCTGGGAAGTCCTCGTGTTGCATTCCCTTTTTAATTATTTTTGTACGTACGTAACGTGCGTGATATATATTAAGCCTGTCATCATATTTTTGACATTTGCGATATGTTTTAGCTCGGAGCTCGTTAGTCACGCGGCTAGGGAGAGTTGGGGCGCGAAAAGCGCGTTGTGAAAGCGGTGTAAAATACGTGTTGCTGCGGTATACAGGGAGGGGTGGAAATCGTGGTAAACTCGTCTTCGTAGTTGAGCGAGAGAGTAAGTAGTATAGGGCATTATCCATTAGTAGGCGACGGTTGTAATGGTACTAAGAATGTATAGCCGTCTTTGCAGCGGACGTGGGAGTGGGAAGCATAGGGGATGAAGCCGGGGGTAACATGTCGGATGCGATCATACCAGCACTAAAGCACCGGATCCCATCAGAACTCCGAAGTTAAGTGTGCTTGGGCGAGAGTAGTACTAGGATGGGTGACCTCCTGGGAAGTCCTCGTGTTGCATTCCCTTTTTAATTATTTTTGTACGTACGTGAGGAACAGAACGCACGTGCGTGATATATATTAAGCCTGTCATCATATTTTTGACATTTGCGATATGTTTTAGCTCGGAGCTCGTTAGTCACGCGGATAGGGAGAGTTGGGGCGCGAAAAGCGCGTTGTGAAAGGGGTGTAAAATACGCGTTGCTGCGGTATAGAGGGAGGGGTGGAAATCGTGGTAAACTCGTCTTCGTAGATGAGCGAGAGAGTAAGTAGTATAGGGCATTATCCATTAGTAGGCGACGGTTGTAATGGTAGTAAGAATGTATAGCCGTCTTTGCAGCGGACGTGGGAGTGGGAAGCATAGGGGATGAAGCCGGGGGTAACATGTCGGATGCGATCATACCAGCACTAAAGCACCGGATCCCATCAGAACTCCGAAGTTAAGCGTGCTTGGGCGAGAGTAGTACTAGGATGGGTGACCTCCTGGGAAGTCCTCGTGTTGCATTCCCTTTTTAATTATTTTTGTACGTACGTGAGGAACAGAACGCACGTGCGTGATATATATTAAGCCTGTCATCATATTTTTGACATTTGCGATATGTTTTAGCTCGGAGCTCGTTAGTCACGCGGCTAGGGAGAGTTGGGGCGCGAAAAGCGCGTTGTGAAAGGGGTGTAAAATACGTGTTGCTGCGGTATAGAGGGAGGGGTGGAAATCGTGGTAAACTCGTCTTCGTAGTTGAGCGAGAGAGTAAGTAGTATCGGGCATTATCCATTAGTAGGCGACGGTTGTAATGGTAGTAAGAATGTATAGCCGTCTTTGCAGCGGACGTGGGAGTGGGAAGCATAAGGGATGAAGCCGGGGGTAACATGTCGGATGCGATCATACCAGCACTAAAGCACCGGATCCCATCAGAACTCCGAAGTTAAGCGTGCTTGGGCGAGAGTAGTACTAGGATGGGTGACCTCCTGGGAAGTCCTCGTGTTGCATTCCCTTTTTAATTATTTTTGTACGTACGTGAGGAACAGAACGCACGTGCGTGATATATATTAAGCCTGTCATCATATTTTTGACATTTGCGATATGTTTTAGCTCGGAGCTCGTTAGTCACGCGGCTAGGGAGAGTTGGGGCGCGAAAAGCGCGTTGTGAAAGGGGTGTAAAATACGTGTTGCTGCGGTATAGAGGGAGGGGTGAAAATCGTGGTAAACTCGTCTTCGTAGTTGAGCGAGAGAGTAAGTAGTATAGGGCATTATCCATTAGTAGGCGACGGTTGTAATGGTACTAAGAATGTATAGCCGTCTTTGCAGCGGACGTGGGAGTGGGAAGCATAAGGGATGAAGCCGGGGGTAACATGTGCGATGCGATCATACCAGCACTAAAGCACCGGATCCCATCAGAACTCCGAAGTTAAGCGTGCTTGGGCGAGAGTAGTACTAGGATGGGTGACCTCCTGGGAAGTCCTTGTGTTGCATTCCCTTTTTAATTATTTTTGTACGTACGTGAGGAACAGAACGCACGTGCGTGATATATATTAAGCCTGTCATCATATTTTTGACATTTGCGATATGTTTTAGCTCGGAGCTCGTTAGTCACGCGGCTAGGGAGAGTTGGGGCGCGAAAAGCGCGTTGTGAAAGGGGTGTAAAATACGTGTTGCTGCGGTATAGAGGGAGGGGTGGAAATCGTGGTAAACTCGTCTTCGTAGTTGAGCGAGAGAGTAAGTAGTATAGGGCATTATCCATTAGTAGGCGACGGTTTTAATGGTAGTAAGAATGTATAGCCGTCTTTGCAGCGGACGTGGGAGTGGGAAGCATAGGGGATGAAGCCGGGGGTAACATGTCGGATGCGATCATACCAGCACTAAAGCACCGGATCCCATCAGAACTCCGAAGTTAAGCATGCTTGGGCGAGAGTAGTACTAGGATGGGTGACCTCCTGGGAAGTCCTCGTGTTGCATTCCCTTTTTAATTATTTTTGTACGTACGTGAGGAACAGAACGCACGTGCGTGATATATATTAAGCCTGTCATCATATTTTTGACATTTGCGATATGTTTTAGCTCGGAGCTCGTTAGTCACGCGGCTAGGGAGAGTTGGGGCGCGAAAAGCGCGTTGTGAAAGGGGTGTAAAATACGTGTTGCTGCGGTATAGAGGGAGGGGTGGAAATCGTGGTAAACTCGTCTTCGTAGTTGAGCGAGAGAGTAAGTAGTATAGGGCATTATCCATTAGTAGGCGACGGTTGTAATGGTAGTAAGAATGTATAGCCGTCTTTGCAGCGGACGTGAGAGTGGGAAGCATAGGGGATGAAGCCGGGGGTAACATGTCGGATGCGATCATACCAGCACTAAAGCACCGGATCCCATCAGAACTCCGAAGTTAAGCATGCTTGGGCGAGAGTAGTACTAGGATGGGTGACCTCCTGGGAAGTCCTCGTGTTGCATTCCCTTTTTAATTATTTTTGTACGTACATGAGGAACAGAACGCACGTGCGTGATATATATTAAGCCTGTCATCATATTTTTGACATTTGCGATATGTTTTAGCTCGGAGCTCGTTAGTCACGCGGCTAGGGAGAGTTGGGGCGCGAAAAGCGCGTTGTGAAAGGGGTGTAAAATACGTGTTGCTGCGGTATAGAGGGAGGGGTGGAAATCGTGGTAAACTCGTCTTCGTAGTTGAGCGAGAGAGTAAGTAGTATAGGGCATTATCCATTAGTAGGCGACGGCTGTAATGGTACTAAGAATGTATAGCCGTCTTTGCAGCGGACGTGGGAGTGGGAAGCATAAGGGATGAAGCCGGGGGTAACATGTGCGATGCGATCATACCAGCACTAAAGCACCGGATCCCATCAGAACTCCGAAGTTAAGCGTGCTTGGGCGAGAGTAGTACTAGGATGGGTGACCTCCTGGGAAGTCCTCGTGTTGCATTCCCTTTTTAATTATTTTTGTACGTACGTGAGGAACAGAACGCACGTGCGTGATATATATTAAGCCTGTCATCATATTTTTGACATTTGCGATATGTTTTAGCTCGGAGCTCGTTAGTCACGCGGCTAGGGAGAGTTGGGGCGCGAAAAGCGCGTTGTGAAAGGGGTGTAAAATACGTGTTGCTGCGGTATAGAGGGAGGGGTGGAAATCGTGGTAAACTCGTCTTCGTAGTTGAGCGAGAGAGTAAGTAGTATAGGGCATTATCCATTAGTAGGCGACGGTTGTAATGGTAGTAAGAATGTATAGCCGTCTTTGCAGCGGACGTGGGAGTGGGAAGCATAGGGGATGAAGCCGGGGGTAACATGTCGGATGCGATCATACCAGCACTAAAGCACCGGATCCCATCAGAACTCCGAAGTTAAGCATGCTTGGGCGAGAGTAGTACTAGGATGGGTGACCTCCTGGGAAGTCCTCGTGTTGCATTCCCTTTTTAATTATTTTTGTACGTACGTGAGGAACAGAACGCACGTGCGTGATATATATTAAGCCTGTCATCATATTTTTGACATTTGCGATATGTTTTAGCTCGGAGCTCGTTAGTCACGCGGCTAGGGAGAGTTGGGGCGCGAAAAGCGCGTTGTGAAAGGGGTGTAAAATACGTGTTGCTGCGGTATAGAGGGAGGGGTGGAAATCGTGGTAAACTCGTCTTCGTAGTTGAGCGAGAGAGTAAGTAGTATAGGGCATTATCCATTAGTAGGCGACGGTTGTAATGGTAGTAAGAATGTATAGCCGTCTTTGCAGCGGACGTGAGAGTGGGAAGCATAGGGGATGAAGCCGGGGGTAACATGTCGGATGCGATCATACCAGCACTAAAGCACCGGATCCCATCAGAACTCCGAAGTTAAGCGTGCTTGGGCGAGAGTAGTACTAGGATGGGTGACCTCCTGGGAAGTCCTCGTGTTGCATTCCCTTTTTAATTATTTTTGTCGTGCGTGATATATATTAAGCCTGTCATCATATTTTTGACATTTGCGATATGTTTTAGCTCGGAGCTCGTTAGTCACGCGGCTAGGGAGAGTTGGGGCGCGAAAAGCGCGTTGTGAAAGGGGTGTAAAATACGTGTTGCTGCGGTATAGAGGGAGGGGTGGAAATCGTGGTAAACTCGTCTTCGTAGTTGAGCGAGAGAGTAAGTAGTATAGGGCATTATCCATTAGTAGGCGACGGTTGTAATGGTAGTAAGAATGTATAGCCGTCTTTGCAGCGGACGTGGGAGTGGGAAGCATAAGGGATGAAGCCGGGGGTAACATGTCGGATGCGATCATACCAGCACTAAAGCACCGGATCCCATCAGAACTCGGAAGTTAAGCGTGCTTGGGCGAGAGTAGTACTAGGATGGGTGACCTCCTGGGAAGTCCTCGTGTTGCATTCCCTTTTTAATTATTTTTGTACGTACGTGAGGAACAGAACGCACGTGCGTGATATATATTAAGCCTGTCATCATATTTTTGACATTTGCGATATGTTTTAGCTCGGAGCTCGTTAGTCACGCGGCTAGGGAGAGTTGGGGCGCGAAAAGCGCGTTGTGAAAGGGGTGTAAAATACGTGTTGCTGCGGTATAGAGGGAGGGGTGGAAATCGTGGTAAACTCGTCTTCGTAGTTGAGCGAGAGAGTAAGTAGTATAGGGCATTATCCATTAGTAGGCGACGGTTTTAATGGTAGTAAGAATGTATAGCCGTCTTTGCAGCGGACGTGGGAGTGGGAAGCATAGGGGATGAAGCCGGGGGTAACATGTCGGATGCGATCATACCAGCACTAAAGCACCGGATCCCATCAGAACTCCGAAGTTAAGCATGCTTGGGCGAGAGTAGTACTAGGATGGGTGACCTCCTGGGAAGTCCTCGTGTTGCATTCCCTTTTTAATTATTTTTGTACGTACGTGAGGAACAGAACGCACGTGCGTGATATATATTAAGCCTGTCATCATATTTTTGACATTTGCGATATGTTTTAGCTCGGAGCTCGTTAGTCACGCGGCTAGGGAGAGTTGGGGCGCGAAAAGCGCGTTGTGAAAGGGGTGTAAAATACGTGTTGCTGCGGTATAGAGGGAGGGGTGGAAATCGTGGTAAACTCGTCTTCGTAGTTGAGCGAGAGAGTAAGTAGTATAGGGCATTATCCATTAGTAGGCGACGGTTGTAATGGTAGTAAGAATGTATAGCCGTCTTTGCAGCGGACGTGAGAGTGGGAAGCATAGGGGATGAAGCCGGGGGTAACATGTCGGATGCGATCATACCAGCACTAAAGCACCGGATCCCATCAGAACTCCGAAGTTAAGCATGCTTGGGCGAGAGTAGTACTAGGATGGGTGACCTCCTGGGAAGTCCTCGTGTTGCATTCCCTTTTTAATTATTTTTGTACGTACGTGAGGAACAGAACGCACGTGCGTGATATATATTAAGCCTGTCATCATATTTTTGACATTTGCGATATGTTTTAGCTCGGAGCTCGTTAGTCACGCGGCTAGGGAGAGTTGGGGCGCGAAAAGCGCGTTGTGAAAGGGGTGTAAAATACGTGTTGCTGCGGTATAGAGGGAGGGGTGGAAATCGTGGTAAACTCGTCTTCGTAGTTGAGCGAGAGAGTAAGTAGTATAGGGCATTATCCATTAGTAGGCGACGGCTGTAATGGTACTAAGAATGTATAGCCGTCTTTGCAGCGGACGTGGGAGTGGGAAGCATAAGGGATGAAGCCGGGGGTAACATGTGCGATGCGATCATACCAGCACTAAAGCACCGGATCCCATCAGAACTCCGAAGTTAAGCGTGCTTGGGCGAGAGTAGTACTAGGATGGGTGACCTCCTGGGAAGTCCTCGTGTTGCATTCCCTTTTTAATTATTTTTGTACGTACGTGAGGAACAGAACGCACGTGCGTGATATATATTAAGCCTGTCATCATATTTTTGACATTTGCGATATGTTTTAGCTCGGAGCTCGTTAGTCACGCGGCTAGGGAGAGTTGGGGCGCGAAAAGCGCGTTGTGAAAGGGGTGTAAAATACGTGTTGCTGCGGTATAGAGGGAGGGGTGGAAATCGTGGTAAACTCGTCTTCGTAGTTGAGCGAGAGAGTAAGTAGTATAGGGCATTATCCATTAGTAGGCGACGGTTGTAATGGTAGTAAGAATGTATAGCCGTCTTTGCAGCGGACGTGGGAGTGGGAAGCATAGGGGATGAAGCCGGGGGTAACATGTCGGATGCGATCATACCAGCACTAAAGCACCGGATCCCATCAGAACTCCGAAGTTAAGCATGCTTGGGCGAGAGTAGTACTAGGATGGGTGACCTCCTGGGAAGTCCTCGTGTTGCATTCCCTTTTTAATTATTTTTGTACGTACGTGAGGAACAGAACGCACGTGCGTGATATATATTAAGCCTGTCATCATATTTTTGACATTTGCGATATGTTTTAGCTCGGAGCTCGTTAGTCACGCGGCTAGGGAGAGTTGGGGCGCGAAAAGCGCGTTGTGAAAGGGGTGTAAAATACGTGTTGCTGCGGTATAGAGGGAGGGGTGGAAATCGTGGTAAACTCGTCTTCGTAGTTGAGCGAGAGAGTAAGTAGTATAGGGCATTATCCATTAGTAGGCGACGGTTGTAATGGTAGTAAGAATGTATAGCCGTCTTTGCAGCGGACGTGAGAGTGGGAAGCATAGGGGATGAAGCCGGGGGTAACATGTCGGATGCGATCATACCAGCACTAAAGCACCGGATCCCATCAGAACTCCGAAGTTAAGCGTGCTTGGGCGAGAGTAGTACTAGGATGGGTGACCTCCTGGGAAGTCCTCGTGTTGCATTCCCTTTTTAATTATTTTTGTCGTGCGTGATATATATTAAGCCTGTCATCATATTTTTGACATTTGCGATATGTTTTAGCTCGGAGCTCGTTAGTCACGCGGCTAGGGAGAGTTGGGGCGCGAAAAGCGCGTTGTGAAAGGGGTGTAAAATACGTGTTGCTGCGGTATAGAGGGAGGGGTGGAAATCGTGGTAAACTCGTCTTCGTAGTTGAGCGAGAGAGTAAGTAGTATAGGGCATTATCCATTAGTAGGCGACGGTTGTAATGGTAGTAAGAATGTATAGCCGTCTTTGCAGCGGACGTGGGAGTGGGAAGCATAAGGGATGAAGCCGGGGGTAACATGTCGGATGCGATCATACCAGCACTAAAGCACCGGATCCCATCAGAACTCGGAAGTTAAGCGTGCTTGGGCGAGAGTAGTACTAGGATGGGTGACCTCCTGGGAAGTCCTCGTGTTGCATTCCCTTTTTAATTATTTTTGTACGTACGTGAGGAACAGAACGCACGTGCGTGATATATATTAAGCCTGTCATCATATTTTTGACATTTGCGATATGTTTTAGCTCGGAGCTCGTTAGTCACGCGGCTAGGGAGAGTTGGGGCGCGAAAAGCGCGTTGTGAAAGGGGTGTAAAATACGTGTTGCTGCGGTATAGAGGGAGGGGTGGAAATCGTGGTAAACTCGTCTTCGTAGTTGAGCGAGAGAGTAAGTAGTATAGGGCATTATCCATTAGTAGGCGACGGTTGTAATGGTACTAAGAATGTATAGCCGTCTTTGCAGCGGACGTGGGAGTGGGAAGCATAAGGGATGAAGCCGGGGGTAACATGTGCGATGCGATCATACCAGCACTAAAGCACCGGATCCCATCAGAACTCCGAAGTTAAGCGTGCTTGGGCGAGAGTAGTACTAGGATGGGTGACCTCCTGGGAAGTCCTCGTGTTGCATTCCCTTTTTAATTATTTTTGTACGTACGTGAGGAACAGAACGCACGTGCGTGATATATATTAAGCCTGTCATCATATTTTTGACATTTGCGATATGTTTTAGCTCGGAGCTCGTTAGTCACGCGGCTAGGGAGAGTTGGGGCGCGAAAAGCGCGTTGTGAAAGGGGTGTAAAATACGTGTTGCTGCGGTATAGAGGGAGGGGTGGAAATCGTGGTAAACTCGTCTTCGTAGTTGAGCGAGAGAGTAAGTAGTATAGGGCATTATCCATTAGTAGGCGACGGTTGTAATGGTACTAAGAATGTATAGCCGTCTTTGCAGCGGACGTGGGAGTGGGAAGCATAAGGGATGAAGCCGGGGGTAACATGTGCGATGCGATCATACCAGCACTAAAGCACCGGATCCCATCAGAACTCCGAAGTTAAGCGTGCTTGGGCGAGAGTAGTACTAGGATGGGTGACCTCCTGGGAAGTCCTCGTGTTGCATTCCCTTTTTAATTATTTTTGTACGTACGTGAGGAACAGAACGCACGTGCGTGATATATATTAAGCCTGTCATCATATTTTTGACATTTGCGATATGTTTTAGCTCGGAGCTCGTTAGTCACGCGGCTAGGGAGAGTTGGGGCGCGAAAAGCGCGTTGTGAAAGGGGTGTAAAATACGTGTTGCTGCGGTATAGAGGGAGGGGTGGAAATCGTGGTAAACTCGTCTTCGTAGTTGAGCGAGAGAGTAAGTAGTATAGGGCATTATCCATTAGTAGGCGACGGTTGTAATGGTAGTAAGAATGTATAGCCGTCTTTGCAGCGGACGTGGGAGTGGGAAGCATAGGGGATGAAGCCGGGGGTAACATGTCGGATGCGATCATACCAGCACTAAAGCACCGGATCCCATCAGAACTCCGAAGTTAAGCATGCTTGGGCGAGAGTAGTACTAGGATGGGTGACCTCCTGGGAAGTCCTCGTGTTGCATTCCCTTTTTAATTATTTTTGTACGTACGTGAGGAACAGAACGCACGTGCGTGATATATATTAAGCCTGTCATCATATTTTTGACATTTGCGATATGTTTTAGCTCGGAGCTCGTTAGTCACGCGGCTAGGGAGAGTTGGGGCGCGAAAAGCGCGTTGTGAAAGGGGTGTAAAATACGTGTTGCTGCGGTATAGAGGGAGGGGTGGAAATCGTGGTAAACTCGTCTTCGTAGTTGAGCGAGAGAGTAAGTAGTATAGGGCATTATCCATTAGTAGGCGACGGTTGTAATGGTAGTAAGAATGTATAGCCGTCTTTGCAGCGGACGTGAGAGTGGGAAGCATAGGGGATGAAGCCGGGGGTAACATGTCGGATGCGATCATACCAGCACTAAAGCACCGGATCCCATCAGAACTCCGAAGTTAAGCGTGCTTGGGCGAGAGTAGTACTAGGATGGGTGACCTCCTGGGAAGTCCTCGTGTTGCATTCCCTTTTTAATTATTTTTGTCGTGCGTGATATATATTAAGCCTGTCATCATATTTTTGACATTTGCGATATGTTTTAGCTCGGAGCTCGTTAGTCACGCGGCTAGGGAGAGTTGGGGCGCGAAAAGCGCGTTGTGAAAGGGGTGTAAAATACGTGTTGCTGCGGTATAGAGGGAGGGGTGGAAATCGTGGTAAACTCGTCTTCGTAGTTGAGCGAGAGAGTAAGTAGTATAGGGCATTATCCATTAGTAGGCGACGGTTGTAATGGTAGTAAGAATGTATAGCCGTCTTTGCAGCGGACGTGGGAGTGGGAAGCATAAGGGATGAAGCCGGGGGTAACATGTCGGATGCGATCATACCAGCACTAAAGCACCGGATCCCATCAGAACTCGGAAGTTAAGCGTGCTTGGGCGAGAGTAGTACTAGGATGGGTGACCTCCTGGGAAGTCCTCGTGTTGCATTCCCTTTTTAATTATTTTTGTACGTACGTGAGGAACAGAACGCACGTGCGTGATATATATTAAGCCTGTCATCATATTTTTGACATTTGCGATATGTTTTAGCTCGGAGCTCGTTAGTCACGCGGCTAGGGAGAGTTGGGGCGCGAAAAGCGCGTTGTGAAAGGGGTGTAAAATACGTGTTGCTGCGGTATAGAGGGAGGGGTGGAAATCGTGGTAAACTCGTCTTCGTAGTTGAGCGAGAGAGTAAGTAGTATAGGGCATTATCCATTAGTAGGCGACGGTTGTAATGGTACTAAGAATGTATAGCCGTCTTTGCAGCGGACGTGGGAGTGGGAAGCATAAGGGATGAAGCCGGGGGTAACATGTGCGATGCGATCATACCAGCACTAAAGCACCGGATCCCATCAGAACTCCGAAGTTAAGCGTGCTTGGGCGAGAGTAGTACTAGGATGGGTGACCTCCTGGGAAGTCCTCGTGTTGCATTCCCTTTTTAATTATTTTTGTACGTACGTGAGGAACAGAACGCACGTGCGTGATATATATTAAGCCTGTCATCATATTTTTGACATTTGCGATATGTTTTAGCTCGGAGCTCGTTAGTCACGCGGCTAGGGAGAGTTGGGGCGCGAAAAGCGCGTTGTGAAAGGGGTGTAAAATACGCGTTGCTGCGGTATAGAGGGAGGGGTGGAAATCGTGGTAAACTCGTCTTCGTAGTTGAGCGAGAGAGTAAGTAGTATAGGGCATTATCCATTAGTAGGCGACGGTTGTAATGGTAGTAAGAATGTATAGCCGTCTTTGCAGCGGACGTGGGAGTGGGAAGCATAGGGGATGAAGCCGGGGGTAACATGTCGGATGCGATCATACCAGCACTAAAGCACCGGATCCCATCAGAACTCCGAAGTTAAGCGTGCTTGGGCGAGAGTAGTACTAGGATGGGTGACCTCCTGGGAAGTACTCGTGTTGCATTCCCTTTTTAATTATTTTTGTACGTACGTGAGGAACAGAACGCACGTGCGTGATATATATTAAGCCTGTCATCATATTTTTGACATTTGCGATATGTTTTAGCTCGGAGCTCGTTAGTCACGCGGCTAGGGAGAGTTGGGGCGCGAAAAGCGCGTTGTGAAAGGGGTGTAAAATACGTGTTGCTGCGGTATAGAGGGAGGGGTGGAAATCGTGGTAAACTCGTCTTCGTAGTTGAGCGAGAGAGTAAGTAGTATAGGGCATTATCCATTAGTAGGCGACGGTTGTAATGGTAGTAAGAATGTATAGCCGTCTTTGCAGCGGACGTGGGAGTGGGAAGCATAGGGGATGAAGCCGGGGGTAACATGTCGGATGCGATCATACCAGCACTAAAGCACCGGATCCCATCAGAACTCCGAAGTTAAGCGTGCTTGGGCGAGAGTAGTACTAGGATGGGTGACCTCCTGGGAAGTCCTCGTGTTGCATTCCCTTTTTAATTATTTTTGTACGTACGTGAGGAACAGAACGCACGTGCGTGATATATATTAAGCCTGTCATCATATTTTTGACATTTGCGATATGTTTTAGCTCGGAGCTCGTTAGTCACGCGGCTAGGGAGAGTTGGGGCGCGAAAAGCGCGTTGTGAAAGCGGTGTAAAATACGTGTTGCTGCGGTATACAGGGAGGGGTGGAAATCGTGGTAAACTCGTCTTCGTAGTTGAGCGAGAGAGTAAGTAGTATAGGGCATTATCCATTAGTAGGCGACGGTTGTAATGGTACTAAGAATGTATAGCCGTCTTTGCAGCGGACGTGGGAGTGGGAAGCATAGGGGATGAAGCCGGGGGTAACATGTCGGATGCGATCATACCAGCACTAAAGCACCGGATCCCATCAGAACTCCGAAGTTAAGCGTGCTTGGGCGAGAGTAGTACTAGGATGGGTGACCTCCTGGGAAGTCCTCGTGTTGCATTCCCTTTTTAATTATTTTTGTACGTACGTGAGGAACAGAACGCACGTGCGTGATATATATTAAGCCTGTCATCATATTTTTGACATTTGCGATATGTTTTAGCTCGGAGCTCGTTAGTCACGCGGCTAGGGAGAGTTGGGGCGCGAAAAGCGCGTTGTGAAAGGGGTGTAAAATACGCGTTGCTGCGGTATAGAGGGAGGGGTGGAAATCGTGGTAAACTCGTCTTCGTAGATGAGCGAGAGAGTAAGTAGTATAGGGCATTATCCATTAGTAGGCGACGGTTTTAATGGTAGTAAGAATGTATAGCCGTCTTTGCAGCGGACGTGGGAGTGGGAAGCATAGGGGATGAAGCCGGGGGTAACATGTCGGATGCGATCATACCAGCACTAAAGCACCGGATCCCATCAGAACTCCGAAGTTAAGCGTGCTTGGGCGAGAGTAGTACTAGGATGGGTGACCTCCTGGGAAGTCCTCGTGTTGCATTCCCTTTTTAATTATTTTTGTACGTACGTGAGGAACAGAACGCACGTGCGTGATATATATTAAGCCTGTCATCATATTTTTGACATTTGCGATATGTTTTAGCTCGGAGCTCGTTAGTCACGCGGCTAGGGAGAGTTGGGGCGCGAAAAGCGCGTTGTGAAAGGGGTGTAAAATACGCGTTGCTGCGGTATAGAGGGAGGGGTGGAAATCGTGGTAAACTCGTCTTCGTAGTTGAGCGAGAGAGTAAGTAGTATAGGGCATTATCCATTAGTAGGCGACGGTTGTAATGGTAGTAAGAATGTATAGCCGTCTTTGCAGCGGACGTGGGAGTGGGAAGCATAAGGGATGAAGCCGGGGGCAACATGTGGGATGCGATCATACCAGCACTAAAGCACCGGATCCCATCAGAACTCCGAAGTTAAGCGTGCTTGGGCGAGAGTAGTACTAGGATGGGTGACCTCCTGGGAAGTCCTCGTGTTGCATTCCCTTTTTAATTATTTTTGTACGTACGTGAGGAACAGAACGCACGTGCGTGATATATATTAAGCCTGTCATCATATTTTTGACATTTGCGATATGTTTTAGCTCGGAGCTCGTTAGTCACGCGGCTAGGGAGAGTTGGGGCGCGAAAAGCGCGTTGTGAAAGGGGTGTAAAATACGTGTTGCTGCGGTATAGAGGGAGGGGTGGAAATCGTGGTAAACTCGTCTTCGTAGTTGAGCGAGAGAGTAAGTAGTATAGGGCATTATCCATTAGTAGGCGACGGTTGTAATGGTAGTAAGAATGTATAGCCGTCTTTGCAGCGGACGTGGGAGTGGGAAGCATAAGGGATGAAGCCGGGGGCAACATGTGGGATGCGATCATACCAGCACTAAAGCACCGGATCCCATCAGAACTCCGAAGTTAAGCGTGCTTGGGCGAGAGTAGTACTAGGATGGGTGACCTCCTGGGAAGTCCTCGTGTTGCATTCCCTTTTTAATTATTTTTGTACGTACGTGAGGAACAGAACGCACGTGCGTGATATATATTAAGCCTGTCATCATATTTTTGACATTTGCGATATGTTTTAGCTCGGAGCTCGTTAGTCACGCGGCTAGGGAGAGTTGGGGCGCGAAAAGCGCGTTGTGAAAGGGGTGTAAAATACGTGTTGCTGCGGTATAGAGGGAGGGGTGGAAATCGTGGTAAACTCGTCTTCGTAGTTGAGCGAGAGAGTAAGTAGTATAGGGCATTATCCATTAGTAGGCGACGGTTGTAATGGTAGTAAGAATGTATAGCCGTCTTTGCAGCGGACGTGGGAGTGGGAAGCATAGGGGATGAAGCCGGGGGTAACATGTCGGATGCGATCATACCAGCACTAAAGCACCGGATCCCATCAGAACTCCGAAGTTAAGCATGCTTGGGCGAGAGTAGTACTAGGATGGGTGACCTCCTGGGAAGTCCTCGTGTTGCATTCCCTTTTTAATTATTTTTGTACGTACGTGAGGAACAGAACGCACGTGCGTGATATATATTAAGCCTGTCATCATATTTTTGACATTTGCGATATGTTTTAGCTCGGAGCTCGTTAGTCACGCGGCTAGGGAGAGTTGGGGCGCGAAAAGCGCGTTGTGAAAGGGGTGTAAAATACGTGTTGCTGCGGTATAGAGGGAGGGGTGGAAATCGTGGTAAACTCGTCTTCGTAGTTGAGCGAGAGAGTAAGTAGTATAGGGCATTATCCATTAGTAGGCGACGGTTGTAATGGTAGTAAGAATGTATAGCCGTCTTTGCAGCGGACGTGGGAGTGGGAAGCATAAGGGATGAAGCCGGGGGTAACAAGTCGGATGCGATCATACCAGCACTAAAGCACCGGATCCCATCAGAACTCGGAAGTTAAGCGTGCTTGGGCGAGAGTAGTACTAGGATGGGTGACCTCCTGGGAAGTCCTCGTGTTGCATTCCCTTTTTAATTATTTTTGTACGTACGTGAGGAACAGAACGCACGTGCGTGATATATATTAAGCCTGTCATCATATTTTTGACATTTGCGATATGTTTTAGCTCGGAGCTCGTTAGTCACGCGGCTAGGGAGAGTTGGGGCGCGAAAAGCGCGTTGTGAAAGGGGTGTAAAATACGTGTTGCTGCGGTATAGAGGGAGGGGTGGAAATCGTGGTAAACTCGTCTTCGTAGTTGAGCGAGAGAGTAAGTAGTATAGGGCATTATCCATTAGTAGGCGACGGTTGTAATGGTACTAAGAATGTATAGCCGTCTTTGCAGCGGACGTGGGAGTGGGAAGCATAAGGGATGAAGCCGGGGGTAACATGTGCGATGCGATCATACCAGCACTAAAGCACCGGATCCCATCAGAACTCCGAAGTTAAGCGTGCTTGGGCGAGAGTAGTACTAGGATGGGTGACCTCCTGGGAAGTCCTCGTGTTGCATTCCCTTTTTAATTATTTTTGTACGTACGTGAGGAACAGAACGCACGTGCGTGATATATATTAAGCCTGTCATCATATTTTTGACATTTGCGATATGTTTTAGCTCGGAGCTCGTTAGTCACGCGGCTAGGGAGAGTTGGGGCGCGAAAAGCGCGTTGTGAAAGGGGTGTAAAATACGCGTTGCTGCGGTATAGAGGGAGGGGTGGAAATCGTGGTAAACTCGTCTTCGTAGTTGAGCGAGAGAGTAAGTAGTATAGGGCATTATCCATTAGTAGGCGACGGTTGTAATGGTAGTAAGAATGTATAGCCGTCTTTGCAGCGGACGTGGGAGTGGGAAGCATAGGGGATGAAGCCGGGGGTAACATGTCGGATGCGATCATACCAGCACTAAAGCACCGGATCCCATCAGAACTCCGAAGTTAAGCGTGCTTGGGCGAGAGTAGTACTAGGATGGGTGACCTCCTGGGAAGTCCTCGTGTTGCATTCCCTTTTTAATTATTTTTGTACGTACGTGAGGAACAGAACGCACGTGCGTGATATATATTAAGCCTGTCATCATATTTTTGACATTTGCGATATGTTTTAGCTCGGAGCTCGTTAGTCACGCGGCTAGGGAGAGTTGGGGCGCGAAAAGCGCGTTGTGAAAGCGGTGTAAAATACGTGTTGCTGCGGTATACAGGGAGGGGTGGAAATCGTGGTAAACTCGTCTTCGTAGTTGAGCGAGAGAGTAAGTAGTATAGGGCATTATCCATTAGTAGGCGACGGTTGTAATGGTACTAAGAATGTATAGCCGTCTTTGCAGCGGACGTGGGAGTGGGAAGCATAGGGGATGAAGCCGGGGGTAACATGTCGGATGCGATCATACCAGCACTAAAGCACCGGATCCCATCAGAACTCCGAAGTTAAGCGTGCTTGGGCGAGAGTAGTACTAGGATGGGTGACCTCCTGGGAAGTCCTCGTGTTGCATTCCCTTTTTAATTATTTTTGTACGTACGTGAGGAACAGAACGCACGTGCGTGATATATATTAAGCCTGTCATCATATTTTTGACATTTGCGATATGTTTTAGCTCGGAGCTCGTTAGTCACGCGGCTAGGGAGAGTTGGGGCGCGAAAAGCGCGTTGTGAAAGCGGTGTAAAATACGTGTTGCTGCGGTATACAGGGAGGGGTGGAAATCGTGGTAAACTCGTCTTCGTAGTTGAGCGAGAGAGTAAGTAGTATAGGGCATTATCCATTAGTAGGCGACGGTTGTAATGGTACTAAGAATGTATAGCCGTCTTTGCAGCGGACGTGGGAGTGGGAAGCATAGGGGATGAAGCCGGGGGTAACATGTCGGATGCGATCATACCAGCACTAAAGCACCGGATCCCATCAGAACTCCGAAGTTAAGCGTGCTTGGGCGAGAGTAGTACTAGGATGGGTGACCTCCTGGGAAGTCCTCGTGTTGCATTCCCTTTTTAATTATTTTTGTACGTACGTGAGGAACAGAACGCACGTGCGTGATATATATTAAGCCTGTCATCATATTTTTGACATTTGCGATATGTTTTAGCTCGGAGCTCGTTAGTCACGCGGCTAGGGAGAGTTGGGGCGCGAAAAGCGCGTTGTGAAAGGGGTGTAAAATACGCGTTGCTGCGGTATAGAGGGAGGGGTGGAAATCGTGGTAAACTCGTCTTCGTAGATGAGCGAGAGAGTAAGTAGTATAGGGCATTATCCATTAGTAGGCGACGGTTGTAATGGTAGTAAGAATGTATAGCCGTCTTTGCAGCGGACGTGGGAGTGGGAAGCATAGGGGATGAAGCCGGGGGTAACATGTCGGATGCGATCATACCAGCACTAAAGCACCGGATCCCATCAGAACTCCGAAGTTAAGCGTGCTTGGGCGAGAGTAGTACTAGGATGGGTGACCTCCTGGGAAGTCCTCGTGTTGCATTCCCTTTTTAATTATTTTTGTACGTACGTGAGGAACAGAACGCATGTGCGTGATATATATTAAGCCTGTCATCATATTTTTGACATTTGCGATATGTTTTAGCTCGGAGCTCGTTAGTCACGCGGCTAGGGAGAGTTGGGGCGCGAAAAGCGCGTTGTGAAAGGGGTGTAAAATACGTGTTGCTGCGGTATAGAGGGAGGGGTGGAAATCGTGGTAAACTCGTCTTCGTAGTTGAGCGAGAGAGTAAGTAGTATAGGGCATTATCCATTAGTAGGCGACGGTTGTAATGGTACTAAGAATGTATAGCCGTCTTTGCAGCGGACGTGGGAGTGGGAAGCATAGGGGATGAAGCCGGGGGTAACATGTGCGATGCGATCATACCAGCACTAAAGCACCGGATCCCATCAGAACTCCGAAGTTAAGCGTGCTTGGGCGAGAGTAGTACTAGGATGGGTGACCTCCTGGGAAGTCCTCGTGTTGCATTCCCTTTTTAATTATTTTTGTACGTACGTGAGGAACAGAACGCACGTGCGTGATATATATTAAGCCTGTCATCATATTTTTGACATTTGCGATATGTTTTAGCTCGGAGCTCGTTAGTCACGCGGCTAGGGAGAGTTGGGGCGCGAAAAGCGCGTTGTGAAAGGGGTGTAAAATACGCGTTGCTGCGGTATAGAGGGAGGGGTGGAAATCGTGGTAAACTCGTCTTCGTAGTTGAGCGAGAGAGTAAGTAGTATAGGGCATTATCCATTAGTAGGCGACGGTTGTAATGGTAGTAAGAATGTATAGCCGTCTTTGCAGCGGACGTGGGAGTGGGAAGCATAGGGGATGAAGCCGGGGTAACATGTCGGATGCGATCATACCAGCACTAAAGCACCGGATCCCATCAGAACTCCGAAGTTAAGCGTGCTTGGGCGAGAGTAGTACTAGGATGGGTGACCTCCTGGGAAGTACTCGTGTTGCATTCCCTTTTTAATTATTTTTGTACGTACGTGAGGAACAGAACGCACGTGCGTGATATATATTAAGCCTGTCATCATATTTTTGACATTTGCGATATGTTTTAGCTCGGAGCTCGTTAGTCACGCGGCTAGGGAGAGTTGGGGCGCGAAAAGCGCGTTGTGAAAGGGGTGTAAAATACGTGTTGCTGCGGTATAGAGGGAGGGGTGGAAATCGTGGTAAACTCGTCTTCGTAGTTGAGCGAGAGAGTAAGTAGTATAGGGCATTATCCATTAGTAGGCGACGGTTGTAATGGTAGTAAGAATGTATAGCCGTCTTTGCAGCGGACGTGGGAGTGGGAAGCATAGGGGATGAAGCCGGGGGTAACATGTCGGATGCGATCATACCAGCACTAAAGCACCGGATCCCATCAGAACTCCGAAGTTAAGCGTGCTTGGGCGAGAGTAGTACTAGGATGGGTGACCTCCTGGGAAGTCCTCGTGTTGCATTCCCTTTTTAATTATTTTTGTACGTACGTGAGGAACAGAACGCACGTGCGTGATATATATTAAGCCTGTCATCATATTTTTGACATTTGCGATATGTTTTAGCTCGGAGCTCGTTAGTCACGCGGCTAGGGAGAGTTGGGGCGCGAAAAGCGCGTTGTGAAAGCGGTGTAAAATACGTGTTGCTGCGGTATACAGGGAGGGGTGGAAATCGTGGTAAACTCGTCTTCGTAGTTGAGCGAGAGAGTAAGTAGTATAGGGCATTATCCATTAGTAGGCGACGGTTGTAATGGTACTAAGAATGTATAGCCGTCTTTGCAGCGGACGTGGGAGTGGGAAGCATAGGGGATGAAGCCGGGGGTAACATGTCGGATGCGATCATACCAGCACTAAAGCACCGGATCCCATCAGAACTCCGAAGTTAAGCGTGCTTGGGCGAGAGTAGTACTAGGATGGGTGACCTCCTGGGAAGTCCTCGTGTTGCATTCCCTTTTTAATTATTTTTGTACGTACGTGAGGAACAGAACGCACGTGCGTGATATATATTAAGCCTGTCATCATATTTTTGACATTTGCGATATGTTTTAGCTCGGAGCTCGTTAGTCACGCGGCTAGGGAGAGTTGGGGCGCGAAAAGCGCGTTGTGAAAGGGGTGTAAAATACGCGTTGCTGCGGTATAGAGGGAGGGGTGGAAATCGTGGTAAACTCGTCTTCGTAGTTGAGCGAGAGAGTAAGTAGTATAGGGCATTATCCATTAGTAGGCGACGGTTGTAATGGTACTAAGAATGTATAGCCGTCTTTGCAGCGGACGTGGGAGTGGGAAGCATAAGGGATGAAGCCGGGGGCAACATGTGGGATGCGATCATACCAGCACTAAAGCACCGGATCCCATCAGAACTCCGAAGTTAAGCGTGCTTGGGCGAGAGTAGTACTAGGATGGGTGACCTCCTGGGAAGTCCTCGTGTTGCATTCCCTTTTTAATTATTTTTGTACGTACGTGAGGAACAGAACGCACGTGCGTGATATATATTAAGCCTGTCATCATATTTTTGACATTTGCGATATGTTTTAGCTCGGAGCTCGTTAGTCACGCGGCTAGGGAGAGTTGGGGCGCGAAAAGCGCGTTGTGAAAGGGGTGTAAAATACGTGTTGCTGCGGTATAGAGGGAGGGGTGGAAATCGTGGTAAACTCGTCTTCGTAGTTGAGCGAGAGAGTAAGTAGTATAGGGCATTATCCATTAGTAGGCGACGGTTGTAATGGTAGTAAGAATGTATAGCCGTCTTTGCAGCGGACGTGGGAGTGGGAAGCATAAGGGATGAAGCCGGGGGCAACATGTGGGATGCGATCATACCAGCACTAAAGCACCGGATCCCATCAGAACTCCGAAGTTAAGCGTGCTTGGGCGAGAGTAGTACTAGGATGGGTGACCTCCTGGGAAGTCCTCGTGTTGCATTCCCTTTTTAATTATTTTTGTACGTACGTGAGGAACAGAACGCACGTGCGTGATATATATTAAGCCTGTCATCATATTTTTGACATTTGCGATATGTTTTAGCTCGGAGCTCGTTAGTCACGCGGCTAGGGAGAGTTGGGGCGCGAAAAGCGCGTTGTGAAAGGGGTGTAAAATACGTGTTGCTGCGGTATAGAGGGAGGGGTGGAAATCGTGGTAAACTCGTCTTCGTAGTTGAGCGAGAGAGTAAGTAGTATAGGGCATTATCCATTAGTAGGCGACGGTTGTAATGGTAGTAAGAATGTATAGCCGTCTTTGCAGCGGACGTGGGAGTGGGAAGCATAAGGGATGAAGCCGGGGGTAACATGTCGGATGCGATCATACCAGCACTAAAGCACCGGATCCCATCAGAACTCGGAAGTTAAGCGTGCTTGGGCGAGAGTAGTACTAGGATGGGTGACCTCCTGGGAAGTCCTCGTGTTGCATTCCCTTTTTAATTATTTTTGTACGTACGTGAGGAACAGAACGCACGTGCGTGATATATATTAAGCCTGTCATCATATTTTTGACATTTGCGATATGTTTTAGCTCGGAGCTCGTTAGTCACGCGGCTAGGGAGAGTTGGGGCGCGAAAAGCGCGTTGTGAAAGGGGTGTAAAATACGTGTTGCTGCGGTATAGAGGGAGGGGTGGAAATCGTGGTAAACTCGTCTTCGTAGTTGAGCGAGAGAGTAAGTAGTATAGGGCATTATCCATTAGTAGGCGACGGTTGTAATGGTACTAAGAATGTATAGCCGTCTTTGCAGCGGACGTGGGAGTGGGAAGCATAAGGGATGAAGCCGGGGGTAACATGTGCGATGCGATCATACCAGCACTAAAGCACCGGATCCCATCAGAACTCCGAAGTTAAGCGTGCTTGGGCGAGAGTAGTACTAGGATGGGTGACCTCCTGGGAAGTCCTCGTGTTGCATTCCCTTTTTAATTATTTTTGTACGTACGTGAGGAACAGAACGCACGTGCGTGATATATATTAAGCCTGTCATCATATTTTTGACATTTGCGATATGTTTTAGCTCGGAGCTCGTTAGTCACGCGGCTAGGGAGAGTTGGGGCGCGAAAAGCGCGTTGTGAAAGGGGTGTAAAATACGCGTTGCTGCGGTATAGAGGGAGGGGTGGAAATCGTGGTAAACTCGTCTTCGTAGTTGAGCGAGAGAGTAAGTAGTATAGGGCATTATCCATTAGTAGGCGACGGTTGTAATGGTAGTAAGAATGTATAGCCGTCTTTGCAGCGGACGTGGGAGTGGGAAGCATAGGGGATGAAGCCGGGGGTAACATGTCGGATGCGATCATACCAGCACTAAAGCACCGGATCCCATCAGAACTCCGAAGTTAAGCGTGCTTGGGCGAGAGTAGTACTAGGATGGGTGACCTCCTGGGAAGTACTCGTGTTGCATTCCCTTTTTAATTATTTTTGTACGTACGTGAGGAACAGAATGCACGTGCGTGATATATATTAAGCCTGTCATCATATTTTTGACATTTGCGATATGTTTTAGCTCGGAGCTCGTTAGTCACGCGGCTAGGGAGAGTTGGGGCGCGAAAAGCGCGTTGTGAAAGCGGTGTAAAATACGTGTTGCTGCGGTATAGAGGGAGGGGTGGAAATCGTGGTAAACTCGTCTTCGTAGTTGAGCGAGAGAGTAAGTAGTATAGGGCATTATCCATTAGTAGGCGACGGTTGTAATGGTAGTAAGAATGTATAGCCGTCTTTGCAGCGGACGTGGGAGTGGGAAGCATAGGGGATGAAGCCGGGGGTAACATGTCGGATGCGATCATACCAGCACTAAAGCACCGGATCCCATCAGAACTCCGAAGTTAAGCGTGCTTGGGCGAGAGTAGTACTAGGATGGGTGACCTCCTGGGAAGTCCTCGTGTTGCATTCCCTTTTTAATTATTTTTGTACGTACGTGAGGAACAGAACGCACGTGCGTGATATATATTAAGCCTGTCATCATATTTTTGACATTTGCGATATGTTTTAGCTCGGAGCTCGTTAGTCACGCGGCTAGGGAGAGTTGGGGCGCGAAAAGCGCGTTGTGAAAGCGGTGTAAAATACGTGTTGCTGCGGTATACAGGGAGGGGTGGAAATCGTGGTAAACTCGTCTTCGTAGTTGAGCGAGAGAGTAAGTAGTATAGGGCATTATCCATTAGTAGGCGACGGTTGTAATGGTACTAAGAATGTATAGCCGTCTTTGCAGCGGACGTGGGAGTGGGAAGCATAGGGGATGAAGCCGGGGGTAACATGTCGGATGCGATCATACCAGCACTAAAGCACCGGATCCCATCAGAACTCCGAAGTTAAGCGTGCTTGGGCGAGAGTAGTACTAGGATGGGTGACCTCCTGGGAAGTCCTCGTGTTGCATTCCCTTTTTAATTATTTTTGTACGTACGTGAGGAACAGAACGCACGTGCGTGATATATATTAAGCCTGTCATCATATTTTTGACATTTGCGATATGTTTTAGCTCGGAGCTCGTTAGTCACGCGGCTAGGGAGAGTTGGGGCGCGAAAAGCGCGTTGTGAAAGGGGTGTAAAATACGCGTTGCTGCGGTATAGAGGGAGGGGTGGAAATCGTGGTAAACTCGTCTTCGTAGATGAGCGAGAGAGTAAGTAGTATAGGGCATTATCCATTAGTAGGCGACGGTTGTAATGGTAGTAAGAATGTATAGCCGTCTTTGCAGCGGACGTGGGAGTGGGAAGCATAGGGGATGAAGCCGGGGGTAACATGTCGGATGCGATCATACCAGCACTAAAGCACCGGATCCCATCAGAACTCCGAAGTTAAGCGTGCTTGGGCGAGAGTAGTACTAGGATGGGTGACCTCCTGGGAAGTCCTCGTGTTGCATTCCCTTTTTAATTATTTTTGTACGTACGTGAGGAACAGAACGCACGTGCGTGATATATATTAAGCCTGTCATCATATTTTTGACATTTGCGATATGTTTTAGCTCGGAGCTCGTTAGTCACGCGGCTAGGGAGAGTTGGGGCGCGAAAAGCGCGTTGTGAAAGGGGTGTAAAATACGTGTTGCTGCGGTATAGAGGGAGGGGTGGAAATCGTGGTAAACTCGTCTTCGTAGTTGAGCGAGAGAGTAAGTAGTATAGGGCATTATCCATTAGTAGGCGACGGTTGTAATGGTACTAAGAATGTATAGCCGTCTTTGCAGCGGACGTGGGAGTGGGAAGCATAGGGGATGAAGCCGGGGGTAACATGTGCGATGCGATCATACCAGCACTAAAGCACCGGATCCCATCAGAACTCCGAAGTTAAGCGTGCTTGGGCGAGAGTAGTACTAGGATGGGTGACCTCCTGGGAAGTCCTCGTGTTGCATTCCCTTTTTAATTATTTTTGTACGTACGTGAGGAACAGAACGCACGTGCGTGATATATATTAAGCCTGTCATCATATTTTTGACATTTGCGATATGTTTTAGCTCGGAGCTCGTTAGTCACGCGGCTAGGGAGAGTTGGGGCGCGAAAAGCGCGTTGTGAAAGGGGTGTAAAATACGCGTTGCTGCGGTATAGAGGGAGGGGTGGAAATCGTGGTAAACTCGTCTTCGTAGTTGAGCGAGAGAGTAAGTAGTATAGGGCATTATCCATTAGTAGGCGACGGTTGTAATGGTAGTAAGAATGTATAGCCGTCTTTGCAGCGGACGTGGGAGTGGGAAGCATAGGGGATGAAGCCGGGGTAACATGTCGGATGCGATCATACCAGCACTAAAGCACCGGATCCCATCAGAACTCCGAAGTTAAGCGTGCTTGGGCGAGAGTAGTACTAGGATGGGTGACCTCCTGGGAAGTACTCGTGTTGCATTCCCTTTTTAATTATTTTTGTACGTACGTGAGGAACAGAACGCACGTGCGTGATATATATTAAGCCTGTCATCATATTTTTGACATTTGCGATATGTTTTAGCTCGGAGCTCGTTAGTCACGCGGCTAGGGAGAGTTGGGGCGCGAAAAGCGCGTTGTGAAAGGGGTGTAAAATACGTGTTGCTGCGGTATAGAGGGAGGGGTGGAAATCGTGGTAAACTCGTCTTCGTAGTTGAGCGAGAGAGTAAGTAGTATAGGGCATTATCCATTAGTAGGCGACGGTTGTAATGGTAGTAAGAATGTATAGCCGTCTTTGCAGCGGACGTGGGAGTGGGAAGCATAGGGGATGAAGCCGGGGGTAACATGTCGGATGCGATCATACCAGCACTAAAGCACCGGATCCCATCAGAACTCCGAAGTTAAGCGTGCTTGGGCGAGAGTAGTACTAGGATGGGTGACCTCCTGGGAAGTCCTCGTGTTGCATTCCCTTTTTAATTATTTTTGTACGTACGTGAGGAACAGAACGCACGTGCGTGATATATATTAAGCCTGTCATCATATTTTTGACATTTGCGATATGTTTTAGCTCGGAGCTCGTTAGTCACGCGGCTAGGGAGAGTTGGGGCGCGAAAAGCGCGTTGTGAAAGCGGTGTAAAATACGTGTTGCTGCGGTATACAGGGAGGGGTGGAAATCGTGGTAAACTCGTCTTCGTAGTTGAGCGAGAGAGTAAGTAGTATAGGGCATTATCCATTAGTAGGCGACGGTTGTAATGGTACTAAGAATGTATAGCCGTCTTTGCAGCGGACGTGGGAGTGGGAAGCATAGGGGATGAAGCCGGGGGTAACATGTCGGATGCGATCATACCAGCACTAAAGCACCGGATCCCATCAGAACTCCGAAGTTAAGCGTGCTTGGGCGAGAGTAGTACTAGGATGGGTGACCTCCTGGGAAGTCCTCGTGTTGCATTCCCTTTTTAATTATTTTTGTACGTACGTGAGGAACAGAACGCACGTGCGTGATATATATTAAGCCTGTCATCATATTTTTGACATTTGCGATATGTTTTAGCTCGGAGCTCGTTAGTCACGCGGCTAGGGAGAGTTGGGGCGCGAAAAGCGCGTTGTGAAAGGGGTGTAAAATACGCGTTGCTGCGGTATAGAGGGAGGGGTGGAAATCGTGGTAAACTCGTCTTCGTAGTTGAGCGAGAGAGTAAGTAGTATAGGGCATTATCCATTAGTAGGCGACGGTTGTAATGGTACTAAGAATGTATAGCCGTCTTTGCAGCGGACGTGGGAGTTGGAAGCATAAGGGATGAAGCCGGGGGCAACATGTGGGATGCGATCATACCAGCACTAAAGCACCGGATCCCATCAGAACTCCGAAGTTAAGCGTGCTTGGGCGAGAGTAGTACTAGGATGGGTGACCTCCTGGGAAGTCCTCGTGTTGCATTCCCTTTTTAATTATTTTTGTACGTACGTGAGGAACAGAACGCACGTGCGTGATATATATTAAGCCTGTCATCATATTTTTGACATTTGCGATATGTTTTAGCTCGGAGCTCGTTAGTCACGCGGCTAGGGAGAGTTGGGGCGCGAAAAGCGCGTTGTGAAAGGGGTGTAAAATACGTGTTGCTGCGGTATAGAGGGAGGGGTGGAAATCGTGGTAAACTCGTCTTCGTAGTTGAGCGAGAGAGTAAGTAGTATAGGGCATTATCCATTAGTAGGCGACGGTTGTAATGGTAGTAAGAATGTATAGCCGTCTTTGCAGCGGACGTGGGAGTGGGAAGCATAAGGGATGAAGCCGGGGGCAACATGTGGGATGCGATCATACCAGCACTAAAGCACCGGATCCCATCAGAACTCCGAAGTTAAGCGTGCTTGGGCGAGAGTAGTACTAGGATGGGTGACCTCCTGGGAAGTCCTCGTGTTGCATTCCCTTTTTAATTATTTTTGTACGTACGTGAGGAACAGAACGCACGTGCGTGATATATATTAAGCCTGTCATCATATTTTTGACATTTGCGATATGTTTTAGCTCGGAGCTCGTTAGTCACGCGGCTAGGGAGAGTTGGGGCGCGAAAAGCGCGTTGTGAAAGGGGTGTAAAATACGTGTTGCTGCGGTATAGAGGGAGGGGTGGAAATCGTGGTAAACTCGTCTTCGTAGTTGAGCGAGAGAGTAAGTAGTATAGGGCATTATCCATTAGTAGGCGACGGTTGTAATGGTAGTAAGAATGTATAGCCGTCTTTGCAGCGGACGTGGGAGTGGGAAGCATAAGGGATGAAGCCGGGGGCAACATGTGGGATGCGATCATACCAGCACTAAAGCACCGGATCCCATCAGAACTCCAAAGTTAAGCGTGCTTGGGCGAGAGTAGTACTAGGATGGGTGACCTCCTGGGAAGTCCTCGTGTTGCATTCCCTTTTTAATTATTTTTGTACGTACGTGAGGAACAGAACGCACGTGCGTGATATATATTAAGCCTGTCATCATATTTTTGACATTTGCGATATGTTTTAGCTCGGAGCTCGTTAGTCACGCGGCTAGGGAGAGTTGGGGCGCGAAAAGCGCGTTGTGAAAGGGGTGTAAAATACGTGTTGCTGCGGTATACAGGGAGGGGTGGAAATCGTGGTAAACTCGTCTTCGTAGTTGAGCGAGAGAGTAAGTAGTATAGGGCATTATCCATTAGTAGGCGACGGTTGTAATGGTAGTAAGAATGTATAGCCGTCTTTGCAGCGGACGTGGGAGTGGGAAGCATAAGGGATGAAGCCGGGGGCAACATGTGGGATGCGATCATACCAGCACTAAAGCACCGGATCCCATCAGAACTCCGAAGTTAAGCGTGCTTGGGCGAGAGTAGTACTAGGATGGGTGACCTCCTGGGAAGTCCTCGTGTTGCATTCCCTTTTTAATTATTTTTGTACGTACGTGAGGAACAGAACGCACGTGCGTGATATATATTAAGCCTGTCATCATATTTTTGACATTTGCGATATGTTTTAGCTCGGAGCTCGTTAGTCACGCGGCTAGGGAGAGTTGGGGCGCGAAAAGCGCGTTGTGAAAGGGGTGTAAAATACGTGTTGCTGCGGTATAGAGGGAGGGGTGGAAATCGTGGTAAACTCGTCTTCGTAGTTGAGCGAGAGAGTAAGTAGTATAGGGCATTATCCATTAGTAGGCGACGGTTGTAATGGTAGTAAGAATGTATAGCCGTCTTTGCAGCGGACATGGGAGTGGGAAGCATAAGGGATGAAGCCGGGGGCAACATGTGCGATGCGATCATACCAGCACTAAAGCACCGGATCCCATCAGAACTCCGAAGTTAAGCGTGCTTGGGCGAGAGTAGTACTAGGATGGGTGACCTCCTGGGAAGTCCTCGTGTTGCATTCCCTTTTTAATTATTTTTGTACGTACGTGAGGAACAGAACGCACGTGCGTGATATATATTAAGCCTGTCATCATATTTTTGACATTTGCGATATGTTTTAGCTCGGAGCTCGTTAGTCACGCGGCTAGGGAGAGTTGGGGCGCGAAAAGCGCGTTGTGAAAGGGGTGTAAAATACGTGTTGCTGCGGTATAGAGGGAGGGGTGGAAATCGTGGTAAACTCGTCTTCGTAGTTGAGCGAGAGAGTAAGTAGTATAGGGCATTATCCATTAGTAGGCGACGGTTGTAATGGTAGTAAGAATGTATAGCCGTCTTTGCAGCGGACGTGGGAGTGGGAAGCATAAGGGATGAAGCCGGGGGCAACATGTGGGATGCGATCATACCAGCACTAAAGCACCGGATCCCATCAGAACTCCGAAGTTAAGCGTGCTTGGGCGAGAGTAGTACTAGGATGGGTGACCTCCTGGGAAGTCCTCGTGTTGCATTCCCTTTTTAATTATTTTTGTACGTACGTGAGGAACAGAACGCACGTGCGTGATATATATTAAGCCTGTCATCATATTTTTGACATTTGCGATATGTTTTAGCTCGGAGCTCGTTAGTCACGCGGCTAGGGAGAGTTGGGGCGCGAAAAGCGCGTTGTGAAAGGGGTGTAAAATACGTGTTGCTGCGGTATAGAGGGAGGGGTGGAAATCGTGGTAAACTCGTCTTCGTAGTTGAGCGAGAGAGTAAGTAGTATAGGGCATTATCCATTAGTAGGCGACGGTTGTAATGGTAGTAAGAATGTATAGCCGTCTTTGCAGCGGACGTGGGAGTGGGAAGCATAAGGGATGAAGCCGGGGGCAACATGTGGGATGCGATCATACCAGCACTAAAGCACCGGATCCCATGAGAACTCCAAAGTTAAGCGTGCTTGGGCGAGAGTAGTACTAGGATGGGTGACCTCCTGGGAAGTCCTCGTGTTGCATTCCCTTTTTAATTATTTTTGTACGTACGTGAGGAACAGAACGCACGTGCGTGATATATATTAAGCCTGTCATCATATTTTTGACATTTGCGATATGTTTTAGCTCGGAGCTCGTTAGTCACGCGGCTAGGGAGAGTTGGGGCGCGAAAAGCGCGTTGTGAAAGGGGTGTAAAATACGTGTTGCTGCGGTATACAGGGAGGGGTGGAAATCGTGGTAAACTCGTCTTCGTAGTTGAGCGAGAGAGTAAGTAGTATAGGGCATTATCCATTAGTAGGCGACGGTTGTAATGGTAGTAAGAATGTATAGCCGTCTTTGCAGCGGACGTGGGAGTGGGAAGCATAAGGGATGAAGCCGGGGGCAACATGTGGGATGCGATCATACCAGCACTAAAGCACCGGATCCCATCAGAACTCCGAAGTTAAGCGTGCTTGGGCGAGAGTAGTACTAGGATGGGTGACCTCCTGGGAAGTCCTCGTGTTGCATTCCCTTTTTAATTATTTTTGTACGTACGTGAGGAACAGAACGCACGTGCGTGATATATATTAAGCCTGTCATCATATTTTTGACATTTGCGATATGTTTTAGCTCGGAGCTCGTTAGTCACGCGGCTAGGGAGAGTTGGGGCGCGAAAAGCGCGTTGTGAAAGGGGTGTAAAATACGTGTTGCTGCGGTATAGAGGGAGGGGTGGAAATCGTGGTAAACTCGTCTTCGTAGTTGAGCGAGAGAGTAAGTAGTATAGGGCATTATCCATTAGTAGGCGACGGTTGTAATGGTAGTAAGAATGTATAGCCGTCTTTGCAGCGGACGTGGGAGTGGGAAGCATAAGGGATGAAGCCGGGGGCAACATGTGCGATGCGATCATACCAGCACTAAAGCACCGGATCCCATCAGAACTCCGAAGTTAAGCGTGCTTGGGCGAGAGTAGTACTAGGATGGGTGACCTCCTTGGGAAGTCCTCGTGTTGCATTCCCTTTTTAATTATTTTTGTACGTACGTGAGGAACAGAACGCACGTGCGTGATATATATTAAGCCTGTCATCATATTTTTGACATTTGCGATATGTTTTAGCTCGGAGCTCGTTAGTCACGCGGCTAGGGAGAGTTGGGGCGCGAAAAGCGCGTTGTGAAAGGGGTGTAAAATACGTGTTGCTGCGGTATAGAGGGAGGGGTGGAAATCGTGGTAAACTCGTCTTCGTAGTTGAGCGAGAGAGTAAGTAGTATAGGGCATTATCCATTAGTAGGCGACGGTTGTAATGGTAGTAAGAATGTATAGCCGTCTTTGCAGCGGACGTGGCAGTGGGAAGCATAAGGGATGAAGCCGGGGGTAACATGTCGGATGCGATCATACCAGCACTAAAGCACCGGATCCCATCAGAACTCCGAAGTTAAGCGTGCTTGGGCGAGAGTAGTACTAGGATGGGTGACCTCCTGGGAAGCCCTCATGTTGCATTCCCTTTTTAATTATTTTTGTACGTACGTGAGGAACAGAACGCACGTGCGTGATATATATTAAGCCTGTCATCATATTTTTGACATTTGCGATATGTTTTAGCTCGGAGCTCGTTAGTCACGCGGCTAGGGAGAGTTGGGGCGCGAAAAGCGCGTTGTGAAAGGGGTGTAAAATACGTGTTGCTGCGGTATAGAGGGAGGGATGGAAATCGTGGTAAACTCGTCTTCGTAGTTGAGCGAGAAAGTAAGCAGTATAGGGCATTATCCATTAGTAGGCGACGGTTGTAATGGTAGTAAGAATGTATAGCCGTCTTTGCAGCGGACGTGGGAGTGGGAAGCATAAGGGATGAAGCCGGGGGTAACATGTCGGATGCGATCATACCAGCACTAAAGCACCGGATCCCATCAGAACTCCGAAGTTAAGCGTGCTTGGGCGAGAGTAGTACTAGGATGGGTGACCTCCTGGGAAGTCCTCGTGTTGCATTCCCTTTTTAATTATTTTTGTACGTACGTGAGGAACAGAACGCACGTGCGTGATATATATTAAGCCTGTCATCATATTTTTGACATTTGCGATATGTTTTAGCTCGGAGCTCGTTAGTCACGCGGCTAGGGAGAGTTGGGGCGCGAAAAGCGCGTTGTGAAAGGGGTGTAAAATACGTGTTGCTGCGGTATAGAGGGAGGGGTGGAAATCGTGGTAAACTCGTCTTCGTAGTTGAGCGAGAGAGTAAGTAGTATAGGGCATTATCCATTAGTAGGCGACGGTTGTAATGGTAGTAAGAATGTATAGCCGTCTTTGCAGCGGACGTGGGAGTGGGAAGCATAAGGGATGAAGCCGGGGGCAACATGTGCGATGCGATCATACCAGCACTAAAGCACCGGATCCCATCAGAACTCCGAAGTTAAGCGTGCTTGGGCGAGAGTAGTACTAGGATGGGTGACCTCCTTGGGAAGTCCTCGTGTTGCATTCCCTTTTTAATTATTTTTGTACGTACGTGAGGAACAGAACGCACGTGCGTGATATATATTAAGCCTGTCATCATATTTTTGACATTTGCGATATGTTTTAGCTCGGAGCTCGTTAGTCACGCGGCTAGGGAGAGTTGGGGCGCGAAAAGCGCGTTGTGAAAGGGGTGTAAAATACGTGTTGCTGCGGTATAGAGGGAGGGGTGGAAATCGTGGTAAACTCGTCTTCGTAGTTGAGCGAGAGAGTAAGTAGTATAGGGCATTATCCATTAGTAGGCGACGGTTGTAATGGTAGTAAGAATGTATAGCCGTCTTTGCAGCGGACGTGGCAGTGGGAAGCATAAGGGATGAAGCCGGGGGTAACATGTCGGATGCGATCATACCAGCACTAAAGCACCGGATCCCATCAGAACTCCGAAGTTAAGCGTGCTTGGGCGAGAGTAGTACTAGGATGGGTGACCTCCTGGGAAGCCCTCATGTTGCATTCCCTTTTTAATTATTTTTGTACGTACGTGAGGAACAGAACGCACGTGCGTGATATATATTAAGCCTGTCATCATATTTTTGACATTTGCGATATGTTTTAGCTCGGAGCTCGTTAGTCACGCGGCTAGGGAGAGTTGGGGCGCGAAAAGCGCGTTGTGAAAGGGGTGTAAAATACGTGTTGCTGCGGTATAGAGGGAGGGATGGAAATCGTGGTAAACTCGTCTTCGTAGTTGAGCGAGAAAGTAAGCAGTATAGGGCATTATCCATTAGTAGGCGACGGTTGTAATGGTAGTAAGAATGTATAGCCGTCTTTGCAGCGGACGTGGGAGTGGGAAGCATAAGGGATGAAGCCGGGGGTAACATGTGCGATGCGATCATACCAGCACTAAAGCACCGGATCCCATCAGAACTCCGAAGTTAAGCGTGCTTGGGCGAGAGTAGTACTAGGATGGGTGACCTCCTGGGAAGTCCTCGTGTTGCATTCCCTTTTTAATTATTTTTGTACGTACGTGAGGAACAGAACGCACGTGCGTGATATATATTAAGCCTGTCATCATATTTTTGACATTTGCGATATGTTTTAGCTCGGAGCTCGTTAGTCACGCGGCTAGGGAGAGTTGGGGCGCGAAAAGCGCGTTGTGAAAGGGGTGTAAAATACGTGTTGCTGCGGTATAGAGGGAGGGGTGGAAATCGTGGTAAACTCGTCTTCGTAGTTGAGCGAGAGAGTAAGTAGTATAGGGCATTATCCATTAGTAGGCGACGGTTGTAATGGTAGTAAGAATGTATAGCCGTCTTTGCAGCGGACGTGGGAGTGGGAAGCATAGGGGATGAAGCCGGGGGTAACATGTCGGATGCGATCATACCAGCACTAAAGCACCGGATCCCATCAGAACTCCGAAGTTAAGCGTGCTTGGGCGAGAGTAGTACTAGGATGGGTGACCTCCTGGGAAGTCCTCGTGTTGCATTCCCTTTTTAATTATTTTTGTACGTACGTGAGGAACAGAACGCACGTGCGTGATATATATTAAGCCTGTCATCATATTTTTGACATTTGCGATATGTTTTAGCTCGGAGCTCGTTAGTCACGCGGCTAGGGAGAGTTGGGGCGCGAAAAGCGCGTTGTGAAAGGGGTGTAAAATACGTGTTGCTGCGGTATAGAGGGAGGGGTGGAAATCGTGGTAAACTCGTCTTCGTAGTTGAGCGAGAGAGTAAGTAGTATAGGGCATTATCCATTAGTAGGCGACGGTTGTAATGGTAGTAAGAATGTATAGCCGTCTTTGCAGCGGACGTGGTAGTGGGAAGCATAAGGGATGAAGCCGGGGGTAACATGTGCGATGCGATCATACCAGCACTAAAGCACCGGATCCCATCAGAACTCCGAAGTTAAGCGTGCTTGGGCGAGAGTAGTACTAGGATGGGTGACCTCCTGGGAAGTCCTCGTGTTGCATTCCCTTTTTAATTATTTTTGTACGTACGTGAGGAACAGAACGCACGTGCGTGATATATATTAAGCCTGTCATCATATTTTTGACATTTGCGATATGTTTTAGCTCGGAGCTCGTTAGTCACGCGGCTAGGGAGAGTTGGGGCGCGAAAAGCGCGTTGTGAAAGGGGTGTAAAATACGTGTTGCTGCGGTATAGAGGGAGGGGTGGAAATCGTGGTAAACTCGTCTTCGTAGTTGAGCGAGAGAGTAAGTAGTATAGGGCATTATCCATTAGTAGGCGACGGTTGTAATGGTAGTAAGAATGTATAGCCGTCTTTGCAGCGGACGTGGGAGTGGGAAGCATAAGGGATGAAGCCGGGGGCAACATGTGCGATGCGATCATACCAGCACTAAAGCACCGGATCCCATCAGAACTCCGAAGTTAAGCGTGCTTGGGCGAGAGTAGTACTAGGATGGGTGACCTCCTGGGAAGTCCTCGTGTTGCATTCCCTTTTTAATTATTTTTGTACGTACGTGAGGAACAGAACGCACGTGCGTGATATATATTAAGCCTGTCATCATATTTTTGACATTTGCGATATGTTTTAGCTCGGAGCTCGTTAGTCACGCGGCTAGGGAGAGTTGGGGCGCGAAAAGCGCGTTGTGAAAGGGGTGTAAAATACGTGTTGCTGCGGTATAGAGGGAGGGGTGGAAATCGTGGTAAACTCGTCTTCGTAGTTGAGCGAGAGAGTAAGTAGTATAGGGCATTATCCATTAGTAGGCGACGGTTGTAATGGTAGTAAGAATGTATAGCCGTCTTTGCAGCGGACGTGGGAGTGGGAAGCATAAGGGATGAAGCCGGGGGTAACATGTCGGATGCGATCATACCAGCACTAAAGCACCGGATCCCATCAGAACTCCGAAGTTAAGCGTGCTTGGGCGAGAGTAGTACTAGGATGGGTGACCTCCTGGGAAGCCCTCATGTTGCATTCCCTTTTTAATTATTTTTGTACGTACGTGAGGAACAGAACGCACGTGCGTGATATATATTAAGCCTGTCATCATATTTTTGACATTTGCGATATGTTTTAGCTCGGAGCTCGTTAGTCACGCGGCTAGGGAGAGTTGGGGCGCGAAAAGCGCGTTGTGAAAGGGGTGTAAAATACGTGTTGCTGCGGTATAGAGGGAGGGATGGAAATCGTGGTAAACTCGTCTTCGTAGTTGAGCGAGAAAGTAAGCAGTATAGGGCATTATCCATTAGTAGGCGACGGTTGTAATGGTAGTAAGAATGTATAGCCGTCTTTGCAGCGGACGTGGGAGTGGGAAGCATAAGGGATGAAGCCGGGGGTAACATGTGCGATGCGATCATACCAGCACTAAAGCACCGGATCCCATCAGAACTCCGAAGTTAAGCGTGCTTGGGCGAGAGTAGTACTAGGATGGGTGACCTCCTGGGAAGTCCTCGTGTTGCATTCCCTTTTTAATTATTTTTGTACGTACGTGAGGAACAGAACGCACGTGCGTGATATATATTAAGCCTGTCATCATATTTTTGACATTTGCGATATGTTTTAGCTCGGAGCTCGTTAGTCACGCGGCTAGGGAGAGTTGGGGCGCGAAAAGCGCGTTGTGAAAGGGGTGTAAAATACGTGTTGCTGCGGTATAGAGGGAGGGATGGAAATCGTGGTAAACTCATCTTCGTAGTTGAGCGAGAAAGTAAGCAGTATAGGGCATTATCCATTAGTAGGCGACGGTTGTAATGGTAGTAAGAATGTATAGCCGTCTTTGCAGCGGACGTGGGAGTGGGAAGCATAAGGGATGAAGCCGGGGGTAACATGTGCGATGCGATCATACCAGCACTAAAGCACCGGATCCCATCAGAACTCCGAAGTTAAGCGTGCTTGGGCGAGAGTAGTACTAGGATGGGTGACCTCCTGGGAAGTCCTCGTGTTGCATTCCCTTTTTAATTATTTTTGTACGTAAGTGAGGAACAGAACGCACGTGCGTGATATATATTAAGCCTGTCATCATATTTTTGACATTTGCGATATGTTTTAGCTCGGAGCTCGTTAGTCACGCGGCTAGGGAGAGTTGGGGCGCGAAAAGCGCGTTGTGAAAGGGGTGTAAAATACGTGTTGCTGCGGTATAGAGGGAGGGGTGGAAATCGTGGTAAACTCATCTTCGTAGTTGAGCGAGAGAGTAAGTAGTATAGGGCATTATCCATTAGTAGGCGACGGTTGTAATGGTAGTAAGAATGTATAGCCGTCTTTGCAGCGGACGTGGGAGTGGGAAGCATAGGGGATGAAGCCGGGGGTAACATGTCGGATGCGATCATACCAGCACTAAAGCACCGGATCCCATCAGAACTCCGAAGTTAAGCGTGCTTGGGCGAGAGTAGTACTAGGATGGGTGACCTCCTGGGAAGTCCTCGTGTTGCATTCCCTTTTTAATTATTTTTGTACGTACGTGAGGAACAGAACGCACGTGCGTGATATATATTAAGCCTGTCATCATATTTTTGACATTTGCGATATGTTTTAGCTCGGAGCTCGTTAGTCACGCGGCTAGGGAGAGTTGGGGTGCGAAAAGCGCGTTGTGAAAGGGGTGTAAAATACGTGTTGCTGCGGTATAGAGGGAGGGGTGGAAATCGTGGTAAACTCGTCTTCGTAGTTGAGCGAGAGAGTAAGTAGTATAGGGCATTATCCATTAGTAGGCGACGGTTGTAATGGTAGTAAGAATGTATAGCCGTCTTTGCAGCGGACGTGGTAGTGGGAAGCATAAGGGATGAAGCCGGGGGTAACATGTGCGATGCGATCATACCAGCACTAAAGCACCGGATCCCATCAGAACTCCGAAGTTAAGCGTGCTTGGGCGAGAGTAGTACTAGGATGGGTGACCTCCTGGGAAGTCCTCGTGTTGCATTCCCTTTTTAATTATTTTTGTACGTACGTGAGGAACAGAACGCACGTGCGTGATATATATTAAGCCTGTCATCATATTTTTGACATTTGCGATATGTTTTAGCTCGGAGCTCGTTAGTCACGCGGCTAGGGAGAGTTGGGGCGCGAAAAGCGCGTTGTGAAAGGGGTGTAAAATACGTGTTGCTGCGGTATAGAGGGAGGGGTGGAAATCGTGGTAAACTCGTCTTCGTAGTTGAGCGAGAGAGTAAGTAGTATAGGGCATTATCCATTAGTAGGCGACGGTTGTAATGGTAGTAAGAATGTATAGCCGTCTTTGCAGCGGACGTGGGAGTGGGAAGCATAAGGGATGAAGCCGGGGGTAACATGTCGGATGCGATCATACCAGCACTAAAGCACCGGATCCCATCAGAACTCCGAAGTTAAGCGTGCTTGGGCGAGAGTAGTACTAGGATGGGTGACCTCCTGGGAAGTCCTCGTGTTGCATTCCCTTTTTAATTATTTTTGTACGTACGTGAGGAACAGAACGCACGTGCGTGATATATATTAAGCCTGTCATCATATTTTTGACATTTGCGATATGTTTTAGCTCGGAGCTCGTTAGTCACGCGGCTAGGGAGAGTTGGGGCGCGAAAAGCGCGTTGTGAAAGGGGTGTAAAATACGTGTTGCTGCGGTATAGAGGGAGGGGTGGAAATCGTGGTAAACTCGTCTTCGTAGTTGAGCGAGAGAGTAAGTAGTATAGGGCATTATCCATTAGTAGGCGACGGTTGTAATGGTAGTAAGAATGTATAGCCGTCTTTGTAGCGGACGTGGGAGTGGGAAGCATAAGGGATGAAGCCGGGGGTAACATGTCGGATGCGATCATACCAGCACTAAAGCACCGGATCCCATCAGAACTCCGAAGTTAAGCGTGCTTGGGCGAGAGTAGTACTAGGATGGGTGACCTCCTGGGAAGTCCTCGTGTTGCATTCCCTTTTTAATTATTTTTGTACGTACGTGAGGAACAGAACGCACGTGCGTGATATATATTAAGCCTGTCATCATATTTTTGACATTTGCGATATGTTTTAGCTCGGAGCTCGTTAGTCACGCGGCTAGGGAGAGTTGGGGCGCGAAAAGCGCGTTGTGAAAGGGGTGTAAAATACGTGTTGCTGCGGTATAGAGGGAGGGGTGGAAATCGTGGTAAACTCGTCTTCGTAGTTGAGCGAGAGAGTAAGTAGTATAGGGCATTATCCATTAGTAGGCGACGGTTGTAATGGTAGTAAGAATGTATAGCCGTCTTTGCAGCGGACGTGGGAGTGGGAAGCATAAGGGATGAAGCCGGAGGTAACATGTCGGATGCGATCATACCAGCACTAAAGCATCGGATCCCATCAGAACTCCGAAGTTAAGCGTGCTTGGGCGAGAGTAGTACTAGGATGGGTGACCTCCTGGGAAGTCCTCGTGTTGCATTCCCTTTTTAATTATTTTTGTACGTACGTGAGGAACAGAACGCACGTGCGTGATATATATTAAGCCTGTCATCATATTTTTGACATTTGCGATATGTTTTAGCTCGGAGCTCGTTAGTCACGCGGCTAGGGAGAGTTGGGGCGCGAAAAGCGCGTTGTGAAAGGGGTGTAAAATACATGTTGCTGCGGTATAGAGGGAGGGGTGGAAATCGTGGTAACTCGTCTTCGTAGTTGAGCGAGAGAGTAAGTAGTATAGGGCATTATCCATTAGTAGGCGACGGTTGTAATGGTAGTAAGAATGTATAGCCGTCTTTGTAGCAGACGTGGGAGTGGGAAGCATAAGGGATGAAGCCGGGGGTAACATGTCTGATGCGATCATACCAGCACTAAAGCACCGGATCCCATCAGAACTCCGAAGTTAAGCGTGCTTGGGCGAGAGTAGTACTAGGATGGGTGACCTCCTGGGAAGTCCTCGTGTTGCATTCCCTTTTTAATTATTTTTGTACGTGCGTGATATATATTAAGCCTGTCATCATATTTTTGACATTTGCGATATGTTTTAGCTCGGAGCTCGTTAGTCACGCGGCTAGGGAGAGTTGGGGCGCGAAAAGCGCGTTTTGAAAGGGGTGTAAAATGCGTGTTGCTGCGGTATAGAGGGAGGGGTGGAAATCGTGGTAAACTCGTCTTCGTAGTTGAGCGAGAGAGTAAGTAGTATAGGGCATTATCCATTAGTAGGCGACGGTTGTAATGGTAGTAAGAATGTATAGCCGTCTTTGCAGCGGACGTGGGAGTGGGAAGCATAAGGGATGAAGCCGGGGGCAACATGTGGGATGCGATCATACCAGCACTAAAGCACCGGATCCCATCAGAACTCCGAAGTTAAGCGTGCTTGGGCGAGAGTAGTACTAGGATGGGTGACCTCCTGGGAAGTCCTCGTGTTGCATTCCCTTTTTAATTATTTTTGTACGTACGTGAGGAACAGAACGCACGTGCGTGATATATATTAAGCCTGTCATCATATTTTTGACATTTGCGATATGTTTTAGCTCGGAGCTCGTTAGTCACGCGGCTAGGGAGAGTTGGGGCGCGAAAAGCGCGTTGTGAAAGGGGTGTAAAATACGTGTTGCTGCGGTATAGAGGGAGGGGTGGAAATCGTGGTAAACTCGTCTTCGTAGTTGAGCGAGAGAGTAAGTAGTATAGGGCATTATCCATTAGTAGGCGACGGTTGTAATGGTAGTAAGAATGTATAGCCGTCTTTGCAGCGGACGTGGGAGTGGGAAGCATAAGGGATGAAGCCGGGGGCAACATGTGGGATGCGATCATACCAGCACTAAAGCACCGGATCCCATCAGAACTCCGAAGTTAAGCGTGCTTGGGCGAGAGTAGTACTAGGATGGGTGTCCTCCTGGGAAGTCCTCGTGTTGCATTCCCTTTTTAATTATTTTTGTACGTACGTGAGGAACAGAACGCACGTGCGTGATATATATTAAGCCTGTCATCATATTTTTGACATTTGCGATATGTTTTAGCTCGGAGCTCGTTAGTCACGCGGCTAGGGAGAGTTGGGGCGCGAAAAGCGCGTTGTGAAAGGGGTGTAAAATACGTGTTGCTGCTGTATACAGGGAGGGGTGGAAATCGTGGTAAACTCGTCTTCGTAGTTGAGCGAGAGAGTAAGTAGTATAGGGCATTATCCATTAGTAGGCGACGGTTGTAATGGTAGTAAGAATGTATAGCCGTCTTTGCAGCGAACGTGGGAGTGGGAAGCATAAGGGATGAAGCCGGGGGCAACATGTGGGATGCGATCATACCAGCACTAAAGCACCGGATCCCATCAGAACTCCGAAGTTAAGCGTGCTTGGGCGAGAGTAGTACTAGGATGGGTGACCTCCTGGGAAGTCCTCGTGTTGCATTCCCTTTTTAATTATTTTTGTACGTACGTGAGGAACAGAACGCACGTGCGTGATATATATTAAGCCTGTCATCATATTTTTGACATTTGCGATATGTTTTAGCTCGGAGCTCGTTAGTCACGCGGCTAGGGAGAGTTGGGGCGCGAAAAGCGCGTTGTGAAAGGGGTGTAAAATACGTGTTGCTGCGGTATAGAGGGAGGGGTGGAAATCGTGGTAAACTCGTCTTCGTAGTTGAGCGAGAGAGTAAGTAGTATAGGGCATTATCCATTAGTAGGCGACGGTTGTAATGGTAGTAAGAATGTATAGCCGTCTTTGTAGCGGACGTGGGAGTGGGAAGCATAAGGGATGAAGCCGGAGGTAACATCTCGGATGCGATCATACCAGCACTAAAGCATCGGATCCCATCAGAACTCCGAAGTTAAGCGTGCTTGGGCGAGAGTAGTATTAGGATGGGTGACCTCCTGGGAAGTCCTCGTGTTGCATTCCCTTTTTAATTATTTTTGTACGTACGTGAGGAACAGAACGCACGTGCGTGATATATATTAAGCCTGTCATCATATTTTTGACATTTGCGATATGTTTTAGCTCGGAGCTCGTTAGTCACGCGGCTAGGGAGAGTTGGGGCGCGAAAAGCGCGTTGTGAAAGGGGTGTAAAATACGTGTTGCTGCGGTATAGAGGGAGGGGTGGAAATCGTGGTAAACTCGTCTTCGTAGTTGAGCGAGAGAGTAAGTAGTATAGGGCATTATCCATTAGTAGGCGACGGTTGTAATGGTACTAAGAATGTATAGCCGTCTTTGCAGCGGACGTGGGAGTGGGAAGCATAAGGGATGAAGCCGGGGGTAACATGTGCGATGCGATCATACCAGCACTAAAGCACCGGATCCCATCAGAACTCCGAAGTTAAGCGTGCTTGGGCGAGAGTAGTACTAGGATGGGTGACCTCCTGGGAAGTCCTCGTGTTGCATTCCCTTTTTAATTATTTTTGTACGTACGTGAGGAACAGAACGCACGTGCGTGATATATATTAAGCCTGTCATCATATTTTTGACATTTGCGATATGTTTTAGCTCGGAGCTCGTTAGTCACGCGGCTAGGGAGAGTTGGGGCGCGAAAAGCGCGTTGTGAAAGGGGTGTAAAATACGTGTTGCTGCGGTATAGAGGGAGGGGTGGAAATCGTGGTAAACTCGTCTTCGTAGTTGAGCGAGAGAGTAAGTAGTATAGGGCATTATCCATTAGTAGGCGACGGTTGTAATGGTAGTAAGAATGTATAGCCGTCTTTGCAGCGGACGTGGGAGTGGGAAGCATAAGGGATGAAGCCGGGGGCAACATGTGGGATGCGATCATACCAGCACTAAAGCACCGGATCCCATCAGAACTCCAAAGTTAAGCGTGCTTGGGCGAGAGTAGTACTAGGATGGGTGACCTCCTGGGAAGTCCTCGTGTTGCATTCCCTTTTTAATTATTTTTGTACGTACGTGAGGAACAGAACGCACGTGCGTGATATATATTAAGCCTGTCATCATATTTTTGACATTTGCGATATGTTTTAGCTCGGAGCTCGTTAGTCACGCGGCTAGGGAGAGTTGGGGCGCGAAAAGCGCGTTGTGAAAGGGGTGTAAAATACGTGTTGCTGCGGTATAGAGGGAGGGGTGGAAATCGTGGTAAACTCGTCTTCGTAGTTGAGCGAGAGAGTAAGTAGTATAGGGCATTATCCATTAGTAGGCGACGGTTGTAATGGTAGTAAGAATGTATAGCCGTCTTTGCAGCGGACGTGGGAGTGGGAAGCATAAGGGATGAAGCCGGGGGCAACATGTGGGATGCGATCATACCAGCACTAAAGCACCGGATCCCATCAGAACTCCGAAGTTAAGCGTGCTTGGGCGAGAGTAGGGACGTCCTCGTGTTGCATCTCTAATATTTTTGGTTGTTGCATTCACTTTAATATTTTTGGTACCGTCCGTGAGGATCCGAACGCACGTGCGTGATATATATAAGCTGTCATCATATATTTGAACCATTTGCCGGATCATGTTTTAGCTCGGCGCTGTTAGTTCACCGGGTAGGGAGCGTTGGGGCGCGAACGCGCGTTGTTGAAGGGGTGAAATACGTGTTGCTGCGGTATACAGGGAGGGATGGAAATCGTGGTAAACTCGTCTTCGTAGTTGAGCGAGAGAGTAAGTAGTATAGGGCATTATCCATTAGTAGGCGACGGTTGTAATGGTAGTAAGAATGTATAGCCGTCTTTGCAGCGGACGTGGGAGTGGGAAGCATAAGGGATGAAGCCGGGGGTAACATGTGCGATGCGATCATACCAGCACTAAAGCACCGGATCCCATCAGAACTCCGAAGTTAAGCGTGCTTGGGCGAGAGTAGTACTAGGATGGGTGACCTCCTGGGAAGTCCTCGTGTTGCATTCCCTTTTTAATTATTTTTGTACGTACGTGAGGAACAGAACGCACGTGCGTGATATATATTAAGCCTGTCATCATATTTTTGACATTTGCGATATGTTTTAGCTCGGAGCTCGTTAGTCACGCGGCTAGGGAGAGTTGGGGCGCGAAAAGCGCGTTGTGAAAGGGGTGTAAAATACGTGTTGCTGCGGTATAGAGGGAGGGGTGGAAATCGTGGTAAACTCGTCTTCGTAGTTGAGCGAGAGAGTAAGTAGTATAGGGCATTATCCATTAGTAGGCGACGGTTGTAATGGTAGTAAGAATGTATAGCCGTCTTTGCAGCGGACGTGGGAGTGGGAAGCATAAGGGATGAAGCCGGGGGCAACATGTGCGATGCGATCATACCAGCACTAAAGCACCGGATCCCATCAGAACTCCGAAGTTAAGCGTGCTTGGGCGAGAGTAGTACTAGGATGGGTGACCTCCTGGGAAGTCCTCGTGTTGCATTCCCTTTTTAATTATTTTTGTACGTACGTGAGGAACAGAACGCACGTGCGTGATATATATTAAGCCTGTCATCATATTTTTGACATTTGCGATATGTTTTAGCTCGGAGCTCGTTAGTCACGCGGCTAGGGAGAGTTGGGGCGCGAAAAGCGCGTTGTGAAAGGGGTGTAAAATACGTGTTGCTGCGGTATAGAGGGAGGGGTGGAAATCGTGGTAAACTCGTCTTCGTAGTTGAGCGAGAGAGTAAGTAGTATAGGGCATTATCCATTAGTAGGCGACGGTTGTAATGGTAGTAAGAATGTATAGCCGTCTTTGCAGCGGACGTGGTAGTGGGAAGCATAAGGGATGAAGCCGGGGGTAACATGTGCGATGCGATCATACCAGCACTAAAGCACCGGATCCCATCAGAACTCCGAAGTTAAGCGTGCTTGGGCGAGAGTAGTACTAGGATGGGTGACCTCCTGGGAAGTCCTCGTGTTGCATTCCCTTTTTAATTATTTTTGTACGTACGTGAGGAACAGAACGCACGTGCGTGATATATATTAAGCCTGTCATCATATTTTTGACATTTGCGATATGTTTTAGCTCGGAGCTCGTTAGTCACGCGGCTAGGGAGAGTTGGGGCGCGAAAAGCGCGTTGTGAAAGGGGTGTAAAATACGTGTTGCTGCGGTATAGAGGGAGGGGTGGAAATCATGGTAAACTCGTCTTCGTAGTTGAGCGAGAGAGTAAGTAGTATAGGGCATTATCCATTAGTAGGCGACGGTTGTAATGGTAGTAAGAATGTATAGCCGTCTTTGCAGCGGACGTGGGAGTGGGAAGCATAAGGGATGAAGCCGGGGGTAACATGTCGGATGCGATCATACCAGCACTAAAGCACCGGATCCCATCAGAACTCCGAAGTTAAGCGTGCTTGGGCGAGAGTAGTACTAGGATGGGTGACCTCCTGGGAAGTCCTCGTGTTGCATTCCCTTTTTAATTATTTTTGTACGTACGTGAGGAACAGAACGCACGTGCGTGATATATATTAAGCCTGTCATCATATTTTTGACATTTGCGATATGTTTTAGCTCGGAGCTCGTTAGTCACGCGGCTAGGGAGAGTTGGGGCGCGAAAAGCGCGTTGTGAAAGGGGTGTAAAATACGTGTTGCTGCGGTATAGAGGGAGGGGTGGAAATCGTGGTAAACTCGTCTTCGTAGTTGAGCGAGAGAGTAAGTAGTATAGGGCATTATCCATTAGTAGGCGACGGTTGTAATGGTAGTAAGAATGTATAGCCGTCTTTGTAGCGGACGTGGGAGTGGGAAGCATAAGGGATGAAGCCGGGGGTAACATGTCGGATGCGATCATACCAGCACTAAAGCATCGGATCCCATCAGAACTCCGAAGTTAAGCGTGCTTGGGCGAGAGTAGTACTAGGATGGGTGACCTCCTGGGAAGTCCTCGTGTTGCATTCCCTTTTTAATTATTTTTGTACGTACGTGAGGAACAGAACGCACGTGCGTGATATATATTAAGCCTGTCATCATATTTTTGACATTTGCGATATGTTTTAGCTCGGAGCTCGTTAGTCACGCGGCTAGGGAGAGTTGGGGCGCGAAAAGCGCGTTGTGAAAGGGGTGTAAAATACGTGTTGCTGCGGTATAGAGGGAGGGGTGGAAATCGTGGTAAACTCGTCTTCGTAGTTGAGCGAGAGAGTAAGTAGTATAGGGCATTATCCATTAGTAGGCGACGGTTGTAATGGTAGTAAGAATGTATAGCCGTCTTTGTAGCGGACGTGGGAGTGGGAAGCATAAGGGATGAAGCCGGAGGTAACATGTCGGATGCGATCATACCAGCACTAAAGCATCGGATCCCATCAGAACTCCGAAGTTAAGCGTGCTTGGGCGAGAGTAGTACTAGGATGGGTGACCTCCTGGGAAGTCCTCGTGTTGCATTCCCTTTTTAATTATTTTTGTACGTACGTGAGGAACAGAACGCACGTGCGTGATATATATTAAGCCTGTCATCATATTTTTGACATTTGCGATATGTTTTAGCTCGGAGCTCGTTAGTCACGCGGCTAGGGAGAGTTGGGGCGCGAAAAGCGCGTTGTGAAAGGGGTGTAAAATACGTGTTGCTGCGGTATAGAGGGAGGGGTGGAAATCGTGGTAAACTCGTCTTCGTAGTTGAGCGAGAGAGTAAGTAGTATAGGGCATTATCCATTAGTAGGCGACGGTTGTAATGGTAGTAAGAATGTATAACCGTCTTTGCAGCGGACGTGGGAGTGGGAAGCATAAGGGATGAAGCCGGGGGTAACATGTCGGATGCGATCATACCAGCACTAAAGCACCGGATCCCATCAGAACTCCGAAGTTAAGCGTGCTTGGGCGAGAGTAGTACTAGGATGGGTGACCTCCTGGGAAGTCCTCGTGTTGCATTCCCTTTTTAATTATTTTTGTACGTACGTGAGGAACAGAACGCACGTGCGTGATATATATTAAGCCTGTCATCATATTTTTGACATTTGCGATATGTTTTAGCTCGGAGCTCGTTAGTCACGCGGCTAGGGAGAGTTGGGGCGCGAAAAGCGCGTTGTGAAAGGGGTGTAAAATACGTGTTGCTGCGGTATAGAGGGAGGGGTGGAAATCGTGATAAACTCGTCTTCGTAGTTGAGCGAGAGAGTAAGTAGTATAGGGCATTATCCATTAGTAGGCGACGGTTGTAATGGTAGTAAGAATGTATAGCCGTCTTTGCAGCGGACGTGGTAGTGGGAAGCATAAGGGATGAAGCCGGGGGTAACATGTGCGATGCGATCATACCAGCACTAAAGCACCGGATCCCATCAGAACTCCGAAGTTAAGCGTGCTTGGGCGAGAGTAGTACTAGGATGGGTGACCTCCTGGGAAGTCCTCGTGTTGCATTCCCTTTTTAATTATTTTTGTACGTACGTGAGGAACAGAACGCACGTGCGTGATATATATTAAGCCTGTCATCATATTTTTGACATTTCCAATATGTTTTAGCTCGGAGCTCGTTAGTCACGCGGCTAGGGAGAGTTGGGGCGCGAAAAGCGCGTTGTGAAAGCGGTGTAAAATACGTGTTGCTGCGGTATAGAGGGAGGGGTGGAAATCGTGATAAACTCGTCTTCGTAGTTGAGCGAGAGAGTAAGTAGTATAGGGCATTATCCATTAGTAGGCGACGGTTGTAATGGTAGTAAGAATGTATAGCCGTCTTTGTAGCGGACGTGGGAGTGGGAAGCATAAGGGATGAAGTCGGGGGTAACATGTCGGATGCGATCATACCAGCACTAAAGCACCGGATCCCATCAGAACTCCGAAGTTAAGCGTGCTTGGGCGAGAGTAGTACTAGGATGGGTGACCTCCTGGGAAGTCCTCGTGTTGCATTCCCTTTTTAATTATTTTTGTACGTGCGTGATATATATTAAGCCTGTCATCATATTTTTGACATTTGCGATATGTTTTAGCTCGGAGCTCGTTAGTCACGCGGCTAGGGAGAGTTGGGGCGCGAAAAGCGCGTTGTGAAAGGGGTGTAAAATACGTGTTGCTGCGGTATAGAGGGAGGGGTGGAAATCGTGGTAAACTCGTCTTCGTAGTTGAGCGAGAGAGTAAGTAGTATAGGGTATTATCCATTAGTAGGCGACGGTTGTAATGGTAGTAAGAATGTATAGCCGTCTTTGTAGCGGACGTGGGAGTGGGAAGCATAAGGGATGAAGCCGTGGGTAACATGTCGGATGCGATCATACCAGCACTAAAGCACCGGATCCCATCAGAACTCTGAAGTTAAGCGTGCTTGGGCGAGAGTAGTACTAGGATGGGTGACCTCCTGGGAAGTCCTCGTGTTGCATTCCCTTTTTAATTATTTTTGTACGTACGTGAGGAACAGAACGCACGTGCTTGATATATATTAAGCCTGTCATCATATTTTTGACATTTGCGATATGTTTTAGCTCGGAGCTCGTTAGTCACGCGGCTAGGGAGAGTTGGGGCGCGAAAAGCGCGTTGTGAAAGGGGTGTAAAATACGTGTTGCTGCGGTATAGAGGGAGGGGTGGAAATCGTGATAAACTCGTCTTCGTAGTTGAGCGAGAGAGTAAGTAGTATAGGGCATTATCCATTAGTAGGCGACGGTTGTAATGGTAGTAAGAATGTATAGCCGTCTTTGCAGCGGACGTGGTAGTGGGAAGCATAAGGGATGAAGCCGGGGGTAACATGTGCGATGCGATCATACCAGCACTAAAGCACCGGATCCCATCAGAACTCCGAAGTTAAGCGTGCTTGGGCGAGAGTAGTACTAGGATGGGTGACCTCCTGGGAAGTCCTCGTGTTGCATTCCCTTTTTAATTATTTTTGTACGTACGTGAGGAACAGAACGCACGTGCGTGATATATATTAAGCCTGTCATCATATTTTTGACATTTGCAATATGTTTTAGCTCGGAGCTCGTTAGTCACGCGGCTAGGGAGAGTTGGGGCGCGAAAAGCGCGTTGTGAAAGCGGTGTAAAATACGTGTTGCTGCGGTATAGAGGGAGGGGTGGAAATCGTGATAAACTCGTCTTCGTAGTTGAGCGAGAGAGTAAGTAGTATAGGGCATTATCCATTAGTAGGCGACGGTTGTAATGGTAGTAAGAATGTATAGCCGTCTTTGCAGCGGACGTGGGAGTGGGAAGCATAAGGGATGAAGCCGGGGGTAACATGTCGGATGCGATCATACCAGCACTAAAGCACCGGATCCCATCAGAACTCCGAAGTTAAGCGTGCTTGGGCGAGAGTAGTACTAGGATGGGTGACCTCCTGGGAAGTCCTCATGTTGCATTCCCTTTTTAATTATTTTTGTACGTACGTGAGGAACAGAACGCACGTGCGTGATATATATTAAGCCTGTCATCATATTTTTGACATTTGCGATATGTTTTAGCTCGGAGCTCGTTAGTCACGCGGCTAGGGAGAGTTGGGGCGCGAAAAGCGCGTTGTGAAAGGGTGTAAAATACGTGTTGCTGCGGTATAGAGGGAGGGGTGGAAATCGTGGTAAACTCGTCTTCGTAGTTGAGCGAGAGAGTAAGTAGTATAGGGCATTATCCATTAGTAGGCGACGGTTGTAATGGTAGTAAGAATGTATAGCCGTCTTTGTAGCGGACGTGGGAGTGGGAAGCATAAGGGATGAAGCCGGGGGTAACATGTCGGATGCGATCATACCAGCACTAAAGCACCGGATCCCATCAGAACTCCGAAGTTAAGCGTGCTTGGGCGAGAGTAGTACTAGGATGGGTGACCTCCTGGGAAGTCCTCGTGTTGCATTCCCTTTTTAATTATTTTTGTACGTGCGTGATATATATTAAGCCTGTCATCATATTTTTGACATTTGCGATATGTTTTAGCTCGGAGCTCGTTAGTCACGCGGCTAGGGAGAGTTGGGGCGCGAAAAGCGCGTTGTGAAAGGGGTGTAAAATACGTGTTGCTGCGGTATAGAGGGAGGGGTGGAAATCGTGGTAAACTCGTCTTCGTAGTTGAGCGAGAGAGTAAGTAGTATAGGGCATTATCCATTAGTAGGCGACGGTTGTAATGGTAGTAAGAATGTATAGCCGTCTTTGTAGCGGACGTGGGAGTGGGAAGCATAAGGGATGAAGCCGGGGGTAACATGTCGGATGCGATCATACCAGCACTAAAGCACCGGATCCCATCAGAACTCCGAAGTTAAGCGTGCTTGGGCGAGAGTAGTACTAGGATGGGTGACCTCCTGGGAAGTCCTCGTGTTGCATTCCCTTTTTAATTATTTTTGTACGTGCGTGATATATATTAAGCCTGTCATCATATTTTTGACATTTGCGATATGTTTTAGCTCGGAGCTCGTTAGTCACGCGGCTAGGGAGAGTTGGGGCGCGAAAAGCGCGTTGTGAAAGGGGTGTAAAATACGTGTTGCTGCGGTATAGAGGGAGGGGTGGAAATCGTGGTAAACTCGTCTTCGTAGTTGAGCGAGAGAGTAAGTAGTATAGGGCATTATCCATTAGTAGGCGACGGTTGTAATGGTAGTAAGAATGTATAGCCGTCTTTGTAGCGGACGTGGGAGTGGGAAGCATAAGGGATGAAGCCGGGGGTAACATGTCGGATGCGATCATACCAGCACTAAAGCACCGGATCCCATCAGAACTCCGAAGTTAAGCGTGCTTGGGCGAGAGTAGTACTAGGATGGGTGACCTCCTGGGAAGTCCTCGTGTTGCATTCCCTTTTTAATTATTTTTGTACGTGCGTGATATATATTAAGCCTGTCATCATATTTTTGACATTTGCGATATGTTTTAGCTCGGAGCTCGTTAGTCACGCGGCTAGGGAGAGTTGGGGCGCGAAAAGCGCGTTGTGAAAGGGGTGTAAAATACGTGTTGCTGCGGTATAGAGGGAGGGGTGGAAATCGTGGTAAACTCGTCTTCGTAGTTGAGCGAGAGAGTAAGTAGTATAGGGTATTATCCATTAGTAGGCGACGGTTGTAATGGTAGTAAGAATGTATAGCCGTCTTTGTAGCGGACGTGGGAGTGGGAAGCATAAGGGATGAAGCCGTGGGTAACATGTCGGATGTGATCATACCAGCACTAAAGCACCGGATCCCATCAGAACTCTGAAGTTAAGCGTGCTTGGGCGAGAGTAGTACTAGGATGGGTGACCTCCTGGGAAGTCCTCGTGTTGCATTCCCTTTTTAATTATTTTTGTACGTACGTGAGGAACAGAACGCACGTGCTTGATATATATTAAGCCTGTCATCATATTTTTGACATTTGCGATATGTTTTAGCTCGGAGCTCGTTAGTCACGCGGCTAGGGAGAGTTGGGGCGCGAAAAGCGCGTTGTGAAAGGGGTGTAAAATACGTGTTGCTGCGGTATAGAGGGAGGGGTGGAAATCGTGGTAAACTCGTCTTCGTAGTTGAGCGAGAGAGTAAGTAGTATAGGGCATTACCCATTAGTAGGCGACGGTTGTAATGGTAGTAAGAATGTATAGCCGTCTTTGTAGCGGACGTGGGAGTGGGAAGCATAAGGGATGAAGCCGGGGGTAACATGTCGGATGCGATCATACCAGCACTAAAGCACCGGATCCCATCAGAACTCCGAAGTTAAGCGTGCTTGGGCGAGAGTAGTACTAGGATGGGTGACCTCCTGGGAAGTCCTCGTGTTGCATTCCCTTTTTAATTATTTTTGTACGTACGTGAGGAACAGAACGCACGTGCGTGATATATATTAAGCCTGTCATCATATTTTTGACATTTGCGATATGTTTTAGCTCGGAGCTCGTTAGTCACGCGGCTAGGGAGAGCTGGGGCGCGAAAAGCGCGTTGTGAAAGGGGTGTAAAATACGTGTTGCTGCGGTATAGAGGGAGGGGTGGAAATCGTGGTAAACTCGTCTTCGTAGTTGAGCGAGAGAGTAAGTAGTATAGGGCATTATCCATTAGTAGGCGACGGTTGTAATGGTAGTAAGAATGTATAGTCGTCTTTGTAGCGGACGTGGGAGTGGGAAGCATAAGGGATGAAGCCGGGGGTAACATGTCGGATGCGATCATACCAGCACTAAAGCACCGGATCCCATCAGAACTCCGAAGTTAAGCGTGCTTGGGCGAGAGTAGTACTAGGATGGGTGACCTCCTGGGAAGTCCTCGTGTTGCATTCCCTTTTTAATTATTTTTGTACGTACGTGAGGAACAGAACGCACGTGCGTGATATATATTAAGCCTGTCATCATATTTTTGACATTTGCGATATGTTTTAGCTCGGAGCTCGTTAGTCACGCGGCTAGGGAGAGCTGGGGCGCGAAAAGCGCGTTGTGAAAGGGGTGTAAAATACGTGTTGCTGCGGTATAGAGGGAGGGGTGGAAATCGTGGTAAACTCGTCTTCGTAGTTGAGCGAGAGAGTAAGTAGTATAGGGCATTATCCATTAGTAGGCGACGGTTGTAATGGTAGTAAGAATGTATAGCCGTCTTTGTAGCGGACGTGGGAGTGGGAAGCATAAGGGATGAAGCCGGGGGTAACATGTCGGATGCGATCATACCAGCACTAAAGCACCGGATCCCATCAGAACTCCGAAGTTAAGCGTGCTTGGGCGAGAGTAGTACTAGGATGGGTGACCTCCTGGGAAGTCCCCGTGTTGCATTCCCTTTTTAATTATTTTTGTACGTGCGTGATATATATTAAGCCTGTCATCATATTTTTGACATTTGCGATATGTTTTAGCTCGGAGCTCGTTAGTCACGCGGCTAGGGAGAGTTGGGGCGCGAAAAGCGCGTTGTGAAAGGGGTGTAAAATACGTGTTGCTGCGGTATAGAGGGAGGGGTGGAAATCGTGGTAAACTCGTCTTCGTAGTTGAGCGAGAGAGTAAGTAGTATAGGGCATTATCCATTAGTAGGCGACGGTTGTAATGGTAGTAAGAATGTATAGCCGTCTTTGTAGCGGACGTGGGAGTGGGAAGCATAAGGGATGAAGCCGGGGGTAACATGTCGGATGCGATCATACCAGCACTAAAGCACCGGATCCCATCAGAACTCCGAAGTTAAGCGTGCTTGGGCGAGAGTAGTACTAGGATGGGTGACCTCCTGGGAAGTCCTCGTGTTGCATTCCCTTTTTAATTATTTTTGTACGTGCGTGATATATATTAAGCCTGTCATCATATTTTTGACATTTGCGATATGTTTTAGCTCGGAGCTCGTTAGTCACGCGGCTAGGGAGAGTTGGGGCGCGAAAAGCGCGTTGTGAAAGGGGTGTAAAATACGTGTTGCTGCGGTATAGAGGGAGGGGTGGAAATCGTGGTAAACTCGTCTTCGTAGTTGAGCGAGAGAGTAAGTAGTATAGGGCATTATCCATTAGTAGGCGACGGTTGTAATGGTAGTAAGAATGTATAGCCGTCTTTGTAGCGGACGTGGGAGTGGGAAGCATAAGGGATGAAGCCGGGGGTAACATGTCGGATGCGATCATACCAGCACTAAAGCACCGGATCCCATCAGAACTCCGAAGTTAAGCGTGCTTGGGCGAGAGTAGTACTAGGATGGGTGACCTCCTGGGAAGTCCTCGTGTTGCATTCCCTTTTTAATTAGTTTTGTACGTGCGTGATATATATTAAGCCTGTCATCATATTTTTGACATTTGCGATATGTTTTAGCTCGGAGCTCGTTAGTCACGCGGCTAGGGAGAGTTGGGGCGCGAAAAGCGCGTTGTGAAAGGGGTGTAAAATACGTGTTGCTGCGGTATAGAGGGAGGGGTGGAAATCGTGGTAAACTCGTCTTCGTAGTTGAGCGAGAGAGTAAGTAGTATAGGGCATTATCCATTAGTAGGCGACGGTTGTAATGGTAGTAAGAATGTATAGCCGTCTTTGTAGCGGACGTGGGAGTGGGAAGCATAAGGGATGAAGCCGGGGGTAACATGTCGGATGCGATCATACCAGCACTAAAGCACCTGATCCCATCAGAACTCCGAAGTTAAGCGTGCTTGGGCGAGAGTAGTACTAGGATGGGTGACCTCCTGGGAAGTCCTCGTGTTGCATTCCCTTTTTAATTATTTTTGTACGTGCGTGATATATATTAAGCCTGTCATCATATTTTTGACATTTGCGATATGTTTTAGCTCGGAGCTCGTTAGTCACGCGGCTAGGGAGAGTTGGGGCGCGAAAAGCGCGTTGTGAAAGGGGTGTAAAATACGTGTTGCTGCGGTATAGAGGGAGGGGTGGAAATCGTGGTAAACTCGTCTTCGTAGTTGAGCGAGAGAGTAAGTAGTATAGGGCATTATCCATTAGTAGGCGACGGTTGTAATGGTAGTAAGAATGTATAGCCGTCTTTGTAGCGGACGTGGGAGTGGGAAGCATAAGGGATGAAGCCGGGGGTAACATGTCGGATGCGATCATACCAGCACTAAAGCACCGGATCCCATCAGAACTCCGAAGTTAAGCGTGCTTGGGCGAGAGTAGTACTAGGATGGGTGACCTCCTGGGAAGTCCTCGTGTTGCATTCCCTTTTTAATTATTTTTGTACGTGCGTGATATATATTAAGCCTGTCATCATATTTTTGACATTTGCGATATGTTTTAGCTCGGAGCTCGTTAGTCACGCGGCTAGGGAGAGTTGGGGCGCGAAAAGCGCGTTGTGAAAGGGGTGTAAAATACGTGTTGCTGCGGTATAGAGGGAGGGGTGGAAATCGTGGTAAACTCGTCTTCGTAGTTGAGCGAGAGAGTAAGTAGTATAGGGCATTATCCATTAGTAGGCGACGGTTGTAATGGTAGTAAGAATGTATAGCCGTCTTTGTAGCGGACGTGGGAGTGGGAAGCATAAGGGATGAAGCCGGGGGTAACATGTCGGATGCGATCATACCAGCACTAAAGCACCGGATCCCATCAGAACCCCGAAGTTAAGCGTGCTTGGGCGAGAGTAGTACTAGGATGGGTGACCTCCTGGGAAGTCCTCGTGTTGCATTCCCTTTTTAATTATTTTTGTACGTGCGTGATATATATTAAGCCTGTCATCATATTTTTGACATTTGCGATATGTTTTAGCTCGGAGCTCGTTAGTCACGCGGTTAGGGAGAGTTGGGGCGCGAAAAGCGCGTTGTGAAAGGGGTGTAAAATACGTGTTGCTGCGGTATAGAGGGAGGGGTGGAAATCGTGGTAAACTCGTCTTCGTAGTTGAGCGAGAGAGTAAGTAGTATAGGGCATTATCCATTAGTAGGCGACGGCTGTAATGGTAGTAAGAATGTATAGCCGTCTTTGTAGCGGACGTGGGAGTGGGAAGCATAAGGGATGAAGCCGGGGGTAACATGTCGGATGCGATCATACCAGCACTAAAGCACCGGATCCCATCAGAACTCCGAAGTTAAGCGTGCTTGGGCGAGAGTAGTACTAGGATGGGTGACCTCCTGGGAAGTCCTCGTGTTGCATTCCCTTTTTAATTATTTTTGTACGTGCGTGATATATATTAAGCCTGTCATCATATTTTTGACATTTGCGATATGTTTTAGCTCGGAGCTCGTTAGTCACGCGGCTAGGGAGAGTTGGGGCGCGAAAAGCGCGTTGTGAAAGGGGTGTAAAATACGTGTTGCTGCGGTATAGAGGGAGGGGTGGAAATCGTGGTAAACTCGTCTTCGTAGTTGAGCGAGAGAGTAAGTAGTATAGGGCATTATCCATTAGTAGGCGACGGTTGTAATGGTAGTAAGAATGTATAGCCGTCTTTGTAGCGGACGTGGGAGTGGGAAGCATAAGGGATGAAGCCGGGGGTAACATGTCGGATGCGATCATACCAGCACTAAAGCACCGGATCCCATCAGAACTCCGAAGTTAAGCGTGCTTGGGCGAGAGTAGTACTAGGATGGGTGACCTCCTGGGAAGTCCTCGTGTTGCATTCCCTTTTTAATTATTTTTGTACGTGCGTGATATATATTAAGCCTGTCATCATATTTTTGACATTTGCGATATGTTTTAGCTCGGAGCTCGTTAGTCACGCGGCTAGGGAGAGTTGGGGCGCGAAAAGCGCGTTCTGAAAGGGGTGTAAAATACGTGTTGCTGCGGTATAGAGGGAGGGGTGGAAATCGTGGTAAACTCGTCTTCGTAGTTGAGCGAGAGAGTAAGTAGTATAGGGCATTATCCATTAGTAGGCGACGGTTGTAATGGTAGTAAGAATGTATAGCCGTCTTTGTAGCGGACGTGGGAGTGGGAAGCATAAGGGATGAAGCCGGGGGTAACATGTCGGATGTGATCATACCAGCACTAAAGCACCGGATCCCATCAGAACTCCGAAGTTAAGCGTGCTTGGGCGAGAGTAGTACTAGGATGGGTGACCTCCTGGGAAGTCCTCGTGTTGCATTCCCTTTTTAATTATTTTTGTACGTGCGTGATATATATTAAGCCTGTCATCATATTTTTGACATTTGCGATATGTTTTAGCTCGGAGCTCGTTAGTCACGCGGCTAGGGAGAGTTGGGGCGCGAAAAGCGCGTTGTGAAAGGGGTGTAAAATACGTGTTGCTGCGGTATAGAGGGAGGGGTGGAAATCGTGGTAAACTCGTCTTCGTAGTTGAGCGAGAGAGTAAGTAGTATAGGGCATTATCCATTAGTAGGCGACGGTTGTAATGGTAGTAAGAATGTATAGCCGTCTTTGTAGCGGACGTGGGAGTGGGAAGCATAAGGGATGAAGCCGGGGGTAACATGTCGGATGCGATCATACCAGCACTAAAGCACCGGATCCCATCAGAACCCCGAAGTTAAGCGTGCTTGGGCGAGAGTAGTACTAGGATGGGTGACCTCCTGGGAAGTCCTCGTGTTGCATTCCCTTTTTAATTATTTTTGTACGTGCGTGATATATATTAAGCCTGTCATCATATTTTTGACATTTGCGATATGTTTTAGCTCGGAGCTCGTTAGTCACGCGGCTAGGGAGAGTTGGGGCGCGAAAAGCGCGTTGTGAAAGGGGTGTAAAATACGTGTTGCTGCGGTATAGAGGGAGGGGTGGAAATCGTGGTAAACTCGTCTTCGTAGTTGAGCGAGAGAGTAAGTAGTATAGGGCATTATCCATTAGTAGGCGACGGCTGTAATGGTAGTAAGAATGTATAGCCGTCTTTGTAGCGGACGTGGGAGTGGGAAGCATAAGGGATGAAGCCGGGGGTAACATGTCGGATGCGATCATACCAGCACTAAAGCACCGGATCCCATCAGAACTCCGAAGTTAAGCGTGCTTGGGCGAGAGTAGTACTAGGATGGGTGACCTCCTGGGAAGTCCTCGTGTTGCATTCCCTTTTTAATTATTTTTGTACGTGCGTGATATATATTAAGCCTGTCATCATATTTTTGACATTTGCGATATGTTTTAGCTCGGAGCTCGTTAGTCACGCGGCTAGGGAGAGTTGGGGCGCGAAAAGCGCGTTGTGAAAGGGGTGTAAAATACGTGTTGCTGCGGTATAGAGGGAGGGGTGGAAATCGTGGTAAACTCGTCTTCGTAGTTGAGCGAGAGAGTAAGTAGTATAGGGCATTATCCATTAGTAGGCGACGGTTGTAATGGTAGTAAGAATGTATAGCCGTCTTTGTAGCGGACGTGGGAGTGGGAAGCATAAGGGATGAAGCCGGGGGTAACATGTCGGATGCGATCATAGCAGCACTAAAGCACCGGATCCCATCAGAACCCCGAAGTTAAGCGTGCTTGGGCGAGAGTAGTACTAGGATGGGTGACCTCCTGGGAAGTCCTCGTGTTGCATTCCCTTTTTAATTATTTTTGTACGTGCGTGATATATATTAAGCCTGTCATCATATTTTTGACATTTGCGATATGTTTTAGCTCGGAGCTCGTTAGTCACGCGGCTAGGGAGAGTTGGGGCGCGAAAAGCGCGTTGTGAAAGGGGTGTAAAATACGTGTTGCTGCGGTATAGAGGGAGGGGTGGAAATCGTGGTAAACTCGTCTTCGTAGTTGAGCGAGAGAGTAAGTAGTATAGGGCATTATCCATTAGTAGGCGACGGCTGTAATGGTAGTAAGAATGTATAGCCGTCTTTGTAGCGGACGTGGGAGTGGGAAGCATAAGGGATGAAGCCGGGGGTAACATGTCGGATGCGATCATACCAGCACTAAAGCACCGGATCCCATCAGAACTCCGAAGTTAAGCGTGCTTGGGCGAGAGTAGTACTAGGATGGGTGACCTCCTGGGAAGTCCTCGTGTTGCATTCCCTTTTTAATTATTTTTGTACGTACGTGAGGAACAGAACGCACGTGCGTGATATATATTAAGCCTGTCATCATATTTTTGACATTTGCGATATGTTTTAGCTCGGAGCTCGTTAGTCACGCGGCTAGGGAGAGTTGGGGCGCGAAAAGCGCGTTGTGAAAGGGGTGTAAAATACGTGTTGCTGCGGTATAGAGGGAGGGGTGGAAATCGTGGTAAACTCGTCTTCGTAGTTGAGCGAGAGAGTAAGTAGTATAGGGCATTATCCATTAGTAGGCGACGGTTGTAATGGTAGTAAGAATGTATAGCCGTCTTTGTAGCGGACGTGGGAGTGGGAAGCATAAGGGATGAAGCCGGGGGTAACATGTCGAATGCGATCATACCAGCACTAAAGCACCGGATCCCATCAGAACTGCGAAGTTAAGCGTGCTTGGGCGAGAGTAGTACTAGGATGGGTGACCTCCTGGGAAGTCCTCGTGTTGCATTCCCTTTTTAATTATTTTTGTACGTACGTGAGGAACAGAACGCACGTGCGTGATATATATTAAGCCTGTCATCATATTTTTGACATTTGCGATATGTTTTAGCTCGGAGCTCGTTAGTCACGCGGCTAGGGAGAGTTGGGGCGCGAAAAGCGCGTTGTGAAAGGGGTGTAAAATACGTGTTGCTGCGGTATAGAGGGAGGGGTGGAAATCGTGGTAAACTCGTCTTCGTAGTTGAGCGAGAGAGTAAGTAGTATAGGGCATTATCCATTAGTAGGCGACGGTTGTAATGGTAGTAAGAATGTATAGCCGTCTTTGCAGCGGACGTGGGAGTGGGAAGCATAAGGGATGAAGCCGGGGGTAACATGTCGGATGCGATCATACCAGCACTAAAGCACCGGATCCCATCAGAACTCCGAAGTTAAGCGTGTTTGGGCGAGAGTAGTACTAGGATGGGTGACCTCCTGGGAAGTCCTCGTGTTGCATTCCCTTTTTAATTATTTTTGTACGTACGTGAGGAACAGAATGCACGTGCGTGATATATATTAAGCCTGTCATCATATTTTTGACATTTGCGATATGTTTTAGCTCGGAGCTCGTTAGTCACGCGGCTAGGGAGAGTTGGGGCGCGAAAAGCGCGTTGTGAAAGGGGTGTAAAATACGTGTTGCTGCGGTATAGAGGGAGGGGTGGAAATCGTGGTAAACTCGTCTTCGTAGTTGAGCGAGAGAGTAAGTAGTATAGGGCATTATCCATTAGTAGGCGACGGTTGTAATGGTAGTAAGAATGTATAACCGTCTTTGCAGCGGACGTGGGAGTGGGAAGCATAAGGGATGAAGCCGGGGGTAACATGTCGGATGCGATCATACCAGCACTAAAGCACCGGATCCCATCAGAACTCCGAAGTTAAGCGTGCTTGGGCGAGAGTAGTACTAGGATGGGTGACCTCCTGGGAAGTCCTCGTGTTGCATTCCCTTTTTAATTATTTTTGTACGTACGTGAGGAACAGAACGCACGTGCGTGATATATATTAAGCCTGTCATCATATTTTTGACATTTGCGATATGTTTTAGCTCGGAGCTCGTTAGTCACGCGGCTAGGGAGAGTTGGGGCGCGAAAAGCGCGTTGTGAAAGGGGTGTAAAATACGTGTTGCTGCGGTATAGAGGGAGGGGTGGAAATCGTGGTAAACTCGTCTTCGTAGTTGAGCGAGAGAGTAAGTAGTATAGGGCATTATCCATTAGTAGGCGACGGTTGTAATGGTAGTAAGAATGTATAGCCGTCTTTGTAGCGGACGTGGGAGTGGGAAGCATAAGGGATGAAGCCGGGGGTAACATGTCGGATGCGATCATACCAGCACTAAAGCACCGGATCCCATCAGAACTCCGAAGTTAAGCGTGCTTGGGCGAGAGTAGTACTAGGATGGGTGACCTCCTGGGAAGTCCTCGTGTTGCATTCCCTTTTTAATTATTTTTGTACGTACGTGAGGAACAGAATGCACGTGCGTGATATATATTAAGCCTGTCATCATATTTTTGACATTTGCGATATGTTTTAGCTCGGAGCTCGTTAGTCACGCGGCTAGGGAGAGTTGGGGCGCGAAAAGCGCGTTGTGAAAGGGGTGTAAAATACGTGTTGCTGCGGTATAGAGGGAGGGGTGGAAATCGTGGTAAACTCGTCTTCGTAGTTGAGCGAGAGAGTAAGTAGTATAGGGCATTATCCATTAGTAGGCGACGGTTGTAATGGTAGTAAGAATGTATAGCCGTCTTTGTAGCGGACGTGGGAGTGGGAAGCATAAGGGATGAAGCCGGGGGTAACATGTCGGATGCGATCATACCAGCACTAAAGCACCGGATCCCATCAGAACTCCGAAGTTAAGCGTGCTTGGGCGAGAGTAGTACTAGGATGGGTGACCTCCTGGGAAGTCCTCGTGTTGCATTCCCTTTTTAATTATTTTTGTACGTACGTGAGGAACAGAACGCACGTGCGTGATATATATTAAGCCTGTCATCATATTTTTGACATTTGCGATATGTTTTAGCTCGGAGCTCGTTAGTCACGCGGCTAGGGAGAGTTGGGGCGCGAAAAGCGCGTTGTGAAAGGGGTGTAAAATACGTGTTGCTGCGGTATAGAGGGAGGGGTGGAAATCGTGGTAAACTCGTCTTCGTAGTTGAGCGAGAGAGTAAGTAGTATAGGGCATTATCCATTAGTAGGCGACGGTTGTAATGGTAGTAAGAATGTATAGCCGTCTTTGCAGCGGACGTGGGAGTGGGAAGCATAAGGGATGAAGCCGGGGGTAACATGTCGGATGCGATCATACCAGCACTAAAGCACCGGATCCCATCAGAACTCCGAAGTTAAGTGTGCTTGGGTGAGAGTAGTACTAGGATGGGTGACCTCCTGGGAAGTCCTCGTGTTGCATTCCCTTTTTAATTATTTTTGTACGTACGTGAGGAACAGAACGCACGTGCGTGATATATATTAAGCCTGTCATCATATTTTTGACATTTGCGATATGTTTTAGCTCGGAGCTCGTTAGTCACGCGGCTAGGGAGAGTTGGGCGCGAAAAGCGCGTTGTGAAAGGGGTGTAAAATACGTGTTGCTGCGGTATAGAGGGAGGGGTGGAAATCGTGGTAAACTCGTCTTCGTAGTTGAGCGAGAGAGTAAGTAGTATAGGGCATTATCCATTAGTAGGCGACGGTTGTAATGGTAGTAAGAATGTATAGCCGTCTTTGTAGCGGACGTGGGAGTGGGAAGCATAAGGGATGAAGCCGGGGGTAACATGTCGGATGCGATCATACCAGCACTAAAGCACCGGATCCCATCAGAACTCCGAAGTTAAGCGTGCTTGGGCGAGAGTAGTACTAGGATGGGTGACCTCCTGGGAAGTCCTCGTGTTGCATTCCCTTTTTAATTATTTTTGTACGTACGTGAGGAACAGAACGCACGTGCGTGATATATATTAAGCCTGTCATCATATTTTTGACATTTGCGATATGTTTTAGCTCGGAGCTCGTTAGTCACGCGGCTAGGGAGAGTTGGGGCGCGAAAAGCGCGTTGTGAAAGGGGTGTAAAATACGTGTTGCTGCGGTATAGAGGGAGGGGTGGAAATCGTGGTAAACTCGTCTTCGTAGTTGAGCGAGAGAGTAAGTAGTATAGGGCATTATCCATTAGTAGGCGACGGTTGTAATGGTAGTAAGAATGTATAGCCGTCTTTGCAGCGGACGTGGGAGTGGGAAGCATAAGGGATGAAGCCGGGGGTAACATGTCGGATGCGATCATACCAGCACTAAAGCACCGGATCCCATCAGAACTCCGAAGTTAAGTGTGCTTGGGTGAGAGTAGTACTAGGATGGGTGACCTCCTGGGAAGTCCTCGTGTTGCATTCCCTTTTTAATTATTTTTGTACGTACATGAGGAACAGAACGCACGTGCGTGATATATATTAAGCCTGTCATCATATTTTTGACATTTGCGATATGTTTTAGCTCGGAGCTCGTTAGTCACGCGGCTAGGGAGAGTTGGGGCGCGAAAAGCGCGTTGTGAAAGGGGTGTAAAATACGTGTTGCTGCGGTATAGAGGGAGGGGTGGAAATCGTGGTAAACTCGTCTTCGTAGTTGAGCGAGAGAGTAAGTAGTATAGGGCATTATCCATTAGTAGGCGACGGTTGTAATGGTAGTAAGAATGTATAGCCGTCTTTGTAGCGGACGTAGGAGTGGGAAGCATAAGGGATGAAGCCGGGGGTAACATGTCGGATGCGATCATACCAGCACTAAAGCACCGGATCCCATCAGAACTCCGAAGTTAAGCGTGCTTGGGCGAGAGTAGTACTAGGATGGGTGACCTCCTGGGAAGTCCTCGTGTTGCATTCCCTTTTTAATTATTTTTGTACGTACGTGAGGAAGAGAATGCACGTGCGTGATATATATTAAGCCTGTCATCATATTTTTGACATTTGCGATATGTTTTAGCTCGGAGCTCGTTAGTCACGCGGCTAGGGAGAGTTGGGGTGCGAAAAGCGCGTTGTGAAAGGGGTGTAAAATACGTGTTGCTGCGGTATAGAGGGAGGGGTGGAAATCGTGGTAAACTCGTCTTCGTAGTTGAGCGAGAGAGTAAGTAGTATAGGGCATTATCCATTAGTAGGCGACGGTTGTAATGGTAGTAAGAATGTATAGCCGTCTTTGTAGCGGACGTGGGAGTGGGAAGCATAAGGGATGAAGCCGGGGGTAACATGTCGGATGCGATCATACCAGCACTAAAGCACCGGATCCCATCAGAACTCCGAAGTTAAGCGTGCTTGGGCGAGAGTAGTACTAGGATGGGTGACCTCCTGGGAAGTCCTCGTGTTGCATTCCCTTTTTAATTATTTTTGTACGTACGTGAGGAACAGAACGCACGTGCGTGATATATATTAAGCCTGTCATCATATTTTTGACATTTGCGATATGTTTTAGCTCGGAGCTCGTTAGTCACGCGGCTAGGGAGAGTTGGGGCGCGAAAAGCGCGTTGTGAAAGGGGTGTAAAATACGTGTTGCTGCGGTATAGAGGGAGGGGTGGAAATCGTGGTAAACTCGTCTTCGTAGTTGAGCGAGAGAGTAAGTAGTATAGGGCATTATCCATTAGTAGGCGACGGTTGTAATGGTAGTAAGAATGTATAGCCGTCTTTGCAGCGGACGTGGGAGTGGGAAGCATAAGGGATGAAGCCGGGGGTAACATGTCGGATGCGATCATACCAGCACTAAAGCACCGGATCCCATCAGAACTCCGAAGTTAAGCGTGCTTGGGTGAGAGTAGTACTAGGATGGGTGACCTCCTGGGAAGTCCTCGTGTTGCATTCCCTTTTTAATTATTTTTGTACGTACGTGAGGAACAGAACGCACGTGCGTGATATATATTAAGCCTGTCATCATATTTTTGACATTTGCGATATGTTTTAGCTCGGAGCTCGTTAGTCACGCGGCTAGGGAGAGTTGGGGCGCGAAAAGCGCGTTGTGAAAGGGGTGTAAAATACGTGTTGCTGCGGTATAGAGGGAGGGGTGGAAATCGTGGTAAACTCATCTTCGTAGTTGAGCGAGAGAGTAAGTAGTATAGGGCATTATCCATTAGTAGGCGACGGTTGTAATGGTAGTAAGAATGTATAGCCGTCTTTGCAGCGGACGTGGGAGTGGGAAGCATAAGGGATGAAGCCGGGGGTAACATGTCGGATGCGATCATACCAGCACTAAAGCACCGGATCCCATCAGAACTCCGAAGTTAAGCGTGCTTGGGTGAGAGTAGTACTAGGATGGGTGACCTCCTGGGAAGTCCTCGTGTTGCATTCCCTTTTTAATTATTTTTGTACGTACGTGAGGAACAGAACGCACGTGCGTGATATATATTAAGCCTGTCATCATATTTTTGACATTTGCGATATGTTTTAGCTCGGAGCTCGTTAGTCACGCGGCTAGGGAGAGTTGGGGCGCGAAAAGCACGTTGTGAAAGGGGTGTCAAATACGTGTTGCTGCGGTATAGAGGGAGGGGTGGAAATCGTGGTAAACTCGTCTTCGTAGTTGAGCGAGAGAGTAAGTAGTATAGGGCATTATCCATTAGTAGGCGACGGTTGTAATGGTAGTAAGAATGTATAGCCGTCTTTGTAGCGGACGTGGGAGTGGGAAGCATAAGGGATGAAGCCGGGGGTAACATGTCGCATGCGATCATACCAGCACTAAAGCACCGGATCCCATCAGAACTCCGAAGTTAAGCGTGCTTGGGCGAGAGTAGTACTAGGATGGGTGACCTCCTGGGAAGTCCTCGTGTTGCATTCCCTTTTTAATTATTTTTGTACCTACGTGAGGAACAGAACGCACGTGCGTGCGTGATATATATTAAGCCTGTCATCATATTTTTGACATTTGCGATATGTTTTAGCTCGGAGCTCGTTAGTCACGCGGCTAGGGAGAGTTGGGGCGCGAAAAGCGCGTTGTGAAAGGGGTGTAAAATACGTGTTGCTGCGGTATAGAGGGAGGGGTGGAAATCGTGGTAAACTCGTCTTCGTAGTTGAGCGAGAGAGTAAGTAGTATAGGGCATTATCCATTAGTAGGCGACGGTTGTAATGGTAGTAAGAATGTATAGCCGTCTTTGTAGCGGACGTGGGAGTGGGAAGCATAAGGGATGAAGCCGGGGGTAACATGTCGGATGCGATCATACCAGCACTAAAGCACCGGATCCCATCAGAACTCCGAAGTTAAGCGTGCTTGGGCGAGAGTAGTACTAGGATGGGTGACCTCCTGGGAAGTCCTCGTGTTGCATTCCCTTTTTAATTATTTTTGTACGTACGTGAGGAACGGAATGCACGTGCGTGATATATATTAAGCCTGTCATCATATTTTTGACATTTGCGATATGTTTTAGCTCGGAGCTCGTTAGTCACGCGGCTAGGGAGAGTTGGGGTGCGAAAAGCGCGTTGTGAAAGGGGTGTAAAATACGTGTTGCTGCGGTATAGAGGGAGGGGTGGAAATCGTGGTAAACTCGTCTTCGTAGTTGAGCGAGAGAGTAAGTAGTATAGGGCATTATCCATTAGTAGGCGACGGTTGTAATGGTAGTAAGAATGTATAGCCGTCTTTGTAGCGGACGTGGGAGTGGGAAGCATAAGGGATGAAGCCGGGGGTAACATGTCGGATGCGATCATACCAGCACTAAAGCACCGGATCCCATCAGAACTCCGAAGTTAAGCGTGCTTGGGCGAGAGTAGTACTAGGATGGGTGACCTCCTGGGAAGTCCTCGTGTTGCATTCCCTTTTTAATTATTTTTGTACGTACGTGAGGAACAGAACGCACGTGCGTGATATATATTAAGCCTGTCATCATATTTTTGACATTTGCGATATGTTTTAGCTCGGAGCTCGTTAGTCACGCGGCTAGGGAGAGTTGGGGTGCGAAAAGCGCATTGTGAAAGGGGTGTAAAATACGTGTTGCTGCGGTATAGAGGGAGGGGTGGAAATCGTGGTAAACTCGTCTTCGTAGTTGAGCGAGAGAGTAAGTAGTATAGGGCATTATCCATTAGTAGGCGACGGTTGTAATGGTAGTAAGAATGTATAGCCGTCTTTGTAGCGGACGTGGGAGTGGGAAGCATAAGGGATGAAGCCGGGGGTAACATGTCGGATGCGATCATACCAGCACTAAAGCACCGGATCCCATCAGAACTCCGAAGTTAAGCGTGCTTGGGCGAGAGTAGTACTAGGATGGGTGACCTCCTGGGAAGTCCTCGTGTTGCATTCCCTTTTTAATTATTTTTGTACGTACGTGAGGAACAGAACGCACGTGCGTGATATATATTAAGCCTGTCATCATATTTTTGACATTTGCGATATGTTTTAGCTCGGAGCTCGTTAGTCACGCGGCTAGGGAGAGTTGGGGCGCGAAAAGCGCGTTGTGAAAGGGGTGTAAAATACGTGTTGCTGCGGTATAGAGGGAGGGGTGGAAATCGTGGTAAACTCGTCTTCGTAGTTGAGCGAGAGAGTAAGTAGTATAGGGCATTATCCATTAGTAGGCGACGGTTGTAATGGTAGTAAGAATGTATAGCCGTCTTTGCAGCGGACGTGGGAGTGGGAAGCATAAGGGATGAAGCCGGGGGTAACATGTCGGATGCGATCATACCAGCACTAAAGCACCGGATCCCATCAGAACTCCGAAGTTAAGCGTGCTTGGGCGAGAGTAGTACTAGGATGGGTGACCTCCTGGGAAGTCCTCGTGTTGCATTCCCTTTTTAATTATTTTTGTACGTACGTGAGGAACAGAACGCACGTGCGTGATATATATTAAGCCTGTCATCATATTTTTGACATTTGCGATATGTTTTAGCTCGGAGCTCGTTAGTCACGCGGCTAGGGAGAGTTGGGGCGCGAAAAGCACGTTGTGAAAGGGGTGTAAAATACGTGTTGCTGCGGTATAGAGGGAGGGGTGGAAATCGTGGTAAACTCGTCTTCGTAGTTGAGCGAGAGAGTAAGTAGTATAGGGCATTATCCATTAGTAGGCGACGGTTGTAATGGTAGTAAGAATGTATAGCCGTCTTTGTAGCGGACGTGGGAGTGGGAAGCATAAGGGATGAAGCCGGGGGTAACATGTCGCATACGATCATACCAGCACTAAAGCACCGGATCTCATCAGAACTCCGAAGTTAAGCGTGCTTGGGCGAGAGTAGTACTAGGATGGGTGACCTCCTGGGAAGTCCTCGTGTTGCATTCCCTTTTTAATTATTTTTGTACCTACGTGAGGAACAGAACGCACGTGCGTGCGTGATATATATTAAGCCTGTCATCATATTTTTGACATTTGCGATATGTTTTAGCTCGGAGCTCGTTAGTCACGCGGCTAGGGAGAGTTGGGGCGCGAAAAGCGCGTTGTGAAAGGGGTGTAAAATACGTGTTGCTGCGGTATAGAGGGAGGGGTGGAAATCGTGGTAAACTCGTCTTCGTAGTTGAGCGAGAGAGTAAGTAGTATAGGGCATTATCCATTAGTAGGCGACGGTTGTAATGGTAGTAAGAATGTATAGCCGTCTTTGTAGCGGACGTGGGAGTGGGAAGCATAAGGGATGAAGCCGGGGGTAACATGTCGGATGCGATCATACCAGCACTAAAGCACCGGATCCCATCAGAACTCCGAAGTTAAGCGTGCTTGGGCGAGAGTAGTACTAGGATGGGTGACCTCCTGGGAAGTCCTCGTGTTGCATTCCCTTTTTAATTATTTTTGTACGTACGTGAGGAACAGAACGCACGTGCGTGATATATATTAAGCCTGTCATCATATTTTTGACATTTGCGATATGTTTTAGCTCGGAGCTCGTTAGTCACGCGGCTAGGGAGAGTTGGGGCGCGAAAAGCACGTTGTGAAAGGGGTGTAAAATACGTGTTGCTGCGGTATAGAGGGAGGGGTGGAAATCGTGGTAAACTCGTCTTCGTAGTTGAGCGAGAGAGTAAGTAGTATAGGGCATTATCCATTAGTAGGCGACGGTTGTAATGGTAGTAAGAATGTATAGCCGTCTTTGTAGCGGACGTGGGAGTGGGAAGCATAAGGGATGAAGCCGGGGGTAACATGTCGCATACGATCATACCAGCACTAAAGCACCGGATCTCATCAGAACTCCGAAGTTAAGCGTGCTTGGGCGAGAGTAGTACTAGGATGGGTGACCTCCTGGGAAGTCCTCGTGTTGCATTCCCTTTTTAATTATTTTTGTACCTACGTGAGGAACAGAACGCACGTGCGTGCGTGATATATATTAAGCCTGTCATCATATTTTTGACATTTGCGATATGTTTTAGCTCGGAGCTCGTTAGTCACGCGGCTAGGGAGAGTTGGGGCGCGAAAAGCGCGTTGTGAAAGGGGTGTAAAATACGTGTTGCTGCGGTATAGAGGGAGGGGTGGAAATCGTGGTAAACTCGTCTTCGTAGTTGAGCGAGAGAGTAAGTAGTATAGGGCATTATCCATTAGTAGGCGACGGTTGTAATGGTAGTAAGAATGTATAGCCGTCTTTGTAGCGGACGTGGGAGTGGGAAGCATAAGGGATGAAGCCGGGGGTAACATGTCGGATGCGATCATACCAGCACTAAAGCACCGGATCCCATCAGAACTCCGAAGTTAAGCGTGCTTGGGCGAGAGTAGTACTAGGATGGGTGACCTCCTGGGAAGTCCTCGTGTTGCATTCCCTTTTTAATTATTTTTGTACGTACGTGAGGAACAGAACGCACGTGCGTGATATATATTAAGCCTGTCATCATATTTTTGACATTTGCGATATGTTTTAGCTCGGAGCTCGTTAGTCACGCGGCTAGGGAGAGTTGGGGCGCGAAAAGCGCGTTGTGAAAGGGGTGTAAAATACGTGTTGCTGCGGTATAGAGGGAGGGGTGGAAATCGTGGTAAACTCGTCTTCGTAGTTGAGCGAGAGAGTAAGTAGTATAGGGCATTATCCATTAGTAGGCGACGGTTGTAATGGTAGTAAGAATGTATAGCCGTCTTTGTAGCGGACGTGGGAGTGGGAAGCATAAGGGATGAAGCCGGGGGTAACATGTCGGATGCGATCATACCAGCACTAAAGCACCGGATCCCATCAGAACTCCGAAGTTAAGCGTGCTTGGGCGAGAGTAGTACTAGGATGGGTGACCTCCTGGGAAGTCCTCGTGTTGCATTCCCTTTTTAATTATTTTTGTACGTACGTGAGGAACAGAATGCACGTGCGTGATATATATTAAGCCTGTCATCATATTTTTGACATTTGCGATGTGTTTTAGCTCGGAGCTCGTTAGTCACGCGGCTAGGGAGAGTTGGGGCGCGAAAAGCGCGTTGTGAAAGGGGTGTAAAATACGTGTTGCTGCGGTATAGAGGGAGGGGTGGAAATCGTGGTAAACTCGTCTTCGTAGTTGAGCGAGAGAGTAAGTAGTATAGGGCATTATCCATTAGTAGGCGACGGTTGTAATGGTAGTAAGAATGTATAGCCGTCTTTGTAGCGGACGTGGGAGTGGGAAGCATAAGGGATGAAGCCGGGGGTAACATGTCGGATGCGATCATACCAGCACTAAAGCACCGGATCCCATCAGAACTCCGAAGTTAAGCGTGCTTGGGCGAGAGTAGTACTAGGATGGGTGACCTCCTGGGAAGTCCTCGTGTTGCATTCCCTTTTTAATTATTTTTGTACGTACGTGAGGAACAGAACGCACGTGCGTGATATATATTAAGCCTGTCATCATATTTTTGACATTTGCGATATGTTTTAGCTCGGAGCTCGTTAGTCACGCGGCTAGGGAGAGTTGGGGCGCGAAAAGCGCGTTGTGAAAGGGGTGTAAAATACGTGTTGCTGCGGTATAGAGGGAGGGGTGGAAATCGTGGTAAACTCGTCTTCGTAGTTGAGCGAGAGAGTAAGTAGTATAGGGCATTATCCATTAGTAGGCGACGGTTGTAATGGTAGTAAGAATGTATAGCCGTCTTTGTAGCGGACGTGGGAGTGGGAAGCATAAGGGATGAAGCCGGGGGTAACATGTCGGATGCGATCATACCAGCACTAAAGCACCGGATCCCATCAGAACTCCGAAGTTAAGCGTGCTTGGGCGAGAGTAGTACTAGGATGGGTGACCTCCTGGGAAGTCCTCGTGTTGCATTGCCTTTTTAATTATTTTTGTACGTACGTGAGGAACAGAATGCACGTGCGTGATATATATTAAGCCTGTCATCATATTTTTGACATTTGCGATGTGTTTTAGCTCGGAGCTCGTTAGTCACGCGGCTAGGGAGAGTTGGGGCGCGAAAAGCGCGTTGTGAAAGGGGTGTAAAATACGTGTTGCTGCGGTATAGAGGGAGGGGTGGAAATCGTGGTAAACTCGTCTTCGTAGTTGAGCGAGAGAGTAAGTAGTATAGGGCATTATCCATTAGTAGGCGACGGTTGTAATGGTAGTAAGAATGTATAGCCGTCTTTGTAGCGGACGTGGGAGTGGGAAGCATAAGGGATGAAGCCGGGGGTAACATGTCGGATGCGATCATACCAGCACTAAAGCACCGGATCCCATCAGAACTCCGAAGTTAAGCGTGCTTGGGCGAGAGTAGTACTAGGATGGGTGACCTCCTGGGAAGTCCTCGTGTTGCATTCCCTTTTTAATTATTTTTGTACGTACGTGAGGAACAGAACGCACGTGCGTGATATATATTAAGCCTGTCATCATATTTTTGACATTTGCGATGTGTTTTAGCTCGGAGCTCGTTAGTCACGCGGCTAGGGAGAGTTGGGGCGCGAAAAGCGCGTTGTGAAAGGGGTGTAAAATACGTGTTGCTGCGGTATAGAGGGAGGGGTGGAAATCGTGGTAAACTCGTCTTCGTAGTTGAGCGAGAGAGTAAGTGGTATAGGGCATTATCCATTAGTAGGCGACGGTTGTAATGGTAGTAAGAATGTATAGCCGTCTTTGTAGCGGACATGGGAGTGGGAAGCATAAGGGATGAAGCCGGGGGTAACATGTCGGATGCGATCATACCAGCACTAAAGCACCGGATCCCATCAAAACTTCGAAGTTAAGCGTGCTTGGGCGAGAGTAGTACTAGGATGGGTGACCTCCTGGGAAGTCCTCGTGTTGCATTCCCTTTTTAATTATTTTTGTACGTACGTGAGGAACAGAACGCACGTGCGTGATATATATTAAGCCTGTCATCATATTTTTGACATTTGCGATATGTTTTAGCTCGGAGCTCGTTAGTCACGCGGCTAGGGAGAGTTGGGGCGCGAAAAGCGCGTTGTGAAAGGGGTGTAAAATACGTGTTGCTGCGGTATAGAGGGAGGGGTGGAAATCGTGGTAAACTCGTCTTCGTAGTTGAGCGAGAGAGTAAGTAGTATAGGGCATTATCCATTAGTAGGCGACGGTTGTAATGGTAGTAAGAATGTATAGCCGTCTTTGTAGCGGACGTGGGAGTGGGAAGCATAAGGGATGAAGCCGGGGGTAACATGTCCTCCTGGGAAGTCCTCGTGTTGCATTCCCTTTTTAATTATTTTTGTACGTACGTGAGGAACAGAACGCACGTGCGTGATATATATTAAGCCTGTCATCATATTTTTGACATTTGCGATATGTTTTAGCTCGGAGCTCGTTAGTCACGCGGCTAGGGAGAGTTGGGGCGCGAAAAGCGCGTTGTGAAAGGGGTGTAAAATACGTGTTGCTGCGGTATAGAGGGAGGGGTGGAAATCGTGGTAAACTCGTCTTCGTAGTTGAGCGAGAGAGTAAGTAGTATAGGGCATTATCCATTAGTAGGCGACGATTGTAATGGTAGTAAGAATGTATAGCCGTCTTTGTAGCGGACGTGGGAGTGGGAAGCATAAGGGATGAAGCCGGGGGTAACATGTCGGATGCGATCATACCAGCACTAAAGCACCGGATCCCATCAGAACTCCGAAGTTAAGCGTGCTTGGGCGAGAGTAGTACTAGGATGGGTGACCTCCTGGGAAGTCCTCGTGTTGCATTCCCTTTTTAATTATTTTTGTACGTACGTGAGGAACAGAACGCACGTGCGTGATATATATTAAGCCTGTCATCATATTTTTGACATTTGCGATATGTTTTAGCTCGGAGCTCGTTAGTCACGCGGCTAGGGAGAGTTGGGGCGCGAAAAGCGCGTTGTGAAAGGGGTGTAAAATACGTGTTGCTGCGGTATAGAGGGAGGGGTGGAAATCGTGGTAAACTCGTCTTCGTAGTTGAGCGAGAGAGTAAGTAGTATAGGGCATTATCCATTAGTAGGCGACGGTTGTAATGGTAGTAAGAATGTATAGCCGTCTTTGCAGCGGACGTGGGAGTAGGAAGCATAAGGGATGAAGCCGGGGGTAACATGTCGGATGCGATCATACCAGCACTAAAGCACCGGATCCCATCAGAACTCCGAAGTTAAGCGTGCTTGGGCGAGAGTAGTACTAGGATGGGTGACCTCCTGGGAAGTCCTCGTGTTGCATTCCCTTTTTAATTATTTTTGTACGTACGTGAGGAACAGAACGCATGTGCGTGATATATATTAAGCCTGTCATCATATTTTTGACATTTGCGATATGTTTTAGCTCGGAGCTCGTTAGTCACGCGGCTAGGGAGAGTTGGGGCGCGAAAAGCACGTTGTGAAAGGGTGTAAAATACGTGTTGCTGCGGTATAGAGGGAGGGGTGGAAATCGTGGTAAACTCGTCTTCGTAGTTGAGCGAGAGAGTAAGTAGTATAGGGCATTATCCATTAGTAGGCGACGGTTGTAATGGTAGTAAGAATGTATAGCCGTCTTTGCAGCGGACGTGGGAGTGGGAAGCATAAGGGATGAAGCCGGGGGTAACATGTCGCATGCGATCATACCAGCACTAAAGCACCGTATCCCATCAGAACTCCGAAGTTAAGCGTGCTTGGGCGAGAGTAGTACTAGGATGGGTGACCTCCTGGGAAGTCCTCGTGTTGCATTCCCTTTTTAATTATTTTTGTACGTACGTGAGGAACAGAACGCACGTGCGTGATATATATTAAGCCTGTCATCATATTTTTGACATTTGCGATATGTTTTAGCTCGGAGCTCGTTAGTCACGCGGCTAGGGAGAGTTGGGGCGCGAAAAGCGCGTTGTGAAAGGGGTGTAAAATACGTGTTGCTGCGGTATAGAGGGAGGGGTGGAAATCGTGGTAAACTCGTCTTCGTAGTTGAGCGAGAGAGTAAGTAGTATAGGGCATTATCCATTAGTAGGCGACGGTTGTAATGGTAGTAAGAATGTATAGCCGTCTTTGCAGCGGACGTGGGAGTGGGAAGCATAAGGGATGAAGCCGGGGGTAACATGTTGCATGCGATCATAACAGCACTAAAGCACCGGATCCCATCAGAACTCCGAAGTTAAGCGTGCTTGGGCGAGAGTAGTACTAGGATGGGTGACCTCCTGGGAAGTCCTCGTGTTGCATTCCCTTTTTAATTATTTTTGTACGTACGTGAGGAACAGAACGCACGTGCGTGATATATATTAAGCCTGTCATCATATTTTTGACATTTGCGATATGTTTTAGCTCGGAGCTCGTTAGTCACGCGGCTAGGGAGAGTTGGGGCGCGAAAAGTGCGTTGTGAAAGGGGTGTAAAATACGTGTTGCTGCGGTATAGAGGGAGGGTGGAAATCGTGGTAAACTCGTCTTCGTAGTTGAGCGAGAGAGTAAGTAGTATAGGGCATTATCCATTAGTAGGCGACGGTTGTAATGGTAGTAAGAATGTATAGCCGTCTTTGCAGCGGACGTGGGAGTGGGAAGCATAAGGGATGAAGCCGGGGGTAACATGTCGGATGCGATCATACCAGCACTAAAGCACCGGATCCCATCAGAACTCCGAAGTTAAGCGTGCTTGGGCGAGAGTAGTACTAGGATGGGTGACCTCCTGGGAAGTCCTCGTGTTGCATTCCCTTTTTAATTATTTTTGTACGTACGTGAGGAACATAACGCACGTGCGTGATATATATTAAGCCTGTCATCATATTTTTGACATTTGCGATATGGTTTAGCTCGGAGCTCGTTAGTCACGCGGCTAGGGAGAGTTGGGGCGCGAAAAGCGCGTTGTGAAAGGGGTGTAAAATACGTGTTGCTGCGGTATAGAGGGAGGGGTGGAAATCGTGGTAAACTCGTCTTCGTAGTTGAGCGAGAGAGTAAGTAGTATAGGGCATTATCCATTAGTAGGCGACGGTTGTAATGGTAGTAAGAATGTATAGCCGTCTTTGTAGCGGACGTGGGAGTGGGAAGCATAAGGGATGAAGCCGGGGGTAACATGTCGCATGCGATCATACCAGCACTAAAGCACCGGATCCCATCAGAACTCCGAAGTGAAGCGTGCTTGGGCGAGAGTAGTACTAGGATGGGTGACCTCCTGGGAAGTCCTCGTGTTGCATTCCCTTTTTAATTATTTTTGTACGTACGTGAGGAACATAACGCACGTGCGTGATATATATTAAGCCTGTCATCATATTTTTGACATTTGCGATATGTTTTAGCTCGGAGCTCGTTAGTCACGCGGCTAGGGAGAGTTGGGGCGCGAAAAGCGCGTTGTGAAAGGGGTGTAAAATACGTGTTGCTGCGGTATAGAGGGAGGGGTGGAAATCGTGGTAAACTCGTCTTCGTAGTTGAGCGAGAGAGTAAGTAGTATAGGGCATTATCCATTAGTAGGCGACGGTTGTAATGGTAGTAAGAATGTATAGCCGTCTTTGCAGCGGACGTGGGAGTGGGAAGCATAAGGGATGAAGCCGGGGGTAACATGTCGCATGCGATCATACCAGCACTAAAGCACCGTATCCCATCAGAACTCCGAAGTTAAGCGTGCTTGGGCGAGAGTAGTACTAGGATGGGTGACCTCCTGGGAAGTCCTCGTGTTGCATTCCCTTTTTAATTATTTTTGTACGTACGTGAGGAACAGAACGCACGTGCGTGATATATATTAAGCCTGTCATCATATTTTTGACATTTGCGATATGTTTTAGCTCGGAGCTCGTTAGTCACGCGGCTAGGGAGAGTTGGGGCGCGAAAAGCGCGTTGTGAAAGGGGTGTAAAATACGTGTTGCTGCGGTATAGAGGGAGGGGTGGAAATCGTGGTAAACTCGTCTTCGTAGTTGAGCGAGAGAGTAAGTAGTATAGGGCATTATCCATTAGTAGGCGACGGTTGTAATGGTAGTAAGAATGTATAGCCGTCTTTGCAGCGGACGTGGGAGTGGGAAGCATAAGGGATGAAGCCGGGGGTAACATGTTGCATGCGATCATAACAGCACTAAAGCACCGGATCCCATCAGAACTCCGAAGTTAAGCGTGCTTGGGCGAGAGTAGTACTAGGATGGGTGACCTCCTGGGAAGTCCTCGTGTTGCATTCCCTTTTTAATTATTTTTGTACGTACGTGAGGAACAGAACGCACGTGCGTGATATATATTAAGCCTGTCATCATATTTTTGACATTTGCGATATGTTTTAGCTCGGAGCTCGTTAGTCACGCGGCTAGGGAGAGTTGGGGCGCGAAAAGCGCGTTGTGAAAAGGGTGTAAAATACGTGTTGCTGCGGTATAGAGGGAGGGGTGGAAATCGTGGTAACTCGTCTTCGTAGTTGAGCGAGAGAGTAAGTAGTATAGGGCATTATCCATTAGTAGGCGACGGTTGTAATGGTAGTAAGAATGTATAGCCGTCTTTGCAGCGCACGTGGGAGTGGGAAGCATAAGGGATGAAGCCGGGGGTAACATGTCGCATGCGATCATACTAGCACTAAAGCACCGGATCCCATCAGAACTCTGAAGTTAAGCGTGCTTGGGCGAGAGTAGTACTAGGATGGGTGACCTCCTGGGAAGTCCTCGTGTTGCATTCCCTTTTTAATTATTTTTGTACGTACGTGAGGAACATAACGCACGTGCGTGATATATATTAAGCCTGTCATCATATTTTTGACATTTGCGATATGTTTTAGCTCGGAGCTCGTTAGTCACGCGGCTAGGGAGAGTTGGGGCACGAAAAGCGCGTTGTGAAAGGGGTGTAAAATACGTGTTGCTGCGGTATAGAGGGAGGGGTGGAAATCGTGGTAAACTCGTCTTCGTAGTTGAGCGAGAGAGTAAGTAGTATAGGGCATTATCCATTAGTAGGCGACGGTTGTAATGGTAGTAAGAATGTATAGCCGTCTTTACAGCGGACGTGGGAGTGGGAAGCATAAGGGATGAAGCCGGGGGTAACATGTCGCATGCGATCATACCAGCACTAAAGCACCGTATCCCATCAGAACTCCGAAGTTAAGCGTGCTTGGGCGAGAGTAGTACTAGGATGGGTGACCTCCTGGGAAGTCCTCGTGTTGCATTCCCTTTTTAATTATTTTTGTACGTACGTGAGGAACAGAACGCACGTGCGTGATATATATTAAGCCTGTCATCATATTTTTGACATTTGCGATATGTTTTAGCTCGGAGCTCGTTAGTCACGCGGCTAGGGAGAGTTGGGGCGCGAAAAGCGCGTTGTGAAAGGGGTGTAAAATACGTGTTGCTGCGGTATAGAGGGAGGGGTGGAAATCGTGGTAAACTCGTCTTCGTAGTTGAGCGAGAGAGTAAGTAGTATAGGGCATTATCCATTAGTAGGCGACGGTTGTAATGGTAGTAAGAATGTATAGCCGTCTTTGCAGCGGACGTGGGAGTGGGAAGCATAAGGGATGAAGCCGGGGGTAACATGTCGCATGCGATCATACCAGCACTAAAGCACCGGATCCCATCAGAACTCCGAAGTTAAGCGTGCTTGGGCGAGAGTAGTACTAGGATGGGTGACCTCCTGGGAAGTCCTCGTGTTGCATTCCCTTTTTAATTATTTTTGTACGTACGTGAGGAACAGAACGCACGTGCGTGATATATATTAAGCCTGTCATCATATTTTTGACATTTGCGATATGTTTTAGCTCGGAGCTCGTTAGTCACGCGGCTAGGGAGAGTTGGGGCGCGAAAAGCGCGTTGTGAAAGGGGTGTAAAATACGTGTTGCTGCGGTATAGAGGGAGGGGTGGAAATCGTGGTAAACTCGTCTTCGTAGTTGAGCGAGAGAGTAAGTAGTATAGGGCATTATCCATTAGTAGACGACGGTTGTAATGGTAGTAAGAATGTATAGCCGTCTTTGCAGCGGACGTGGGAGTGGGAAGCATAAGGGATGAAGCCGGGGGTAACATGTCGCATGCGATCATACCAGCACTAAAGCACCGGATCCCATCAGAACTCCGAAGTTAAGCGTGCTTGGGCGAGAGTAGTACTAGGATGGGTGACCTCCTGGGAAGTCCTCGTGTTGCATTCCCTTTTTAATTATTTTTGTACGTACGTGAGGAACAGAACGCACGTGCGTGATATATATTAAGCCTGTCATCATATTTTTGACATTTGCGATATGTTTTAGCTCGGAGCTCGTTAGTCACGCGACTAGGGAGAGTTGGGGCGCGAAAAGCGCGTTGTGAAAGGGGTGTAAAATACGTGTTGCTGCGGTATAGAGGGAGGGGTGGAAATCGTGGTAAACTCGTCTTCGTAGTTGAGCGAGAGAGTAAGTAGTATAGGGCATTATCCATTAGTAGGCGACGGTTGTAATGGTAGTAAGAATGTATAGCCGTCTTTGCAGCGGACGTGGGAGTGGGAAGCATAAGGGATGAAGCCGGGGGTAACATGTCGGATGCGATCATACCAGCACTAAAGCACCGGATCCCATCAGAACTCCGAAGTTAAGCGTGCTTGGGCGAGAGTAGTACTAGGATGGGTGACCTCCTGGGAAGTCCTCGTGTTGCATTCCCTTTTTAATTATTTTTGTACGTATGTGAGGAACAGAACGCACGTGCGTGATATATATTAAGCCTGTCATCATATTTTTGACGCGTTGTGAAAGGGGTGTAAAATACGTGTTGCTGCGGTATAGAGGGAGGGGTGGAAATCGTGGTAAACTCGTCTTCGTAGTTGAGCGAGAGAGTAAGTAGTATAGGGCATTATCCATTAGTAGGCGACGGTTGTAATGGTAGTAAGAATGTATAGCCGTCTTTGTAGCGGACGTGGGAGTGGGAAGCATAAGGGATGAAGCCGGGGGTAACATGTCGGATGCGATCATACCAGCACTAAAGCACCGGATCCCATCAGAACTCCGAAGTTAAGCGTGCTTGGGCGAGAGTAGTACTAGGATGGGTGACCTCCTGGGAAGTCCTCGTGTTGCATTCCCTTTTTAATTATTTTTGTACGTACGTGAGGAACAGAACGCACGTGCGTGATATATATTAAGCCTGTCATCATATTTTTGACATTTGCGATATGTTTTAGCTCGGAGCTCGTTAGTCACGCGGCTAGGGAGAGTTGGGGCGCGAAAAGCGCGTTGTGAAAGGGGTGTAAAATACGTGTTGCTGCGGTATAGAGGGAGGGGTGGAAATCGTGGTAAACTCGTCTTCGTAGTTGAGCGAGAGAGTAAGTAGTATAGGGCATTATCCATTAGTAGGCGACGGTTGTAATGGTAGTAAGAATGTATAGCCGTCTTTGCAGCGGACGTGGGAGTGGGAAGCATAAGGGATGAAGCCGGGGGTAACATGTCGGATGCGATCATACCAGCACTAAAGCACCGGATCCCATCAGAACTCCGAAGTTAAGCGTGCTTGGGCGAGAGTAGTATTAGGATGGGTGACCTCCTGGGAAGTCCTCGTGTTGCATTCCCTTTTTAATTATTTTTGTACGTACGTGAGGAACAGAACGCACGTGCGTGATATATATTAAGCCTGTCATCATATTTTTGACATTTGCGATATGTTTTAGCTCGGAGCTCGTTAGTCACGCGGCTAGGGAGAGTTGGGGCGCGAAAAGCGCGTTGTGAAAGGGGTGTAAAATACGTGTTGCTGCGGTATAGAGGGAGGGGTGGAAATCGTGGTAAACTCGTCTTCGTAGTTGAGCGAGAGAGTAAGTAGTATAGGGCATTATCCATTAGTAGGCGACGGTTGTAATGGTAGTAAGAATGTATAGCCGTCTTTGTAGCGGACGTGGGAGTGGGAAGCATAAGGGATGAAGCCGGGGGTAACATGTTGGATGCGATCATACCAGCACTAAAGCACCGGATCCCATCAGAACTCCGAAGTTAAGCGTGCTTGGGCGAGAGTAGTACTAGGATGGGTGACCTCCTGGGAAGTCCTCGTGTTGCATTCCCTTTTTAATTATTTTTGTACGTACGTGAGGAATAGAACGCACGTGCGTGATATATATTAAGCCTGTCATCATATTTTTGACATTTGCGATATGTTTTAGCTCGGAGCTCGTTAGTCACGCGGCTAGAGAGAGTTGGGGCGCGAAAAGCGCGTTGTGAAAGGGGTGTAAAATACGTGTTGCTGCGGTATAGAGGGAGGGGTGGAAATCGTGGTAAACTCGTCTTCGTAGTTGAGCGAGAGAGTAAGTAGTATAGGGCATTATCCATTAGTAGGCGACGGTTGTAATGGTAGTAAGAATGTATAGCCGTCTTTGCAGCGGACGTGGGAGTGGGAAGCATAAGGGATGAAGCCGGGGGTAACATGTCGGATGCGATCATACCAGCACTAAAGCACCGGATCCCATCAGAACTCCGAAGTGAAGCGTGCTTGGGCGAGAGTAGTACTAGGATGGGTGACCTCCTGGGAAGTCCTCGTGTTGCATTCCCTTTTTAATTATTTTTGTACGTACGTGAGGAACAGAACGCACGTGCGTGATATATATTAAGCCTGTCATCATATTTTTGACATTTGCGATATGTTTTAGCTCGGAGCTCGTTAGTCACGCGGCTAGGGAGAGTTGGGGCGCGAAAAGCGCGTTGTGAAAGGGGTGTAAAATACGTGTTGCTGCGGTATAGAGGGAGGGGTGGAAATCGTGGTAAACTCGTCTTCGTAGTTGAGCGAGAGAGTAAGTAGTATAGGGCATTATCCATTAGTAGGCGACGGTTGTAATGGTAGTAAGAATGTATAGCCGTCTTTGCAGCGGACGTGGGAGTGGGAAGCATAAGGGATGAAGCCGGGGGTAACATGTCGGATGCGATCATACCAGCACTAAAGCACCGGATCCCATCAGAACTCCGAAGTTAAGCGTGCTTGGGCGAGAGTAGTACTAGGATGGGTGACCTCCTGGGAAGTCCTCGTGTTGCATTCCCTTTTTAATTATTTTTGTACGTACGTGAGGAACAGAACGCACGTGCGTGATATATATTAAGCCTGTCATCATATTTTTGACATTTGCGATATGTTTTAGCTCGGAGCTCGTTAGTCACGCGGCTAGGGAGAGTTGGGGCGCGAAAAGCGCGTTGTGAAAGGGGTGTAAAATACGTGTTGCTGCGGTATAGAGGGAGGGGTGGAAATCGTGGTAAACTCGTCTTCGTAGTTGAGCGAGAGAGTAAGTAGTATAGGGCATTATCCATTAGTAGGCGACGGTTGTAATGGTAGTAAGAATGTATAGCCGTCTTTGTAGCGGACGTGGGAGTGGGAAGCATAAGGGATGAAGCCGGGGGTAACATGTTGGATGCGATCATACCAGCACTAAAGCACCGGATCCCATCAGAACTCCGAAGTTAAGCGTGCTTGGGCGAGAGTAGTACTAGGATGGGTGACCTCCTGGGAAGTCCTCGTGTTGCATTCCCTTTTTAATTATTTTTGTACGTACGTGAGGAACAGAACGCACGTGCGTGATATATATTAAGCCTGTCATCATATTTTTGACATTTGCGATATGTTTTAGCTCGGAGCTCGTTAGTCACGCGGCTAGGGAGAGTTGGGGCGCGAAAAGCGCGTTGTGAAAGGGGTGTAAAATACGTGTTGCTGCGGTATAGAGGGAGGGGTGGAAATCGTGGTAAACTCGTCTTCGTAGTTGAGCGAGAGAGTAAGTAGTATAGGGCATTATCCATTAGTAGGCGACGGTTGTAATGGTAGTAAGAATGTATAGCCGTCTTTGCAGCGGACGTGGGAGTGGGAAGCATAAGGGATGAAGCCGGGGGTAACATGTCGGATGCGATCATACCAGCACTAAAGCACCGGATCCCATCAGAACTCCGAAGTTAAGCGTGCTTGGGCGAGAGTAGTACTAGGATGGGTGACCTCCTGGGAAGTCCTCGTGTTGCATTCCCTTTTTAATTATTTTTGTACGTACGTGAGGAACAGAACGCACGTGCGTGATATATATTAAGCCTGTCATCATATTTTTGACATTTGCGATATGTTTTAGCTCGGAGCTCGTTAGTCACGCGGCTAGGGAGAGTTGGGGCGCGAAAAGCGCGTTGTGAAAGGGGTGTAAAATACGTGTTGCTGCGGTATAGAGGGAGGGGTGGAAATCGTGGTAAACTCGTCTTCGTAGTTGAGCGAGAGAGTAAGTAGTATAGGGCATTATCCATTAGTAGGCGACGGTTGTAATGGTAGTAAGAATGTATAGCCGTCTTTGCAGCGGACGTGGGAGTGGGAAGCATAAGGGATGAAGCCGGGGGTAACATGTCGGATGCGATCATACCAGCACTAAAGCACCGGATCCCATCAGAACTCCGAAGTGAAGCGTGCTTGGGCGAGAGTAGTACTAGGATGGGTGACTTCCTGGGAAGTCCTCGTGTTGCATTCCCTTTTTAATTATTTTTGTACGTACGTGAGGAACAGAACGCACGTGCGTGATATATATTAAGCCTGTCATCATATTTTTGACATTTGCGATATGTTTTAGCTCGGAGCTCGTTAGTCACGCGGCTAGGGAGAGTTGGGGCGCGAAAAGCGCGTTGTGAAAGGGGTGTAAAATACGTGTTGCTGCGGTATAGAGGGAGGGGTGGAAATCGTGGTAAACTCGTCTTCGTAGTTGAGCGAGAGAGTAAGTAGTATAGGGCATTATCCATTAGTAGGCGACGGTTGTAATGGTAGTAAGAATGTATAGCCGTCTTTGCAGCGGACGTGGGAGTGGGAAGCATAAGGGATGAAGCCGGGGGTAACATGTCGGATGCGATCATACCAGCACTAAAGCACCGGATCCCATCAGAACTCCGAAGTTAAGCGTGCTTGGGCGAGAGTAGTACTAGGATGGGTGACCTCCTGGGAAGTCCTCGTGTTGCATTCCCTTTTTAATTATTTTTGTACGTACGTGAGGAACAGAACGCACGTGCGTGATATATATTAAGCCTGTCATCATATTTTTGACATTTGCGATATGTTTTAGCTCGGAGCTCGTTAGTCACGCGGCTAGGGAGAGTTGGGGCGCGAAAAGCGCGTTGTGAAAGGGGTGTAAAATACGTGTTGCTGCGGTATAGAGGGAGGGGTGGAAATCGTGGTAAACTCGTCTTCGTAGTTGAGCGAGAGAGTAAGTAGTATAGGGCATTATCCATTAGTAGGCGACGGTTGTAATGGTAGTAAGAATGTATAGCCGTCTTTGCAGCGGACGTGGGAGTGGGAAGCATAAGGGATGAAGCCGGGGGTAACATGTCGGATGCGATCATACCAGCACTAAAGCACCGGATCCCATCAGAACTCCGAAGTGAAGCGTGCTTGGGCGAGAGTAGTACTAGGATGGGTGACCTCCTGGGAAGTCCTCGTGTTGCATTCCCTTTTTAATTATTTTTGTACGTACGTGAGGAATAGAACGCACGTGCGTGATATATATTAAGCCTGTCATCATATTTTTGACATTTGCGATATGTTTTAGCTCGGAGCTCGTTAGTCACGCGGCTAGGGAGAGTTGGGGCGCGAAAAGCGCGTTGTGAAAGGGGTGTAAAATACGTGTTGCTGCGGTATAGAGGGAGGGGTGGAAATCGTGGTAAACTCGTCTTCGTAGTTGAGCGAGAGAGTAAGTAGTATAGGGCATTATCCATTAGTAGGCGACGGTTGTAATGGTAGTAAGAATGTATAGCCGTCTTTGCAGCGGACGTGGGAGTGGGAAGCATAAGGGATGAAGCCGGGGGTAACATGTCGGATGCGATCATACCAGCACTAAAGCACCGGATCCCATCAGAACTCCGAAGTTAAGCGTGCTTGGGCGAGAGTAGTACTAGGATGGGTGACCTCCTGGGAAGTCCTCGTGTTGCATTCCCTTTTTAATTATTTTTGTACGTACGTGAGGAACAGAACGCACGTGCGTGATATATATTAAGCCTGTCATCATATTTTTGACATTTGCGATATGTTTTAGCTCGGAGCTCGTTAGTCACGCGGCTAGGGAGAGTTGGGGCGCGAAAAGCGCGTTGTGAAAGGGGTGTAAAATACGTGTTGCTGCGGTATAGAGGGAGGGGTGGAAATCGTGGTAAACTCGTCTTCGTAGTTGAGCGAGAGAGTAAGTAGTATAGGGCATTATCCATTAGTAGGCGACGGTTGTAATGGTAGTAAGAATGTATAGCCGTCTTTGCAGCGGACGTGGGAGTGGGAAGCATAAGGGATGAAGCCGGGGGTAACATGTCGGATGCGATCATACCAGCACTAAAGCACCGGATCCCATCAGAACTCCGAAGTTAAGCGTGCTTGGGCGAGAGTAGTACTAGGATGGGTGACCTCCTGGGAAGTCCTCGTGTTGCATTCCCTTTTTAATTATTTTTGTACGTACGTGAGGAACAGAACGCACGTGCGTGATATATATTAAGCCTGTCATCATATTTTTGACATTTGCGATATGTTTTAGCTCGGAGCTCGTTAGTCACGCGGCTAGGGAGAGTTGGGGCGCGAAAAGCGCGTTGTGAAAGGGGTGTAAAATACGTGTTGCTGCGGTATAGAGGGAGGGGTGGAAATCGTGGTAAACTCGTCTTCGTAGTTGAGCGAGAGAGTAAGTAGTATAGGGCATTATCCATTAGTAGGCGACGGTTGTAATGGTAGTAAGAATGTATAGCCGTCTTTGCAGCGGACGTGGGAGTGGGAAGCATAAGGGATGAAGCCGGGGGTAACATGTCGGATGCGATCATACCAGCACTAAAGCACCGGATCCCATCAGAACTCCGAAGTGAAGCGTGCTTGGGCGAGAGTAGTACTAGGATGGGTGACCTCCTGGGAAGTCCTCGTGTTGCATTCCCTTTTTAATTATTTTTGTACGTACATGAGGAACAGAACGCACGTGCGTGATATATATTAAGCCTGTCATCATATTTTTGACATTTGCGATATGTTTTAGCTCGGAGCTCGTTAGTCACGCGGCTAGGGAGAGTTGGGCGCGAAAAGCGCGTTGTGAAAGGGGTGTAAAATACGTGTTGCTGCGGTATAGAGGGAGGGGTGGAAATCGTGGTAAACTCGTCTTCGTAGTTGAGCGAGAGAGTAAGTAGTATAGGGCATTATCCATTAGTAGGCGACGGTTGTAATGGTAGTAAGAATGTATAGCCGTCTTTGCAGCGGACGTGGGAGTGGGAAGCATAAGGGATGAAGCCGGGGGTAACATGTCGGATGCGATCATACCAGCACTAAAGCACCGGATCCCATCAGAACTCCGAAGTTAAGCGTGCTTGGGCGAGAGTAGTACTAGGATGGGTGACCTCCTGGGAAGTCCTCGTGTTGCATTCCCTTTTTAATTATTTTTGTACGTACGTGAGGAACAGAACGCACATGCGTGATATATATTAAGCCTGTCATCATATTTTTGACATTTGCGATATTGTTTAGCTCGGAGCTCGTTAGTCACGCGGCTAGGGAGAGTTGGGGCGCGAAAAGCGCGTTGTGAAAGGGGTGTAAAATACGTGTTGCTGCGGTATAGAGGGAGGGGTGGAAATCGTGGTAAACTCGTCTTCGTAGTTGAGCGAGAGAGTAAGTAGTATAGGGCATTATCCATTAGTAGGCGACGGTTGTAATGGTAGTAAGAATGTATAGCCGTCTTTGCAGCGGACGTGGGAGTGGGAAGCATAAGGGATGAAGCCGGGGGTAACATGTCGTATGCGATCATACCAGCACTAAAGCACCGGATCCCATCAGAACTCCGAAGTTAAGCGTGCTTGGGCGAGAGTAGTACTAGGATGGGTGACCTCCTGGGAAGTCCTCGTGTTGCATTCCCTTTTTAATTATTTTTGTACGTACGTGAGGAACAGAACGCACGTGCGTGATATATATTAAGCCTGTCATCATATTTTTGACATTTGCGATATGTTTTAGCTCGGAGCTCGTTAGTCACGCGGCTAGGGAGAGTTGGGGCGCGAAAAGCGCGTTGTGAAAGGGGTGTAAAATACGTGTTGCTGCGGTATAGAGGGAGGGGTGGAAATCGTGGTAAACTCGTCTTCGTAGTTGAGCGAGAGAGTAAGTAGTATAGGGCATTATCCATTAGTAGGCGACGGTTGTAATGGTAGTAAGAATGTATAGCCGTCTTTGCAGCGGACGTGGGAGTGGGAAGCATAAGGGATGAAGCCGGGGGTAACATGTCGGATGCGATCATACCAGCACTAAAGCACCGGATCCCATCAGAACTCCAAAGTTAAGCGTGCTTGGGCGAGAGTAGTACTAGGATGGGTGACCTCCTGGGAAGTCCTCGTGTTGCATTCCCTTTTTAATTATTTTTGTACGTACGTGAGGAACAGAACGCACGTGCGTGATATATATTAAGCCTGTCATCATATTTTTGACATTTGCGATATGTTTTAGCTCGGAGCTCGTTAGTCACGCGGCTAGGGAGAGTTGGGGCGCGAAAAGCGCGTTGTGAAAGGGGTGTAAAATACGTGTTGCTGCGGTATAGAGGGAGGGGTGGAAATCGTGGTAAACTCGTCTTCGTAGTTGAGCGAGAGAGTAAGTAGTATAGGGCATTATCCATTAGTAGGCGACGGTTGTAATGGTAGTAAGAATGTATAGCCGTCTTTGCAGCGGACGTGGGAGTGGGAAGCATAAGGGATGAAGCCGGGGGTAACATGTCGGATGCGATCATACCAGCACTAAAGCACCGGATCCCATCAGAACTCCGAAGTTAAGCGTGCTTGGGCGAGAGTAGTACTAGGATGGGTGACCTCCTGGGAAGTCCTCGTGTTGCATTCCCTTTTTAATTATTTTTGTACGTACGTGAGGAACAGAACGCACGTGCGTGATATATATTAAGCCTGTCATCATATTTTTGACATTTGCGATATGTTTTAGCTCGGAGCTCGTTAATCACGCGGCTAGGGAGAGTTGGGGCGCGAAAAGCGCGTTGTGAAAGGGGTGTAAAATACGTGTTGCTGCGGTATAGAGGGAGGGGTGGAAATCGTGGTAAACTCGTCTTCGTAGTTGAGCGAGAGAGTAAGTAGTATAGGGCATTATCCATTAGTAGGCGACGGTTGTAATGGTAGTAAGAATGTATAGCCGTCTTTGCAGCGGACGTGGGAGTGGGAAGCATAAGGGATGAAGCCGGGGGTAACATGTCGGATGCGATCATACCAGCACTAAAGCACCGGATCCCATCAGAACTCCGAAATTAAGCGTGCTTGGGCGAGAGTAGTACTAGGATGGGTGACCTCCTGGGAAGTCCTCGTGTTGCATTCCCTTTTTAATTATTTTTGTACGTACGTGAGGAACAGAACGCACGTGCGTGATATATATTAAGCCTGTCATCATATTTTTGACATTTGCGATATGTTTTAGCTCGGAGCTCGTTAGTCACGCGGCTAGGGAGAGTTGGGGCGCGAAAAGCGCGTTGTGAAAGGGGTGTAAAATACGTGTTGCTGCGGTATAGAGGGAGGGGTGGAAATCGTGGTAAACTCGTCTTCGTAGTTGAGCGAGAGAGTAAGTAGTATAGGGCATTATCCATTAGTAGGCGACGGTTGTAATGGTAGTAAGAATGTATAGCCGTCTTTGCAGCGGACGTGGGAGTGGGAAGCATAAGGGATGAAGCCGGGGGTAACATGTCGGATGCGATCATACCAGCACTAAAGCACCGGATCCCATTAGAACTCCGAAGTTAAGCGTGCTTGGGCGAGAGTAGTACTAGGATGGGTGACCTCCTGGGAAGTCCTCGTGTTGCATTCCCTTTTTAATTATTTTTGTACGTACGTGAGGAACAGAACGCACGTGCGTGATATATATTAAGCCTGTCATCATATTTTTGACATTTGCGATATGTTTTAGCTCGGAGCTCGTTAGTCACGCGGCTAGGGAGAGTTGGGGCGCGAAAAGCGCGTTGTGAAAGGGGTGTAAAATACGTGTTGCTGCGGTATAGAGGGAGGGGTGGAAATCGTGGTAAACTCGTCTTCGTAGTTGAGCGAGAGAGTAAGTAGTATAGGGCATTATCCATTAGTAGGCGACGGTTGTAATGGTAGTAAGAATGTATAGCCGTCTTTGCAGCGGACGTGGGAGTGGGAAGCATAAGGGATTAAGCCGGGGGTAACATGTTGGATGCGATCATACCAGCACTAAAGCACCGGATCCCATCAGAACTCCGAAGTTAAGCGTGCTTGGGCGAGAGTAGTACTAGGATGGGTGACCTCCTGGGAAGTCCTCGTGTTGCATTCCCTTTTTAATTATTTTTGTACGTACGTGAGGAACAGAACGCACGTGCGTGATATATATTAAGCCTGTCATCATATTTTTGACATTTGCGATATGTTTTAGCTCGGAGCTCGTTAGTCACGCGGCTAGGGAGAGTTGGGGCGCGAAAAGCGCGTTGTGAAAGGGGTGTAAAATACGTGTTGCTGCGGTATAGAGGGAGGGGTGGAAATCGTGGTAAACTCGTCTTCGTAGTTGAGCGAGAGAGTAAGTAGTATAGGGCATTATCCATTAGTAGGCGACGGTTGTAATGGTAGTAAGAATGTATAGCCGTCTTTGCAGCGGACGTGGGAGTGGGAAGCATAAGGGATGAAGCCGGGGGTAACATGTCGGATGCGATCATACCAGCACTAAAGCACCGGATCCCATCAGAACTCCGAAGTTAAGCGTGCTTGGGCGAGAGTAGTACTAGGATGGGTGACCTCCTGGGAAGTCCTCGTGTTGCATTCCCTTTTTAATTATTTTTGTACGTACGTGAGGAACAGAACGCACGTGCGTGATATATATTAAGCCTGTCATCATATTTTTGACATTTGCGATATGTTTTAGCTCGGAGCTCGTTAGTCACGCGGCTAGGGAGAGTTGGGGCGCGAAAAGCGCGTTGTGAAAGGGGTGTAAAATACGTGTTGCTGCGGTATAGAGGGAGGGGTGGAAATCGTGGAAACTCGTCTTCGTAGTTGAGCGAGAGAGTAAGTAGTATAGGGCATTATCCATTAGTAGGCGACGGTTGTAATGGTAGTAAGAATGTATAGCCGTCTTTGCAGCGGACGTGGGAGTGGGAAGCATAAGGGATGAAGCCGGGGGTAACATGTCGGATGCGATCATACCAGCACTAAAGCACCGGATCCCATCAGAACTCCGAAGTGAAGCGTGCTTGGGCGAGAGTAGTACTAGGATGGGTGACCTCCTGGGAAGTCCTCGTGTTGCATTCCCTTTTTAATTATTTTTGTACGTACGTGAGGAACAGAACGCACGTGCGTGATATATATTAAGCCTGTCATCATATTTTTGACATTTGCGATATGTTTTAGCTCGGAGCTCGTTAGTCACGCGGCTAGGTAGAGTTGGGGCGCGAAAAGCGCGTTGTGAAAGGGGTGTAAAATACGTGTTGCTGCGGTATAGAGGGAGGGGTGGAAATCGTGGTAAACTCGTCTTCGTAGTTGAGCGAGAGAGTAAGTAGTATAGGGCATTATCCATTAGTAGGCGACGGTTGTAATGGTAGTAAGAATGTATAGCCGTCTTTGCAGCGGACGTGGGAGTGGGAAGCATAAGGGATGAAGCCGGGGGTAATATGTCGGATGCGATCATACCAGCACTAAAGCACCGGATCCCATCAGAACTCCGAAGTGAAGCGTGCTTGGGCGAGAGTAGTACTAGGATGGGTGACCTCCTGGGAAGTCCTCGTGTTGCATTCCCTTTTTAATTATTTTTGTACGTACGTGAGGAACAGAACGCACGTGCGTGATATATATTAAGCCTGTCATCATATTTTTGACATTTGCGATATTGTTTAGCTCGGAGCTCGTTAGTCACGCGGCTAGGGAGAGTTGGGGCGCGAAAAGCGCGTTGTGAAAGGGGTGCAAAATACGTGTTGCTGCGGTATAGAGGGAGGGGTGGAAATCGTGGTAAACTCGTCTTCGTAGTTGAGCGAGAGAGTAAGTAGTATAGGGCATTATCCATTAGTAGGCGACGGTTGTAATGGTAGTAAGAATGTATAGCCGTCTTTGCAGCGGACGTGGGAGTGGGAAGCATAAGGGATGAAGCCGGGGGTAACATGTCGGATGCGATCATACCAGCACTAAAGCACCGGATCCCATCAGAACTCCGAAGTTAAGCGTGCTTGGGCGAGAGTAGTACTAGGATGGGTGACCTCCTGGGAAGTCCTCGTGTTGCATTCCCTTTTTAATTATTTTTGTACGTACGTGAGGAACAGAACGCACGTGCGTGATATATATTAAGCCTGTCATCATATTTTTGACATTTGCGATATGTTTTAGCTCGGAGCTCGTTAGTCACGCGGCTAGGTAGAGTTGGGGCGCGAAAAGCGCGTTGTGAAAGGGGTGTAAAATACGTGTTGCTGCGGTATAGAGGGAGGGGTGGAAATCGTGGTAAACTCGTCTTCGTAGTTGAGCGAGAGAGTAAGTAGTATAGGGCATTATCCATTAGTAGGCGACGGTTGTAATGGTAGTAAGAATGTATAGCCGTCTTTGCAGCGGACGTGGGAGTGGGAAGCATAAGGGATGAAGCCGGGGGTAACATGTCGGATGCGATCATACCAGCACTAAAGCACCGGATCCCATCAGAACTCCGAAGTTAAGCGTGCTTGGGCGAGAGTAGTACTAGGATGGGTGACCTCCTGGAAGTCCTCGTGTTGCATTCCCTTTTTAATTATTTTTGTACGTACGTGAGGAACAGAACGCACGTGCGTGATATATATTAAGCCTGTCATCATATTTTTGACATTTGCGATATGTTTTAGCTCGGAGCTCGTTAGTCACGCGGCTAGGGAGAGTTGGGGCGCGAAAAGCGCGTTGTGAAAGGGGTGTAAAATACGTGTTGCTGCGGTATAGAGGGAGGGGTGGAAATCGTGGTAAACTCGTCTTCGTAGTTGAGCGAGAGAGTAAGTAGTATAGGGCATTATCCATTAGTAGGCGACGGTTGTAATGGTAGTAAGAATGTATAGCCGTCTTTGTAGCGGACGTGGGAGTGGGAAGCATAAGGGATGAAGCCGGGGGTAACATGTTGGATGCGATCATACCAGCACTAAAGCACCGGATCCCATCAGAACTCCGAAGTTAAGCGTGCTTGGGCGAGAGAAGTACTAGGATGGGTGACCTCCTGGGAAGTCCTCGTGTTGCATTCCCTTTTTAATTATTTTTGTACGTACGTGAGGAACAGAACGCACGTGCGTGATATATATTAAGCCTGTCATCATATTTTTGACATTTGCGATATGTTTTAGCTCGGAGCTCGTTAGTCACGCGGCTAGGGAGAGTTGGGGCGCGAAAAGCGCGTTGTGAAAGGGGTGTAAAATACGTGTTGCTGCGGTATAGAGGGAGGGGTGGAAATCGTGGTAAACTCGTCTTCGTAGTTGAGCGAGAGAGTAAGTAGTATAGGGCATTATCCATTAGTAGGCGACGGTTGTAATGGTAGTAAGAATGTATAGCCGTCTTTGTAGCGGACGTGGGAGTGGGAAGCATAAGGGATGAAGCCGGGGGTAACATGTTGGATGCGATCATACCAGCACTAAAGCACCGGATCCCATCAGAACTCCGAAGTTAAGCGTGCTTGGGCGAGAGTAGTACTAGGATGGGTGACCTCTTGGGAAGTCCTCGTGTTGCATTCCCTTTTTAATTATTTTTGTACGTACGTGAGGAACAGAACGCACGTGCGTGATATATATTAAGCCTGTCATCATATTTTTGACATTTGCGATATGTTTTAGCTCGGAGCTCGTTAGTCACACGGCTAGGGAGAGTTGGGGCGCGAAAAGCGCGTTGTGAAAGGGGTGTAAAATACGTGTTGCTGCGGTATAGAGGGAGGGGTGGAAATCGTGGTAAACTCGTCTTCGTAGTTGAGCGAGAGAGTAAGTAGTATAGGGAATTATCCATTAGTAGGCGACGGTTGTAATGGTAGTAAGAATGTATAGCCGTCTTTGTAGCGGACGTGGGAGTGGGAGGCATAAGGGATGAAGCCGGGGGTAACATGTCGGATGCGATCATACCAGCACTAAAGCACCGGATCCCATCAGAACTCCGAAGTTAAGCGTGCTTGGGCGAGAGTAGTACTAGGATGGGTGACCTCCTGGGAAGTCCTCGTGTTGCATTCCCTTTTTAATTATTTTTGTACGTACGTGAGGAACAGAACGCACGTGCGTGATATATATTAAGCCTGTCATCATATTTTTGACATTTGCGATATGTTTTAGCTCGGAGCTCGTTAGTCACGCGGCTAGGGAGAGTTGGGGCGCGAAAAGCGCGTTGTGAAAGGGGTGTAAAATACGTGTTGCTGCGGTATAGAGGGAGGGGTGGAAATCGTGGTAAACTCGTCTTCGTAGTTGAGCGAGAGAGTAAGTAGTATAGGGCATTATCCATTAGTAGGCGACGGTTGTAATGGTAGTAAGAATGTATAGCCGTCTTTGTAGCGGACGTGGGAGTGGGAAGCATAAGGGATGAAGCCGGGGGTAACATGTTGGATGCGATCATACCAGCACTAAAGCACCGGATCCCATCAGAACTCCGAAGTTAAGCGTGCTTGGGCGAGAGTAGTACTAGGATGGGTGACCTCCTGGGAAGTCCTCGTGTTGCATTCCCTTTTTAATTATTTTTGTACGTACGTGAGGAACAGAACGCACGTGCGTGATATATATTAAGCCTGTCATCATATTTTTGACATTTGCGATATGTTTTAGCTCGGAGCTCGTTAGTCACGCGGCTAGGTAGAGTTGGGGCGCGAAAAGCGCGTTGTGAAAGGGGTGTAAAATACGTGTTGCTGCGGTATAGAGGGAGGGGTGGAAATCGTGGTAAACTCGTCTTCGTAGTTGAGCGAGAGAGTAAGTAGTATAGGGCATTATCCATTAGTAGGCGACGGTTGTAATGGTAGTAAGAATGTATAGCCGTCTTTGCAGCGGACGTGGGAGTGGGAAGCATAAGGGATGAAGCCGGGGGTAACATGTCGGATGCGATCATACCAGCACTAAAGCACCGGATCCCATCAGAACTCCGAAGTTAAGCGTGCTTGGGCGAGAGTAGTACTAGGATGGGTGACCTCCTGGAAGTCCTCGTGTTGCATTCCCTTTTTAATTATTTTTGTACGTACGTGAGGAACAGAACGCACGTGCGTGATATATATTAAGCCTGTCATCATATTTTTGACATTTGCGATATGTTTTAGCTCGGAGCTCGTTAGTCACACGGCTAGGGAGAGTTGGGGCGCGAAAAGCGCGTTGTGAAAGGGGTGTAAAATACGTGTTGCTGCGGTATAGAGGGAGGGGTGGAAATCGTGGTAAACTCGTCTTCGTAGTTGAGCGAGAGAGTAAGTAGTATAGGGAATTATCCATTAGTAGGCGACGGTTGTAATGGTAGTAAGAATGTATAGCCGTCTTTGTAGCGGACGTGGGAGTGGGAGGCATAAGGGATGAAGCCGGGGGTAACATGTCGGATGCGATCATACCAGCACTAAAGCACCGGATCCCATCAGAACTCCGAAGTTAAGCGTGCTTGGGCGAGAGTAGTACTAGGATGGGTGACCTCCTGGGAAGTCCTCGTGTTGCATTCCCTTTTTAATTATTTTTGTACGTACGTGAGGAACATAACGCACGTGCGTGATATATATTAAGCCTGTCATCATATTTTTGACATTTGCGATATGTTTTAGCTCGGAGCTCGTTAGTCACGCGGCTAGGGAGAGTTGGGGCGCGAAAAGCGCGTTGTGAAAGGGGTGTAAAATACGTGTTGCTGCGGTATAGAGGGAGGGGTGGAAATCGTGGTAAACTCGTCTTCGTAGTTGAGCGAGAGAGTAAGTAGTATAGGGCATTATCCATTAGTAGGCGACGGTTGTAATGGTAGTAAGAATGTATAGCCGTCTTTGTAGCGGACGTGGGAGTGGGAAGCATAAGGGATGAAGCCGGGGGTAACATGTTGGATGCGATCATACCAGCACTAAAGCACCGGATCCCATCAGAACTCCGAAGTTAAGCGTGCTTGGGCGAGAGTAGTACTAGGATGGGTGACCTCTTGGGAAGTCCTCGTGTTGCATTCCCTTTTTAATTATTTTTGTACGTACGTGAGGAACAGAACGCACGTGCGTGATATATATTAAGCCTGTCATCATATTTTTGACATTTGCGATATGTTTTAGCTCGGAGCTCGTTAGTCACACGGCTAGGGAGAGTTGGGGCGCGAAAAGCGCGTTGTGAAAGGGGTGTAAAATACGTGTTGCTGCGGTATAGAGGGAGGGGTGGAAATCGTGGTAAACTCGTCTTCGTAGTTGAGCGAGAGAGTAAGTAGTATAGGGCATTATCCATTAGTAGGCGACGGTTGTAATGGTAGTAAGAATGTATAGCCGTCTTTGTAGCGGACGTGGGAGTGGGAGGCATAAGGGATGAAGCCGGGGGTAACATGTCGGATGCGATCATACCAGCACTAAAGCACCGGATCCCATCAGAACTCCGAAGTTAAGCGTGCTTGGGCGAGAGTAGTACTAGGATGGGTGACCTCCTGGGAAGTCCTCGTGTTGCATTCCCTTTTTAATTATTTTTGTACGTACGTGAGGAACAGAACGCACGTGCGTGATATATATTAAGCCTGTCATCATATTTTTGACATTTGCGATATGTTTTAGCTCGGAGCTCGTTAGTCACGCGGCTAGGGAGAGTTGGGGCGCGAAAAGCGCGTTGTGAAAGGGGTGTAAAATACGTGTTGCTGCGGTATAGAGGGGGGGGTGGAAATCATGGTAAACTCGTCTTCGTAGTTGAGCGAGAGAGTAAGTAGTATAGGGCATTATCCATTAGTAGGCGACGGTTGTAATGGTAGTAAGAATGTATAGCCGTCTTTGTAGCGGACGTGGGAGTGGGAAGCATAAGGGATGAAGCCGGGGGTAACATGTCGGATGCGATCATACCAGCACTAAAGCACCGGATCCCATCAGAACTCCGAAGTTAAGCGTGCTTGGGCGAGAGTAGTACTAGGATGGGTGACCTCCTGGGAAGTCCTCGTGTTGCATTCCCTTTTTAATTATTTTTGTACGTACGTGAGGAACAGAACGCACGTGCGTGATATATATTAAGCCTGTCATCATATTTTTGACATTTGCGATATGTTTTAGCTCGGAGCTCGTTAGTCACGCGGCTAGGGAGAGTTGGGGCGCGAAAAGCGCGTTGTGAAAGGGGTGTAAAATACGTGTTGCTGCGTTATAGAGGGAGGGGTGGAAATCGTGGTAAACTCGTCTTCGTAGTTGAGCGAGAGAGTAAGTAGTATAGGGCATTATCCATTAGTAGGCGACGGTTGTAATGGTAGTAAGAATGTATAGCCGTCTTTGTAGCGGACGTGGGAGTGGGAAGCATAAGGGATGAAGCCGGGGGTAACATGTCGGATGCGATCATACCAGCACTAAAGCACCGGATCCCATCAGAACTCCGAAGTTAAGCGTGCTTGGGCGAGAGTAGTACTAGGATGGGTGACCTCCTGGGAAGTCCTCGTGTTGCATTCCCTTTTTTAATTATTTTTGTACGTACGTGAGGAATAGAACGCACGTGCGTGATATATGCGATATGTTTTAGCTCGGAGCTCGTTAGTCACGCGGCTAGGGAGAGTTGGGGCGCGAAAAGCGCGTTGTGAAAGGGGTGTAAAATACGTGTTGCTGCGGTATAGAGGGAGGGGTGGAAATCGTGGTAAACTCGTCTTCGTAGTTGAGCGAGAGAGTAAGTAGTATAGGGCATTATCCATTAGTAGGCGACGGTTGTAATGGTAGTAAGAATGTATAGCCGTCTTTGCAGCGGACGTGGGAGTGGGAAGCATAAGGGATGAAGCCGGGGGTAACATGTCGGATGCGATCATACCAGCACTAAAGCACCGGATCCCATCAGAACTCCGAAGTTAAGAGTGCTTGGGCGAGAGTAGTACTAGGATGGGTGACCTCCTGGGAAGTGCTCGTGTTGCATTCACTTTTTAATTATTTTTGTACGTACATGAGGAACAGAACGCACGTGCGTGATATATATTAAGCCTGTCATCATATTTTTGACATTTGCGATATGTTTTAGCTCGGAGCTCGTTAGTCACGCGGCTAGGGAGAGTTGGGGCGCGAAAAGCGCGTTGTGAAAGGGGTGTAAAATACGTGTTGCTGCGGTATAGAGGGAGGGGTGGAAATCGTGGTAAACTCGTCTTCGTAGTTGAGCGAGAGAGTAAGTAGTATAGGGCATTATCCATTAGTAGGCGACGGTTGTAATGGTAGTAAGAATGTATAGCCGTCTTTGTAGAGGACGTGGGAGTGGGACGCATAAGGGATGAAGCCGGGGGTAACATGTCGGATGCGATCATACCAGCACTAAAGCACCGGATCCCATCAGAACTCCGAAGTTAAGCGTGCTTGGGCGAGAGTAGTACTAGGATGGGTGACCTCCTGGGAAGTCCTCGTGTTGCATTCCCTTTTTAATTATTTTTGTACGTACGTGAGGAACAGAACGCACGTGCGTGATATATATTAAGCCTGTCATCATATTTTTGACATTTGCGATATGTTTTAGCTCGGAGCTCGTTAGTCACGCGGCTAGGGAGAGTTGGGGCGCGAAAAGCGCGTTGTGAAAGGGGTGTAAAATACGTGTTGCTGCGTTATAGAGGGAGGGGTGGAAATCGTGGTAAACTCGTCTTCGTAGTTGAGCGAGAGAGTAAGTAGTATAGGGCATTATCCATTAGTAGGCGACGGTTGTAATGGTAGTAAGAATGTATAGCCGTCTTTGTAGCGGACGTGGGAGTGGGAAGCATAAGGGATGAAGCCGGGGGTAACATGTCGGATGCGATCATACCAGCACTAAAGCACCGGATCCCATCAGAACTCCGAAGTTAAGCGTGCTTGGGCGAGAGTAGTACTAGGATGGGTGACCTCCTGGGAAGTCCTCGTGTTGCATTCCCTTTTTTAATTATTTTTGTACGTACGTGAGGAACAGAACGCACGTGCGTGATATATGCGATATGTTTTAGCTCGGAGCTCGTTAGTCACGCGGCTAGGGAGAGTTGGGGCGCGAAAAGCGCGTTGTGAAAGGGGTGTAAAATACGTGTTGCTGCGGTATAGAGGGAGGGGTGGAAATCGTGGTAAACTCGTCTTCGTAGTTGAGCGAGAGAGTAAGTAGTATAGGGCATTATCCATTAGTAGGCGACGGTTGTAATGGTAGTAAGAATGTATAGCCGTCTTTGCAGCGGACGTGGGAGTGGGAAGCATAAGGGATGAAGCCGGGGGTAACATGTCGGATGCGATCATACCAGCACTAAAGCACCGGATCCCATCAGAACTCCGAAGTTAAGAGTGCTTGGGCGAGAGTAGTACTAGGATGGGTGACCTCCTGGGAAGTCCTCGTGTTGCATTCACTTTTTAATTATTTTTGTACGTACATGAGGAACAGAACGCACGTGCGTGATATATATTAAGCCTGTCATCATATTTTTGACATTTGCGATATGTTTTAGCTCGGAGCTCGTTAGTCACGCGGCTAGGGAGAGTTGGGGCGCGAAAAGCGCGTTGTGAAAGGGGTGTAAAATACGTGTTGCTGCGGTATAGAGGGAGGGGTGGAAATCGTGGTAAACTCGTCTTCGTAGTTGAGCGAGAGAGTAAGTAGTATAGGGCATTATCCATTAGTAGGCGACGGTTGTAATGGTAGTAAGAATGTATAGCCGTCTTTGTAGAGGACGTGGGAGTGGGACGCATAAGGGATGAAGCCGGGGGTAACATGTCGGATGCGATCATACCAGCACTAAAGCACCGGATCCCATCAGAACTCCGAAGTTAAGCGTGCTTGGGCGAGAGTAGTACTAGGATGGGTGACCTCCTGGGAAGTCCTCGTGTTGCATTCCCTTTTTAATTATTTTTGTACGTACGTGAGGAACAGAACGCACGTGCGTGATATATATTAAGCCTGTCATCATATTTTTGACATTTGCGATATGTTTTAGCTCGGAGCTCGTTAGTCACGCGGCTAGGGAGAGTTGGGGCGCGAAAAGCGCGTTGTGAAAGGGGTGTAAAATACGTGTTGCTGCGGTATAGAGGGAGGGGTGGAAATCGTGGTAAACTCGTCTTCGTAGTTGAGCGAGAGAGTAAGTAGTATAGGGCATTATCCATTAGTAGGCGACGGTTGTAATGGTAGTAAGAATGTATAGTCGTCTTTGTAGCGGACGTGGGAGTGGGAAGCATAAGGGATGAAGCAGGGGGTAACATGTCGGATGCGATCATACCAGCACTAAAGCACCGGATCCCATCAGAACTCCGAAGTTAAGCGTGCTTGGGCGAGAGTAGTACTAGGATGGGTGACCTCCTGGGAAGTCCTCGTGTTGCATTCCCTTTTTAATTATTTTTGTACGTACGTGAGGAACAGAACGCACGTGCGTGATATATATTAAGCCTGTCATCATATTTTTGACATTTGCGATATGTTTTAGCTCGGAGCTCGTTAGTCACGCGGCTAAGGAGAGTTGGGGCGCGAAAAGCGCGTTGTGAAAGGGTGTAAAGTACGTGTTGCTGCGGTATAGAGGGAGGGGTGGAAATCGTGGTAAACTCGTCTTCGTAGTTGAGCGAGAGAGTAAGTAGTATAGGGCATTATCCATTAGTAGGCGACGGTTGTAATGGTAGTAAGAATGTATAGCCGTCTTTGCAGCGGACGTGGGAGTGGGAAGCATAAGGGATGAAGCCGGGGTAACATGTCGGATGCGATCATACCAGCACTAAAGCACCGGATCCCATCAGAACTCCGAAGTTAAGCGTGCTTGGGCGAGAGTAGTACTAGGATGGGTGACCTCCTGGGAAGTCCTCGTGTTGCATTCCCTTTTTAATTATTTTTGTACGTACGTGAGGAACAGAACGCACGTGCGTGATATATATTAAGCCTGTCATCATATTTTTGACATTTGCGATATGTTTTAGCTCGGAGCTCGTTAGTCACGCGGCTAGGGAGAGTTGGGGCGCGAAAAGCGCGTTGTGAAAGGGTGTAAAGTACGTGTTGCTGCGGTATAGAGGGAGGGGTGGAAATCGTGGTAAACTCGTCTTCGTAGTTGAGCGAGAGAGTAAGTAGTATAGGGCATTATCCATTAGTAGGTGACGGTTGTAATGGTAGTAAGAATGTATAGCCGTCTTTGCAGCGGACGTGGGAGTGGGAAGCATAAGGGATGAAGCCGGGGGTAACATGTCGGATGCGATCATACCAGCACTAAAGCACCGGATCCCATCAGAACTCCGAAGTTAAGCGTGCTTGGGCGAGAGTAGTACTAGGATGGGTGACCTCCTGGGAAGTCCTCGTGTTGCATTCCCTTTTTAATTATTTTTGTACGTACGTGAGGAACAGAACGCACGTGCGTGATATATATTAAGCCTGTCATCATATTTTTGACATTTGCGATATGTTTTAGCTCGGAGCTCGTTAGTCACGCGGCTAGGGAGAGTTGGGGCGCGAAAAGCGCGTTGTGAAAGGGGTGTAAAATACGTGTTGCTGCGGTATAGAGGGAGGGGTGGAAATCGTGGTAAACTCGTCTTCGTAGTTGAGCGAGAGAGTAAGTAGTATAGGGCATTATCCATTAGTAGGCGACGGTTGTAATGGTAGTAAGAATGTATAGCCGTCTTTGCAGCGGACGTGGGAGTGGGAAGCATAAGGGATGAAGCCGGGGGTAACATGTCGGATGCGATCATACCAGCACTAAAGCACCGGATCCCATCAGAACTCCGAAGTCAAGCGTGCTTGGGCGAGAGTAGTACTAGGATGGGTGACCTCCTGGGAAGTCCTCGTGTTGCATTCCCTTTTTAATTATTTTTGTACGTACGTGAGGAACAGAACGCACGTGCGTGATATATATTAAGCCTGTCATCATATTTTTGACATTTGCGATATGTTTTAGCTCGGAGCTCGTTAGTCACGCGGCTAGGGAGAGTTGGGGCGCGAAAAGCGCGTTGTGAAAGGGGTGTAAAATACGTGTTGCTGCGGTATAGAGGGAGGGGTGGAAATCGTGGTAAACTCGTCTTCGTAGTTGAGCGAGAGAGTAAGTAGTATAGGGCATTATCCATTAGTAGGCGACGGTTGTAATGGTAGTAAGAATGTATAGCCGTCCTTGCAGCGGACGTGGGAGTGGGAAGCATAAGGGATGAAGCCGGAGGTAACATGTCGGATGCGATCATACCAGCACTAAAGCACCGGATCCCATCAGAACTCCGAAGTTAAGCGTGCTTGGGCGAGAGTAGTACTAGGATGGGTGACCTCCTGGGAAGTCCTCGTGTTGCATTCCCTTTTTAATTATTTTTGTACGTACGTGAGGAACAGAACGCACGTGCGTGATATATATTAAGCCTGTCATCATATTTTTGACATTTGCGATATGTTTTAGCTCGGAGCTCGTTAGTCACGCGGCTAGGGAGAGTTGGGCGCGAAAAGCGCGTTGTGAAAGGGGTGTGAAATACGTGTTGCTGCGGTATAGAGGGAGGGGTGGAAATCGTGGTAAACTCGTCTTCGTTGTTGAGCGAGAGAGTAAGTAGTATAGGGCATTATCCATTAGTAGGCGACGGTTGTAATGGTAGTAAGAATGTATAGCCGTCTTTGCAGCGGACGTGGGAGTGGGAAGCATAAGGGATGAAGCCGGGGGTAACATGTCGGATGCGATCATACCAGCACTAAAGCACCGGATCCCATCAGAACTCCGAAGTTAAGCGTGCTTGGGCGAGAGTAGTACTAGGATGGGTGACCTCCTGGGAAGTCCTCGTGTTGCATTCCCTTTTTAATTATTTTTGTACGTACGTGAGGAACAGAACGCACGTGCGTGATATATATTAAGCCTGTCATCATATTTTTGACATTTGCGATATGTTTTAGCTCGGAGCTCGTTAGTCACGCGGCTAGGGAGAGTTGGGGCGCGAGAAGCGCGTTGTGAAAGTGGTGTAAAATACGTGTTGCTGCGGTATAGAGGGAGGGGTGGAAATCGTGGTAAACTCGTCTTCGTAGTTGAGCGAGAGAGTAAGTAGTATAGGGCATTATCCATTAGTAGGCGACGCTTGTAATGGTAGTAAGAATGTATAGCCGTCTTTGTAGCGGACGTGGGAGTGGGAAGCATAAGGGATGAAGCCGGGGGTAACATGTCGGATGCGATCATACCAGCACTAAAGCACCGGATCCCATCAGAACTCCGAAGTTAAACGTGCTTGGGCGAGAGTAGTACTAGGATGGGTGACCTCCTGGGAAGTCCTCGTGTTGCATTCCCTTTTTAATTATTTTTGTACGTACGTGAGGAACAGAACGCACGTGCGTGATATATATTAAGCCTGTCATCATATTTTTGACATTTGCGATATGTTTTAGCTCGGAGCTCGTTAGTCACGCGGCTAGGGAGAGTTGGGGCGCGAAAAGCGCGTTGTGAAAGTGGTGTAAAATACGTGTTGCTGCGGTATAGAGGGAGGGGTGGAAATCGTGGTAAACTCGTCTTCGTAGTTGAGCGAGAGAGTAAGTAGTATAGGGCATTATCCATTAGTAGGCGACGGTTGTAATGGTAGTAAGAATGTATAGCCGTCTTTGTAGCGGACGTGGGAGTGGGAAGCATAAGGGATGAAGCCGGGGGTAACATGTCGGATGCGATCATACCAGCACTAAAGCACCGGATCCCATCAGAACTCCGAAGTTAAGCGTGCTTGGGCGAGAGTAGTACTAGGATGGGTGACCTCCTGGGAAGTCCTCGTGTTGCATTCCCTCTTTAATTATTTTTGTACGTACGTGAGGAACAGAACGCACGTGCGTGATATATATTAAGCCTGTCATCATATTTTTGACATTTGCGATATGTTTTAGCTCGGAGCTCGTTAGTCACGCGGCTAGGGAGAGTTGGGGCGCGAAAAGCGCGTTGTGAAAGGGGTGTAAAATACGTGTTGCTGCGGTATAGAGGGAGGGGTGGAAATCGTGGTAAACTCGTCTTCGTAGTTGAGCGAGAGAGTAAGTAGTATAGGGCATTATCCATTAGTAGGCGACGGTTGTAATGGTAGTAAGAACGTATAGCCGTCTTTGCAGCGGACGTGGGAGTGGGAAGCATAAGGGATGAAGCCGGGGGTAACATGTCGGATGCGATCATACCAGCACTAAAGCACCGGATCCCATCAGAACTCCGAAGTTAAGCGTGCTTGGGCGAGAGTAGTACTAGGATGGGTGACCTCCTGGGAAGTCCTCGTGTTGCATTCCCTTTTTAATTATTTTTGTACGTACGTGAGGAACAGAACGCACGTGCGTGATATATATTAAGCCTGTCATCATATTTTTGACATTTGCGATATGTTTTAGCTCGGAGCTCGTTAGTCACGCGGCTAGGGAGAGTTGGGGCGCGAAAAGCGCGTTGTGAAAGTGGTGTAAAATACGTGTTGCTGCGGTATAGAGGGAGGGGTGGAAATCGTGGTAAACTCGTCTTCGTAGTTGAGCGAGAGAGTAAGTAGTATAGGGCATTATCCATTAGTAGGCGACGGTTGTAATGGTAGTAAGAATGTATAGCCGTCTTTGTAGCGGACGTGGGAGTGGGAAGCATAAGGGATGAAGCCGGGGGTAACATGTCGGATGCGATCATACCAGCACTAAAGCACCGGATCCCATCAGAACTCCGAAGTTAAGCGTGCTTGGGCGAGAGTAGTACTAGGATGGGTGACCTCCTGGGAAGTCCTCGTGTTGCATTCCCTCTTTAATTATTTTTGTACGTACGTGAGGAACAGAACGCACGTGCGTGATATATATTAAGCCTGTCATCATATTTTTGACATTTGCGATATGTTTTAGCTCGGAGCTCGTTAGTCACGCGGCTAGGGAGAGTTGGGGCGCGAAAAGCGCGTTGTGAAAGGGGTGTAAAATACGTGTTGCTGCGGTATAGAGGGAGGGGTGGAAATCGTGGTAAACTCGTCTTCGTAGTTGAGCGAGAGAGTAAGTAGTATAGGGCATTATCCATTAGTAGGCGACGGTTGTAATGGTAGTAAGAATGTATAGCCGTCTTTGTAGCGGACGTGGGAGTGGGAAGCATAAGGGATGAAGCCGGGGGTAACATGTCGGATGCGATCATAGCAGCACTAAAGCACCGGATCCCATCAGAACTCCGAAGTTAAGCGTGCTTGGGCGAGAGTAGTACTAGGATGGGTGACCTCCTGGGAAGTCCTCGTGTTTCATTCCCTTTTTAATTATTTTTGTACGTACGTGAGGAACAGAACGCACGTGCGTGATATATATTAAGCCTGTCATCATATTTTTGACATTTGCGATATGTTTTAGCTCGGAGCTCGTTAGTCACGCGGCTAGGGAGAGTTGGGGCGCGAAAAGCGCGTTGTGAAAGGGGTGTAAAATACGTGTTGCTGCGGTATAGAGGGAGGGGTGGAAATCGTGGTAAACTCGTCTTCGTAGTTGAGCGAGAGAGTAAGTAGTATAGGGCATTATCCATTAGTAGGCGACGGTTGTAATGGTAGTAAGAATGTATAGCCGTCTTTGCAGCGGACGTGGGAGTGGGAAGCATAAGGGATGAAGCCGGGGGTAACATGTCGGATGCGATCATACCAGCACTAAAGCACCAGATCCCATCAGAACTCCGAAGTTAAGCGTGCTTGGGCGAGAGTAGTACTAGGATGGGTGACCTCCTGGGAAGTCCTCGTGTTGCATTCCCTTTTTAATTATTTTTGTACGTACGTGAGGAACAGAACGCACGTGCGTGATATATATTAAGCCTGTCATCATATTTTTGACATTTGCGATATGTTTTAGCTCGGAGCTCGTTAGTCACGCGGCTAGGGAGAGTTGGGGCGCGAAAAGCGCATTGTGAAAGGGGTGTAAAATACGTGTTGCTGCGGTATAGAGGGAGGGGTGGAAATCATGGTAAACTCGTCTTCGTAGTTGAGCGAGAGAGTAAGTAGTATAGGGCATTATCCATTAGTAGGCGACGGTTGTAATGGTAGTAAGAATGTATAGCCGTCTTTGTAGCGGACGTGGGAGTGGGAAGCATAAGGGATGAAGCCGGGGGTAACATGTCGGATGCGATCATACCAGCACAAAAGCACCGGATCCCATCAGAACTCCGAAGACCTCCTGGGAAGTCCTCGTGTTGCATTCCCTTTTTAATTATTTTTGTACGTACGTGAGGAACAGAACGCACGTGCGTGATATATATTAAGCCTGTCATCATATTTTTGACATTTGCGATATGTTTTAGCTCGGAGCTCGTTAGTCACGCGGCTAGGGAGAGTTGGGGCGCGAAAAGCGCGTTGTGAAAGGGGTGTAAAATACGTGTTGCTGCGGTATAGAGGGAGGGGTGGAAATCGTGGTAAACTCGTCTTCGTAGTTGAGCGAGAGAGTAAGTAGTATAGGGCATTATCCATTAGTAGGCGACGGTTGTAATGGTAGTAAGAATGTATAGCCGTCTTTGTAGCGGACGTGGGAGTGGGAAGCATAAGGGATGAAGCCGGGGGTAACATGTCGGATGCGATCATACCAGCACTAAAGCACCGGATCCCATCAGAACTCCGAAGTTAAGCGTGCTTGGGCGAGAGTAGTACTAGGATGGGTGACCTCCTGGGAAGTCCTCGTGTTGCATTCCCTTTTTAATTATTTTTGTACGTACGTGAGGAACAGAACGCACGTGCGTGATATATATTAAGCCTGTCATCATATTTTTGACATTTGCGATATGTTTTAGCTCGGAGCGCGTTAGTCACGCGGCTAGGGAGAGTTGGGGCGCGAAAAGCGCGTTGTGAAAGGGGTGTAAAATACGTGTTGCTGCGGTATAGAGGGAGGGGTGGAAATCGTGGCAAACTCGTCTTCGTAGTTGAGCGAGAGAGTAAGTAGTATAGGGCATTATCCATTAGTAGGCGACGGTTGTAATGGTAGTAAGAATGTATAGCCGTCTTTGTAGCGGACGTGGGAGTGGGAAGCATAAGGGATGAAGCCGGGGGTAACATGTCGGATGCGATCATACCAGCACTAAAGCACTGGATCCCATCAGAACTCCGAAGTTAAGCGTGCTTGGGCGAGAGTAGTACTTGGAAGTCCTCGTGTTGCATTCCCTTTTTAATTATTTTTGTACGTACGTGAGGAACAGAACGCACGTGCGTGATATATATTAAGCCTGTCATCATATTTTTGACATTTGCGATATGTTTTAGCTCGGAGCTCGTTAGTCACGCGGCTAGGGAGAGTTGGGGCGCGAAAAGCGCGTTGTGAAAGGGGTGTAAAATACGTGTTGCTGCGGTATAGAGGGAGGGGTGGAAATCGTGGTAAACTCGTCTTCGTAGTTGAGCGAGAGAGTAAGTAGTATAGGGCATTATCCATTAGTAGGCGACGGTTGTAATGGTAGTAAGAATGTATAGCCGTCTTTGTAGCGGACGTGGGAGTGGGAAGCATAAGGGATGAAGCCGGGGGTAACATGTCGGATGCGATCATACCAGCACTAAAGCACCGGATCCCATCAGAACTCCGAAGTTAAGCGTGCTTGGGCGAGAGTAGTACTAGGATGGATGACCTCCTGGGAAGTCCTCGTGTTGCATTCCCTTTTTAATTATTTTTGTACGTACGTGAGGAACAGAACGCACGTGCGTGATATATATTAAGCCTGTCATCATATTTTTGACATTTGCGATATGTTTTAGCTCGGAGCTCGTTAGTCACGCGGCTAGGGAGAGTTGGGGCGCGAAAAGCGCGTTGTGAAAGGGGTGTAAAATACGTGTTGCTGCGGTATAGAGGGAGGGGTGGAAATCGTGGCAAACTCGTCTTCGTAGTTGAGCGAGAGAGTAAGTAGTATAGGGCATTATCCATTAGTAGGCGACGGTTGTAATGGTAGTAAGAATGTATAGCCGTCTTTGTAGCGGAAGTGGGAGTGGGAAGCATAAGGGATGAAGCCGGGGGTAACATGTCGGATGCGATCATACCAGCACTAAAGCACTGGATCCCATCAGAACTCCGAAGTTAAGCGTGCTTGGGCGAGAGTAGTACTTGGAAGTCCTCGTGTTGCATTCCCTTTTTAATTATTTTTGTACGTACATGAGGAACAGAACGCACGTGCGTGATATATATTAAGCCTGTCATCATATTTTTGACATTTGCGATATGTTTTAGCTCGGAGCTCGTTAGTCACGCGGCTAGGGAGAGTTGGGGCGCAAAAAGCGCGTTGTGAAAGGGGTGTAAAATACGTGTTGCTGCGGTATAGAGGGAGAGGTGGAAATCGTGGTAAACTCGTCTTCGTAGTTGAGCGAGAGAGTAAGTAGTATAGGGCATTATCCATTAGTAGGCGACGGTTGTAATGGTAGTAAGAATGTATAGCCGTCTTTGTAGCGGACGTGGGAGTGGGAAGCATAAGGGATGAAGCCGGGGGTAACATGTCGGATGCGATCATACCAGCACTAAAGCACCGGATCCCATCAGAACTCCGAAGTTAAGCGTGCTTGGGCGAGAGTAGTACTAGGATGGGTGACCTCCTGGGAAGTCCTCGTGTTGCATTCCCTTTTTAATTATTTTTGTACGTACGTGAGGAACAGAACGCACATGCGTGATATATATTAAGCCTGTCATCATATTTTTGACATTTGCGATATGTTTTAGCTCGGAGCTCGTTAGTCACGCGGCTAGGGAGAGTTGGGGCGCGAAAAGCGCGTTGTGAAAGGGGTGTAAAATACGTGTTGCTGCGGTATAGAGGGAGGGGTGGAAATCGTGGTAAACTCGTCTTCGTAGTTGAGCGAGAGAGTAAGTAGTATAGGGCATTATCCATTAGTAGGCGACGGTTGTAATGGTAGTAAGATTGTATAGCCGTCTTTGTAGCGGACGTGGGAGTGGGAAGCATAAGGGATGAAGCCGGGGGTAACATGTCGGATGCGATCATACCAGCACTAAAGCACCGGATCCCATCAGAACTCCGAAGTTAAGCGTGCTTGGGCGAGAGTAGTACTAGGATGGGTGACCTCCTGGGAAGTCCTCGTGTTGCATTCCCTTTTTAATTATTTTTGTACGTACGTGAGGAACAGAACGCACGTGCGTGATATATATTAAGCCTGTCATCATATTTTTGACATTTGCGATATGTTTTAGCTCGGAGCTCGTTAGTCACGCGGCTAGGGAGAGTTGGGGCGCGAAAAGCGCGTTGTGAAAGGGGTGTAAAATACGTGTTGCTGCGGTATAGAGGGAGGGGTGGAAATCGTGGTAAACTCGTCTTCGTAGTTGAGCGAGAGAGTAAGTAGTATAGGGCATTATCCATTAGTAGGCGACGGTTGTAATGGTAGTAAGAATGTATAGCCGTCTTTGTAGCGGACGTGGGAGTGGGAAGCATAAGGGATGAAGCCGGGGGTAACATGTCGGATGCGATCATACCAGCACTAAAGCACCGGATCCCATCAGAACTCCGAAGTTAAGCGTGCTTGGGCGAGAGTAGTACTAGGATGGATGACCTCCTGGGAAGTCCTCGTGTTGCATTCCCTTTTTAATTATTTTTGTACGTACGTGAGGAACAGAACGCACGTGCGTGATATATATTAAGCCTGTCATCATATTTTTGACATTTGCGATATGTTTTAGCTCGGAGCTCATTAGTCACGCGGCTAGGGAGAGTTGGGGCGCGAAAAGCGCGTTGTGAAAGGGGTGTAAAATACGTGTTGCTGCGGTATAGAGGGAGGGGTGGAAATCGTGGTAAACTCGTCTTCGTAGTTGAGCGAGAGAGTAAGTAGTATAGGGCATTATCCATTAGTAGGCGACGGTTGTAATGGTAGTAAGAATGTATAGCCGTCTTTGCAGCGGACGTGGGAGTGGGAAGCATAAGGGATGAAGCCGGGGGTAACATGTCGGATGCGATCATACCAGCACTAAAGCACCGGATCCCATCAGAACTCCGAAGTTAAGCGTGCTTGGGCGAGAGTAGTACTAGGATGGGTGACCTCCTGGGAAGTCCTCGTGTTGCATTCCCTTTTTAATTATTTTTGTACGTACGTGAGGAACAGAACACACGTGCGTGATATATATTAAGCTTGTCATCATATTTTTGACATTTGCGATATGTTTTAGCTCGGAGCTCGTTAGTCACGCGGCTAGGGAGAGTTGGGGCGCGAAAAGCACGTTGTGAAAGGGGTGTAAAATACGTGTTGCTGCGGTATAGAGGGAGGGGTGGAAATCGTGGTAAACTCGTCTTCGTAGTTGAGCGAGAGAGTAAGTAGTATAGGGCATTATCCATTAGTAGGCGACGGTTGTAATGGTAGTAAGAATGTATAGCCGTCTTTGTAGCGGACGTAGGAGTGGGAAGCATAAGGGATGAAGCCGGGGGTAACATGTCGGATGCGATCATACCAGCACTAAAGCACCGGATCCCATCAGAACTCCGAAGTTAAGCGTGCTTGGGCGAGAGTAGTACTAGGATGGGTGACCTCTTGGGAAGTCCTCGTGTTGCATTCCCTTTTTAATTATTTTTGTACGTACGTGAGGAACAGAACGCACGTGCGTAATATATATTAAGCCTGTCATCATATTTTTGACATTTGCGATATGTTTTAGCTCGGAGCTCGTTAGTCACGCGGCTAGGGAGAGTTGGGGCGCGAAAAGCGCGTTGTGAAAGGGGTGTAAAATACGTGTTGCTGCGGTATAGAGGGAGAGGTGGAAATCGTGGTAAACTCGTCTTCGTAGTTGAGCGAGAGAGTAAGTAGTATAGGGCATTATCCATTAGTAGGCGACGGTTGTAATGGTAGTAAGAATGTATAGCCGTCTTTGTAGCGGACGTGGGAGTGGGAAGCATAAGGGATGAAGCCGGGGGTAACATGTCGGATGCGATCATACCAGCACTAAAGCACCGGATCCCATCAGAACTCCGAAGTTAAGCGTGCTTGGGAGAGAGTAGTACTAGGATGGGTGACCTCCTGGGAAGTCCTCGTGTTGCATTCCCTTTTTAATTATTTTTGTACGTACGTGAGGAACAGAACGCACATGCGTGATATATATTAAGCCTGTCATCATATTTTTGACATTTGCGATATGTTTTAGCTCGGAGCTCGTTAGTCACGCGGCTAGGGAGAGTTGGGGCGCGAAAAGCGCGTTGTGAAAGGGGTGTAAAATACGTGTTGCTGCGGTATAGAGGGAGGGGTGGAAATCGTGGTAAACTCGTCTTCGTAGTTGAGCGAGAGAGTAAGTAGTATAGGGCATTATCCATTAGTAGGCGACGGTTGTAATGGTAGTAAGAATGTATAGCCGTCTTTGCAGCGGACGTGGGAGTGGGAAGCATAAGGGATGAAGCCGGGGCTAACATGTCGGATGCGATCATACCAGCACTAAAGCACCGGATCCCATCAGAACTCCGAAGTTAAGCGTGCTTGGGCGAGAGTAGTACTAGGATGGGTGACCTCCTGGGAAGTCCTCGTGTTGCATTCCCTTTTTAATTATTTTTGTACGTACGTGAGGAACAGAACGCACGTGCGTGATATATATTAAGCCTGTCATCATATTTTTGACATTTGCGATATGTTTTAGCTCGGAGCTCGTTAGTCACGCGGCTAGGGAGAGTTGGGGCGCGAAAAGCGCGTTGTGAAAGGGGTGTAAAATACGTGTTGCTGCGGTATAGAGGGAGGGGTGGAAATCGTGGTAAACTCGTCTTCGTAGTTGAGCGAGAGAGTAAGTAGTATAGGGCATTATCCATTAGTAGGCGACGGTTGTAATGGTAGTAAGAATGTATAGCCGTCTTTGCAGCGGACGTGGGAGTGGGAAGCATAAGGGATGAAGCCGGGGGTAACATGTCGGATGCGATCATACCAGCACTAAAGCACCGGATCCCATCAGAACTCCGAAGTTAAGCGTGCTTGGGCGAGAGTAGTACTAGGATGGGTGACCTCCTGGGAAGTCCTCGTGTTGCATTCCCTTTTTAATTATTTTTGTACGTACGTGAGGAACAGAACGCACATGCGTGATATATATTAAGCCTGTCATCATATTTTTGACATTTGCGATATTGTTTAGCTCGGAGCTCGTTAGTCACGCGGCTAGGGAGAGTTGGGGCGCGAAAAGCGCGTTGTGAAAGGGGTGTAAAATACGTGTTGCTGCGGTATAGAGGGAGGGGTGGAAATCGTGGTAAACTCGTCTTCGTAGTTGAGCGAGAGAGTAAGTAGTATAGGGCATTATCCATTAGTAGGCGACGGTTGTAATGGTAGTAAGAATGTATAGCCGTCTTTGCAGCGGACGTGGGAGTGGGAAGCATAAGGGATGAAGCCGGGGGTAACATGTCGGATGCGATCATACCAGCACTAAAGCACCGGATCCCATCAGAACTCCGAAGTTAAGCGTGCTTGGGCGAGAGTAGTACTAGGATGGGTGACCTCCTGGGAAGTCCTCGTGTTGCATTCCCTTTTTAATTATTTTTGTACGTACGTGAGGAACAGAACGCACGTGCGTGATATATATTAAGCCTGTCATCATATTTTTGACATTTGCGATATGTTTTAGCTCGGAGCTCGTTAGTCACGCGGCTAGGGAGAGTTGGGGCGCGAAAAGCGCGTTGTGAAAGGGGTGTAAAATACGTGTTGCTGCGGTATAGAGGGAGGGGTGGAAATCGTGGTAAACTCGTCTTCGTAGTTGAGCGAGAGAGTAAGTAGTATAGGGCATTATCCATTAGTAGGCGACGGTTGTAATGGTAGTAAGAATGTATAGCCGTCTTTGCAGCGGACGTTGGAGTGGGAAGCATAAGGGATGAAGCCGGGGGTAACATGTCGGATGCGATCATACCAGCACTAAAGCACCGGATCCCATCAGAACTCCGAAGTTAAGCGTGCTTGGGCGAGAGTAGTACTAGGATGGGTGACCTCCTGGGAAGTCCTCGTGTTGCATTCCCTTTTTAATTATTTTTGTACGTACGTGAGGAACAGAACGCACGTGCGTGATATATATTAAGCCTGTCATCATATTTTTGACATTTGCGATATGTTTTAGCTCGGAGCTCGTTAGTCACGCGGCTAGGGAGAGTTGGGGCGCGAAAAGCGCGTTGTGAAAGGGGTGTAAAATACGTGTTGCTGCGGTATAGAGGGAGGGGTGGAAATCGTGGTAAACTCGTCTTCGTAGTTGAGCGAGAGAGTAAGTAGTATAGGGCATTATCCATTAGTAGGCGACGGTTGTAATGGTAGTAAGAATGTATAGCCGTCTTTGTAGCGGACGTGGGAGTGGGAAGCATAAGGGATGAAGCCGGGGGTAACATGTCGGATGCGATCATACCAGCACTAAAGCACCGGATCCCATCAGAACTCCGAAGTTAAGCGTGCTTGGGCGAGAGTAGTACTAGGATGGGTGACCTCCTGGGAAGTCCTCGTGTTGCATTCCCTTTTTAATTATTTTTGTACGTACGTGAGGAACAGAACGCACGTGCGTGCGTGATATATATTAAGCCTGTCATCATATTTTTGACATTTGCGATATGTTTTAGCTCGGAGCTCGTTAGTCACGCGGCTAGGGAGAGTTGGGGCGCGAAAAGCGCGTTGTGAAAGGGGTGTAAAATACGTGTTGCTGCGGTATAGAGGGAGGGGTGGAAATCGTGGTAAACTCGTCTTCGTAGTTGAGCGAGAGAGTAAGTAGTATAGGGCATTATCCATTAGTAGGCGACGGTTGTAATGGTAGTAAGAATGTATAGCCGTCTTTGTAGCGGACGTGGGAGTGGGAAGCATAAGGGATGAAGCCGGGGGTAACATGTCGGATGCGATCATACCAGCACTAAAGCACCGGATCCCATCAGAACTCCGAAGTTAAGCGTGCTTGGGCGAGAGTAGTACTAGGATGGGTGACCTCCTGGGAAGTCCTCGTGTTGCATTCCCTTTTTAATTATTTTTGTACGTACGTGAGGAACAGAACGCACGTGCGTGCGTGATATATATTAAGCCTGTCATCATATTTTTGACATTTGCGATATGTTTTAGCTCGGAGCTCGTTAGTCACGCGGCTAGGGAGAGTTGGGGCGCGAAAAGCGCGTTGTGAAAGGGGTGTAAAATACGTGTTGCTGCGGTATAGAGGGAGGGGTGGAAATCGTGGTAAACTCGTCTTCGTAGTTGAGCGAGAGAGTAAGTAGTATAGGGCATTATCCATTAGTAGGCGACGGTTGTAATGGTAGTAAGAATGTATAGCCGTCTTTGTAGCGGACGTGGGAGTGGGAAGCATAAGGGATGAAGCCGGGGGTAACATGTCGGATGCGATCATACCAGCACTAAAGCACCGGATCCCATCAGAACTCCGAAGTTAAGCGTGCTTGGGCGAGAGTAGTACTAGGATGGGTGACCTCCTGGGAAGTCCTCGTGTTGCATTCCCTTTTTAATTATTTTTGTACGTACGCGAGGAACAGAACGCACGTGCATGATATATATTAAGCCTGTCATCATATTTTTGACATTTGCGATATGTTTTAGCTCGGAGCTCGTTAGTCACGCGGCTAGGGAGAGTTGGGGCGCGAAAAGCGCGTTGTGAAAGGGGTGTAAAATACGTGTTGCTGCGGTATAGAGGGAGGGGTGGAAATCGTGGTAAACTCGTCTTCGTAGTTGAGCGAGAGAGTAAGTAGTATAGGGCATTATCCATTAGTAGGCGACGGTTGTAATGGTAGTAAGATTGTATAGCCGTCTTTGTAGCGGACGTGGGAGTGGGAAGCATAAGGGATGAAGCCGGGGGTAACATGTCGGATGCGATCATACCAGCACTAAAGCACCGGATCCCATCAGAACTCCGAAGTTAAGCGTGCTTGGGCGAGAGTAGTACTAGGATGGGTGACCTCCTGGGAAGTCCTCGTGTTGCATTCCCTTTTTAATTATTTTTGTACGTACGTGAGGAACAGAACACACGTGCGTAATATATATTAAGCCTGTCATCATATTTTTGACATTTGCGATATGTTTTAGCTCGGAGCTCGTTAGTCACGCGGCTAGGGAGAGTTGGGGCGCGAAAAGCACGTTGTGAAAGGGGTGTAAAATACGTGTTGCTGCGGTATAGAGGGAGGGGTGGAAATCGTGGTAAACTCGTCTTCGTAGTTGAGCGAGAGAGTAAGTAGTATAGGGCATTATCCATTAGTAGGCGACGGTTGTAATGGTAGTAAGAATGTATAGCCGTCTTTGTAGCGGACGTAGGAGTGGGAAGCATAAGGGATGAAGCCGGGGGTAACATGTCGGATGCGATCATACCAGCACTAAAGCACCGGATCCCATCAGAACTCCGAAGTTAAGCGTGCTTGGGCGAGAGTAGTACTAGGATGGGTGACCTCCTGGGAAGTCCTCGTGTTGCATTCCCTTTTTAATTATTTTTGTACGTACGTGAGGAACAGAACGCACGTGCGTAATATATATTAAGCCTGTCATCATATTTTTGACATTTGCGATATGTTTTAGCTCGGAGCTCGTTAGTCACGCGGCTAGGGAGAGTTGGGGCGCGAAAAGCGCGTTGTGAAAGGGGTGTAAAATACGTGTTGCTGCGGTATAGAGGGAGGGGTGGAAATCGTGGTAAACTCGTCTTCGTAGTTGAGCGAGAGAGTAAGTAGTATAGGGCATTATCCATTAGTAGGCGACGGTTGTAATGGTAGTAAGAATGTATAGCCGTCTTTGTAGCGGACGTGGGAGTGGGAAGCATAAGGGATGAAGCCGGGGGTAACATGTCGGATGCGATCATACCAGCACTAAAGCACCGGATCCCATCAGAACTCCGAAGTTAAGCGTGCTTGGGCGAGAGTAGTACTAGGATGGGTGACCTCCTGGGAAGTCCTCGTGTTGCATTCCCTTTTTAATTATTTTTGTACGTACGTGAGGAACAGAACGCACGTGCGTGATATATATTAAGCCTGTCATCATATTTTTGACATTTGCGATATGTTTTAGCTCGGAGCTCGTTAGTCACGCGGCTAGGGAGAGTTGGGGCGCGAAAAGCGCGTTGTGAAAGGGGTGTAAAATACGTGTTGCTGCGGTATAGAGGGAGGGGTGGAAATCGTGGTAAACTCGTCTTCGTAGTTGAGCGAGAGAGTAAGTAGTATAGGGCATTATCCATTAGTAGGCGACGGTTGTAATGGTAGTAAGAATGTATAGCCGTCTTTGTAGCGGACGTGGGAGTGGGAAGCATAAGGGATGAAGCCGGGGGTAACATGTCGGATGCGATCATACCAGCACTAAAGCACCGGATCCCATCAGAACTCCGAAGTTAAGCGTGCTTGGGCGAGAGTAGTACTAGGATGGGTGACCTCCTGGGAAGTCCTCGTGTTGCATTCCCTTTTTAATTATTTTTGTACGTACGTGAGGAACAGAACGCACGTGCGTGATATATATTAAGCCTGTCATCATATTTTTGACATTTGCGATATGTTTTAGCTCGGAGCTCGTTAGTCACGCGGCTAGGGAGAGTTGGGGCGCGAAAAGCGCGTTGTGAAAGGGGTGTAAAATACGTGTTGCTGCGGTATAGAGGGAGGGGTGGAAATCGTGGCAAACTCGTCTTCGTAGTTGAGCGAGAGAGTAAGTAGTATAGGGCATTATCCATTAGTAGGCGACGGTTGTAATGGTAGTAAGAATGTATAGCCGTCTTTGTAGCGGACGTGGGAGTGGGAAGCATAAGGGATGAAGCCGGGGGTAACATGTCGGATGCGATCATACCAGCACTAAAGCACTGGATCCCATCAGAACTCCGAAGTTAAGCGTGCTTGGGCGAGAGTAGTACTTGGAAGTCCTCGTGTTGCATTCCCTTTTTAATTATTTTTGTACGTACGTGAGGAACAGAACGCACGTGCGTGATATATATTAAGCCTGTCATCATATTTTTGACATTTGCGATATGTTTTAGCTCGGAGCTCATTAGTCACGCGGCTAGGGAGAGTTGGGGCGCGAAAAGCGCGTTGTGAAAGGGGTGTAAAATACGTGTTGCTGCGGTATAGAGGGAGGGGTGGAAATCGTGGTAAACTCGTCTTCGTAGTTGAGCGAGAGAGTAAGTAGTATAGGGCATTATCCATTAGTAGGCGACGGTTGTAATGGTAGTAAGAATGTATAGCCGTCTTTGCAGCGGACGTGGGAGTGGGAAGCATAAGGGATGAAGCCGGGGGTAACATGTCGGATGCGATCATACCAGCACTAAAGCACCGGATCCCATCAGAACTCCGAAGTTAAGCGTGCTTGGGCGAGAGTAGTACTAGGATGGGTGACCTCCTGGGAAGTCCTCGTGTTGCATTCCCTTTTTAATTATTTTTGTACGTACGTGAGGAACAGAACACACGTGCGTGATATATATTAAGCTTGTCATCATATTTTTGACATTTGCGATATGTTTTAGCTCGGAGCTCGTTAGTCACGCGGCTAGGGAGAGTTGGGGCGCGAAAAGCACGTTGTGAAAGGGGTGTAAAATACGTGTTGCTGCGGTATAGAGGGAGGGGTGGAAATCGTGGTAAACTCGTCTTCGTAGTTGAGCGAGAGAGTAAGTAGTATAGGGCATTATCCATTAGTAGGCGACGGTTGTAATGGTAGTAAGAATGTATAGCCGTCTTTGTAGCGGACGTAGGAGTGGGAAGCATAAGGGATGAAGCCGGGGGTAACATGTCGGATGCGATCATACCAGCACTAAAGCACCGGATCCCATCAGAACTCCAAAGTTAAGCGTGCTTGGGCGAGAGTAGTACTAGGATGGGTGACCTCTTGGGAAGTCCTCGTGTTGCATTCCCTTTTTAATTATTTTTGTACGTACGTGAGGAACAGAACGCACGTGCGTAATATATATTAAGCCTGTCATCATATTTTTGACATTTGCGATATGTTTTAGCTCGGAGCTCGTTAGTCACGCGGCTAGGGAGAGTTGGGGCGCGAAAAGCGCGTTGTGAAAGGGGTGTAAAATACGTGTTGCTGCGGTATAGAGGGAGGGGTGGAAATCGTGGTAAACTCGTCTTCGTAGTTGAGCGAGAGAGTAAGTAGTATAGGGCATTATCCATTAGTAGGCGACGGTTGTAATGGTAGTAAGAATGTATAGCCGTCTTTGTAGCGGACGTGGGAGTGGGAAGCATAAGGGATGAAGCCGGGGGTAACATGTCGGATGCGATCATACCAGCACTAAAGCACCGGATCCCATCAGAACTCCGAAGTTAAGCGTGCTTGGGCGAGAGTAGTACTAGGATGGGTGACCTCCTGGGAAGTCCTCGTGTTGCATTCCCTTTTTAATTATTTTTGTACGTACGTGAGGAACAGAACGCACGTGCGTGCGTGATATATATTAAGCCTGTCATCATATTTTTGACATTTGCGATATGTTTTAGCTCGGAGCTCGTTAGTCACGCGGCTAGGGAGAGTTGGGGCGCGAAAAGCGCGTTGTGAAAGGGGTGTAAAATACGTGTTGCTGCGGTATAGAGGGAGGGGTGGAAATCGTGGTAAACTCGTCTTCGTAGTTGAGCGAGAGAGTAAGTAGTATAGGGCATTATCCATTAGTAGGCGACGGTTGTAATGGTAGTAAGAATGTATAGCCGTCTTTGTAGCGGACGTGGGAGTGGGAAGCATAAGGGATGAAGCCGGGGGTAACATGTCGGATGCGATCATACCAGCACTAAAGCACCGGATCCCATCAGAACTCCAAAGTTAAGCGTGCTTGGGCGAGAGTAGTACTAGGATGGGTGACCTCCTGGGAAGTCCTCGTGTTGCATTCCCTTTTTAATTATTTTTGTACGTACGTGAGGAACAGAACGCACGTGCGTGATATATATTAAGCCTGTCATCATATTTTTGACATTTGCGATATGTTTTAGCTCGGAGCTCGTTAGTCACGCGGCTAGGGAGAGTTGGGGCGCGAAAAGCGCGTTGTGAAAGGGGTGTAAAATACGTGTTGCTGCGGTATAGAGGGAGGGGTGGAAATCATGGTAAACTCGTCTTTGTAGTTGAGCGAGAGAGTAAGTAGTATAGGGCATTATCCATTAGTAGGCGACGGTTGTAATGGTAGTAAGAATGTATAGCCGTCTTTGTAGCGGACGTGGGAGTGGGAAGCATAAGGGATGAAGCCGGGGGTAACATGTCGGATGCGATCATACCAGCACTAAAGCACCGGATCCCATCAGAACTCCGAAGTTAAGCGTGCTTGGGCGAGAGTAGTACTAGGATGGGTGACCTCCTGGGAAGTCCTCGTGTTGCATTCCCTTTTTAATTATTTTTGTACGTACGTGAGGAACAGAACACACGTGCGTGATATATATTAAGCTTGTCATCATATTTTTGACATTTGCGATATGTTTTAGCTCGGAGCTCGTTAGTCACGCGGCTAGGGAGAGTTGGGGCGCGAAAAGCACGTTGTGAAAGGGGTGTAAAATACGTGTTGCTGCGGTATAGAGGGAGGGGTGGAAATCGTGGTAAACTCGTCTTCGTAGTTGAGCGAGAGAGTAAGTAGTATAGGGCATTATCCATTAGTAGGCGACGGTTGTAATGGTAGTAAGAATGTATAGCCGTCTTTGTAGCGGACGTAGGAGTGGGAAGCATAAGGGATGAAGCCGGGGGTAACATGTCGGATGCGATCATACCAGCACTAAAGCACCGGATCCCATCAGAACTCCAAAGTTAAGCGTGCTTGGGCGAGAGTAGTACTAGGATGGGTGACCTCTTGGGAAGTCCTCGTGTTGCATTCCCTTTTTAATTATTTTTGTACGTACGTGAGGAACAGAACGCACGTGCGTAATATATATTAAGCCTGTCATCATATTTTTGACATTTGCGATATGTTTTAGCTCGGAGCTCGTTAGTCACGCGGCTAGGGAGAGTTGGGGCGCGAAAAGCACGTTGTGAAAGGGGTGTAAAATACGTGTTGCTGCGGTATAGAGGGAGGGGTGGAAATCGTGGTAAACTCGTCTTCGTAGTTGAGCGAGAGAGTAAGTAGTATAGGGCATTATCCATTAGTAGGCGACGGTTGTAATGGTAGTAAGAATGTATAGCCGTCTTTGTAGCGGACGTGGGAGTGGGAAGCATAAGGGATGAAGCCGGGGGTAACATGTCGGATGCGATCATACCAGCACTAAAGCACCGGATCCCATCAGAACTCCGAAGTTAAGCGTGCTTGGGCGAGAGTAGTACTAGGATGGGTGACCTCCTGGGAAGTCCTCGTGTTGCATTCCCTTTTTAATTATTTTTGTACGTACGTGAGGAACAGAACGCACGTGCGTGCGTGATATATATTAAGCCTGTCATCATATTTTTGACATTTGCGATATGTTTTAGCTCGGAGCTCGTTAGTCACGCGGCTAGGGAGAGTTGGGGCGCGAAAAGCGCGTTGTGAAAGGGGTGTAAAATACGTGTTGCTGCGGTATAGAGGGAGGGGTGGAAATCGTGGTAAACTCGTCTTCGTAGTTGAGCGAGAGAGTAAGTAGTATAGGGCATTATCCATTAGTAGGCGACGGTTGTAATGGTAGTAAGAATGTATAGCCGTCTTTGTAGCGGACGTGGGAGTGGGAAGCATAAGGGATGAAGCCGGGGGTAACATGTCGGATGCGATCATACCAGCACTAAAGCACCGGATCCCATCAGAACTCCGAAGTTAAGCGTGCTTGGGCGAGAGTAGTACTAGGATGGGTGACCTCCTGGGAAGTCCTCGTGTTGCATTCCCTTTTTAATTATTTTTGTACGTACGTGAGGAACAGAACGCACGTGCGTGCGTGATATATATTAAGCCTGTCATCATATTTTTGACATTTGCGATATGTTTTAGCTCGGAGCTCGTTAGTCACGCGGCTAGGGAGAGTTGGGGCGCGAAAAGCGCGTTGTGAAAGGGGTGTAAAATACGTGTTGCTGCGGTATAGAGGGAGGGGTGGAAATCGTGGTAAACTCGTCTTCGTAGTTGAGCGAGAGAGTAAGTAGTATAGGGCATTATCCATTAGTAGGCGACGGTTGTAATGGTAGTAAGAATGTATAGCCGTCTTTGTAGCGGACGTGGGAGTGGGAAGCATAAGGGATGAAGCCGGGGGTAACATGTCGGATGCGATCATACCAGCACTAAAGCACCGGATCCCATCAGAACTCCGAAGTTAAGCGTGCTTGGGCGAGAGTAGTACTAGGATGGGTGACCTCCTGGGAAGTCCTCGTGTTGCATTCCCTTTTTAATTATTTTTGTACGTACGTGAGGAACAGAACGCACGTGCGTGATATATATTAAGCCTGTCATCATATTTTTGACATTTGCGATATGTTTTAGCTCGGAGCTCGTTAGTCACGCGGCTAGGGAGAGTTGGGGCGCGAAAAGCGCGTTGTGAAAGGGGTGTAAAATACGTGTTGCTGCGGTATAGAGGGAGGGGTGGAAATCGTGGTAAACTCGTCTTCGTAGTTGAGCGAGAGAGTAAGTAGTATAGGGCATTATCCATTAGTAGGCGACGGTTGTAATGGTAGTAAGAATGTATAGCCGTCTTTGTAGCGGACGTGGGAGTGGGAAGCATAAGGGATGAAGCCGGGGGTAACATGTCGGATGCGATCATACCAGCACTAAAGCACCGGATCCCATCAGAACTCCAAAGTTAAGCGTGCTTGGGCGAGAGTAGTACTAGGATGGGTGACCTCCTGGGAAGTCCTCGTGTTGCATTCCCTTTTTAATTATTTTTGTACGTACGTGAGGAACAGAACGCACGTGCGTGATATATATTAAGCCTGTCATCATATTTTTGACATTTGCGATATGTTTTAGCTCGGAGCTCGTTAGTCACGCGGCTAGGGAGAGTTGGGGCGCGAAAAGCGCGTTGTGAAAGGGGTGTAAAATACGTGTTGCTGCGGTATAGAGGGAGGGGTGGAAATCATGGTAAACTCGTCTTTGTAGTTGAGCGAGAGAGTAAGTAGTATAGGGCATTATCCATTAGTAGGCGACGGTTGTAATGGTAGTAAGAATGTATAGCCGTCTTTGTAGCGGACGTGGGAGTGGGAAGCATAAGGGATGAAGCCGGGGGTAACATGTCGGATGCGATCATACCAGCACTAAAGCACCGGATCCCATCAGAACTCCGAAGTTAAGCGTGCTTGGGCGAGAGTAGTACTAGGATGGGTGACCTCCTGGGAAGTCCTCGTGTTGCATTCCCTTTTTAATTATTTTTGTACGTACGTGAGGAACAGAACGCACGTGCGTGATATATATTAAGCCTGTCATCATATTTTTGACATTTGCGATATGTTTTAGCTCGGAGCTCGTTAGTCACGCGGCTAGGGAGAGTTGGGGCGCGAAAAGCGCGTTGTGAAAGGGGTGTAAAATACGTGTTGCTGCGGTATAGAGGGAGGGGTGGAAATCGTGGTAAACTCGTCTTCGTAGTTGAGCGAGAGAGTAAGTAGTATAGGGCATTATCCATTAGTAGGCGACGGTTGTAATGGTAGTAAGAATGTATAGCCGTCTTTGTAGCGGACGTGGGAGTGGGAAGCATAAGGGATGAAGCCGGGGGTAACATGTCGGATGCGATCATACCAGCACTAAAGCACCGGATCCCATCAGAACTCCGAAGTTAAGCGTGCTTGGGCGAGAGTAGTACTAGGATGGGTGACCTCCTGGGAAGTCCTCGTGTTGCATTCCCTTTTTAATTATTTTTGTACGTACGTGAGGAACAGAACGCACGTGCGTGATATATATTAAGCCTGTCATCATATTTTTGACATTTGCGATATGTTTTAGCTCGGAGCTCGTTAGTCACGCGGCTAGGGAGAGTTGGGGCGCGAAAAGCGCGTTGTGAAAGGGGTGTAAAATACGTGTTGCTGCGGTATAGAGGGAGGGGTGGAAATCGTGGCAAACTCGTCTTCGTAGTTGAGCGAGAGAGTAAGTAGTATAGGGCATTATCCATTAGTAGGCGACGGTTGTAATGGTAGTAAGAATGTATAGCCGTCTTTGTAGCGGACGTGGGAGTGGGAAGCATAAGGGATGAAGCCGGGGGTAACATGTCGGATGCGATCATACCAGCACTAAAGCACTGGATCCCATCAGAACTCCGAAGTTAAGCGTGCTTGGGCGAGAGTAGTACTTGGAAGTCCTCGTGTTGCATTCCCTTTTTAATTATTTTTGTACGTACGTGAGGAACAGAACGCACGTGCGTGATATATATTAAGCCTGTCATCATATTTTTGACATTTGCGATATGTTTTAGCTCGGAGCTCGTTAGTCACGCGGCTAGGGAGAGTTGGGGCGCGAAAAGCGCGTTGTGAAAGGGGTGTAAAATACGTGTTGCTGCGGTATAGAGGGAGGGGTGGAAATCGTGGCAAACTCGTCTTCGTAGTTGAGCGAGAGAGTAAGTAGTATAGGGCATTATCCATTAGTAGGCGACGGTTGTAATGGTAGTAAGAATGTATAGCCGTCTTTGTAGCGGACGTGGGAGTGGGAAGCATAAGGGATGAAGCCGGGGGTAACATGTCGGATGCGATCATACCAGCACTAAAGCACTGGATCCCATCAGAACTCCGAAGTTAAGCGTGCTTGGGCGAGAGTAGTACTTGGAAGTCCTCGTGTTGCATTCCCTTTTTAATTATTTTTGTACGTACGTGAGGAACAGAACGCACGTGCGTGATATATATTAAGCCTGTCATCATATTTTTGACATTTGCGATATGTTTTAGCTCGGAGCTCGTTAGTCACGCGGCTAGGGAGAGTTGGGGCGCGAAAAGCGCGTTGTGAAAGGGGTGTAAAATACGTGTTGCTGCGGTATAGAGGGAGGGGTGGAAATCATGGTAAACTCGTCTTTGTAGTTGAGCGAGAGAGTAAGTAGTATAGGGCATTATCCATTAGTAGGCGACGGTTGTAATGGTAGTAAGAATGTATAGCCGTCTTTGTAGCGGACGTGGGAGTGGGAAGCATAAGGGATGAAGCCGGGGGTAACATGTCGGATGCGATCATACCAGCACTAAAGCACCGGATCCCATCAGAACTCCGAAGTTAAGCGTGCTTGGGCGAGAGTAGTACTAGGATGGGTGACCTCCTGGGAAGTCCTCGTGTTGCATTCCCTTTTTAATTATTTTTGTACGTACGTGAGGAACAGAACGCACGTGCGTGATATATATTAAGCCTGTCATCATATTTTTGACATTTGCGATATGTTTTAGCTCGGAGCTCGTTAGTCACGCGGCTAGGGAGAGTTGGGGCGCGAAAAGCGCGTTGTGAAAGAGGTGTAAAATACGTGTTGCTGCGGTATAGAGGGAGGGGTGGAAATCGTGGTAAACTCGTCTTCGTAGTTGAGCGAGAGAGTAAGTAGTATAGGGCATTATCCATTAGTAGGCGACGGTTGTAATGGTAGTAAGAATGTATAGCCGTCTTTGTAGCGGACGTGGGAGTGGGAAGCATAAGGGATGAAGCCGGGGGTAACATGTCGGATGCGATCATACCAGCACTAAAGCACCGGATCCCATCAGAACTCCGAAGTTAAGCGTGCTTGGGCGAGAGTAGTACTAGGATGGGTGACCTCCTGGGAAGTTCTCGTGTTGCATTCCCTTTTTAATTATTTTTGTACGTACGTGAGGAACAGAACGCACGTGCGTGATATATATTAAGCCTGTCATCATATTTTTGACATTTGCGATATGTTTTAGCTCGGAGCTCGTTAGTCACGCGGCTAGGGAGAGTTGGGGCGCGAAAAGCGCGTTGTGAAAGGGGTGTAAAATACGTGTTGCTGCGGTATAGAGGGAGGGGTGGAAATCGTGGCAAACTCGTCTTCGTAGTTGAGCGAGAGAGTAAGTAGTATAGGGCATTATCCATTAGTAGGCGACGGTTGTAATGGTAGTAAGAATGTATAGCCGTCTTTGTAGCGGACGTGGGAGTGGGAAGCATAAGGGATGAAGCCGGGGGTAACATGTCGGATGCGATCATACCAGCACTAAAGCACTGGATCCCATCAGAACTCCGAAGTTAAGCGTGCTTGGGCGAGAGTAGTACTTGGAAGTCCTCGTGTTGCATTCCCTTTTTAATTATTTTTGTACGTACGTGAGGAACAGAACGCACGTGCGTGATATATATTAAGCCTGTCATCATATTTTTGACATTTGCGATATGTTTTAGCTCGGAGCTCGTTAGTCACGCGGCTAGGGAGAGTTGGGGCGCGAAAAGCGCGTTGTGAAAGGGGTGTAAAATACGTGTTGCTGCGGTATAGAGGGAGGGGTGGAAATCGTGGCAAACTCGTCTTCGTAGTTGAGCGAGAGAGTAAGTAGTATAGGGCATTATCCATTAGTAGGCGACGGTTGTAATGGTAGTAAGAATGTATAGCCGTCTTTGTAGCGGACGTGGGAGTGGGAAGCATAAGGGATGAAGCCGGGGGTAACATGTCGGATGCGATCATACCAGCACTAAAGCACTGGATCCCATCAGAACTCCGAAGTTAAGCGTGCTTGGGCGAGAGTAGTACTTGGAAGTCCTCGTGTTGCATTCCCTTTTTAATTATTTTTGTACGTACGTGAGGAACAGAACGCACGTGCGTGATATATATTAAGCCTGTCATCATATTTTTGACATTTGCGATATGTTTTAGCTCGGAGCTCGTTAGTCACGCGGCTAGGGAGAGTTGGGGCGCGAAAAGCGCGTTGTGAAAGGGGTGTAAAATACGTGTTGCTGCGGTATAGAGGGAGAGGTGGAAATCGTGGTAAACTCGTCTTCGTAGTTGAGCGAGAGAGTAAGTAGTATAGGGCATTATCCATTAGTAGGCGACGGTTGTAATGGTAGTAAGAATGTATAGCCGTCTTTGTAGCGGACGTGGGAGTGGGAAGCATAAGGGATGAAGCCGGGGGTAACATGTCGGATGCGATCATACCAGCACTAAAGCACCGGATCCCATCAGAACTCCGAAGTTAAGCGTGCTTGGGCGAGAGTAGTACTAGGATGGGTGACCTCTTGGGAAGTCCTCGTGTTGCATTCCCTTTTTAATTATTTTTGTACGTACGTGAGGAACAGAACGCACATGCGTGATATATATTAAGCCTGTCATCATATTTTTGACATTTGCGATATGTTTTAGCTCGGAGCTCGTTAGTCACGCGGCTAGGGAGAGTTGGGGCGCGAAAAGCGCGTTGTGAAAGGGGTGTAAAATACGTGTTGCTGCGGTATAGAGGGAGGGGTGGAAATCGTGGTAAACTCGTCTTCGTAGTTGAGCGAGAGAGTAAGTAGTATAGGGCATTATCCATTAGTAGGCGACGGTTGTAATGGTAGTAAGATTGTATAGCCGTCTTTGTAGCGGACGTGGGAGTGGGAAGCATAAGGGATGAAGCCGGGGGTAACATGTCGGATGCGATCATACCAGCACTAAAGCACCGGATCCCATCAGAACTCCGAAGTTAAGCGTGCTTGGGCGAGAGTAGTACTAGGATGGGTGACCTCCTGGGAAGTCCTCGTGTTGCATTCCCTTTTTAATTATTTTTGGACGTACGTGAGGAACAGAACGCACGTGCGTGATATATATTAAGCCTGTCATCATATTTTTGACATTTGCGATATGTTTTAGCTCGGAGCTCGTTAGTCACGCGGCTAGGGAGAGTTGGGGCGCGAAAAGCGCGTTGTGAAAGGGGTGTAAAATACGTGTTGCTGCGGTATAGAGGGAGGGGTGGAAATCGTGGTAAACTCGTCTTCGTAGTTGAGCGAGAGAGTAAGTAGTATAGGGCATTATCCATTAGTAGGCGACGGTTGTAATGGTAGTAAGAATGTATAGCCGTCTTTGTAGCGGACGTGGGAGTGGGAAGCATAAGGGATGAAGCCGGGGGTAACATGTCGGATGCGATCATACCAGCACTAAAGCACCGGATCCCATCAGAACTCCGAAGTTAAGCGTGCTTGGGCGAGAGTAGTACTAGGATGGATGACCTCCTGGGAAGTCCTCGTGTTGCATTCCCTTTTTAATTATTTTTGTACGTACGTGAGGAACAGAACGCACGTGCGTGATATATATTAAGCCTGTCATCATATTTTTGACATTTGCGATATGTTTTAGCTCGGAGCTCATTAGTCACGCGGCTAGGGAGAGTTGGGGCGCGAAAAGCGCGTTGTGAAAGGGGTGTAAAATACGTCTTGCTGCGGTATAGAGGGAGGGGTGGAAATCGTGGTAAACTCGTCTTCGTAGTTGAGCGAGAGAGTAAGTAGTATAGGGCATTATCCATTAGTAGGCGACGGTTGTAATGGTAGTAAGAATGTATAGCCGTCTTTGCAGCGGACGTGGGAGTGGGAAGGATAAGGGATGAAGCCGGGGGTAACATGTCGGATGCGATCATACCAGCACTAAAGCACCGGATCCCATCAGAACTCCGAAGTTAAGCGCGCTTGGGCGAGAGTAGTACTAGGATGGGTGACCTCCTGGGAAGTCCTCGTGTTGCATTCCCTTTTTAATTATTTTTGTACGTACGTGAGGAACAGAACGCACGTGCGTGATATATATTAAGCCTGTCATCATATTTTTGACATTTGCGATATGTTTTAGCTCGGAGCTCGTTAGTCACGCGGCTAGGGAGAGTTGGGGCGCGAAAAGCGCGTTGTGAAAGGGGTGTAAAATACGTGTTGCTGCGGTATAGAGGGAGGGGTGGAAATCATGGTAAACTCGTCTTCGTAGTTGAGCGAGAGAGTAAGTAGTATAAGGCATTATCCATTAGTAGGCGACGGTTGTAATGGTAGTAAGAATGTATAGCCGTCTTTGGAGCGAACGTGGGAGTGGGAAGCATAAGGGATGAAGCCGGGGGTAACATGTCGGATGCGATCATACCAGCACTAAAGCACCGGATCCCATCAGAACTCCGAAGTTAAGCGTGCTTGGGCGAGAGTAGTACTAGGATGGGTGACCTCCTGGGAAGTCCTCGTGTTGCATTCCCTTTTTAATTATTTTTGTACGTACGTGAGGAACAGAACGCACGTGCGTGATATATATTAAGCCTGTCATCATATTTTTGACATTTGCGATATGTTTTAGCTCGGAGCTTGTTAGTCACGCGGCTAGGGAGAGTTGGGGCGCGAAAAGCGCGTTGTGAAAGGGGTGTAAAATACGTGTTGCTGCGGTATAGAGGGAGGGGTGGAAATCGTGGTAAACTCGTCTTCGTAGTTGAGCGAGAGAGTAAGTAGTATAGGGCATTATCCATTAGTAGGCGACGGTTGTAATGGTAGTAAGAATGTATAGCTGTCTTTGTAGCGGACGTGGGAGTGGGAAGCATAAGGGATGAAGCCGGGGGTAACATGTCGGATGCGATCATACCAGCACTAAAGCACCGGATCCCATCAGAACTCCGAAGTTAAGCGTGCTTGGGCGAGAGTAGTACTAGGATGGGTGACCTCCTGGGAAGTCCTCGTGTTGCATTCCCTTTTTAATTATTTTTGTACGTACGTGAGGAACAGAACGCACGTGCGTGATATATATTAAGCCTGTCATCATATTTTTGACATTTGCGATATGTTTTAGCTCGGAGCTTGTTAGTCACGCGGCTAGGGAGAGTTGGGGCGCGAAAAGCGCGTTGTGAAAGGGGTGTAAAATACGTGTTGCTGCGGTATAGAGGGAGGGGTGGAAATCGTGGTAAACTCGTCTTCGTAGTTGAGCGAGAGAGTAAGTAGTATAGGGCATTATCCATTAGTAGGCGACGGTTGTAATGGTAGTAAGAATGTATAGCCGTCTTTGTAGCGGACGTGGGAGTGGGAAGCATAAGGGATGAAGCCGGGGGTAACATGTCGGATGCGATCATACCAGCACTAAAGCACCGGATCCCATCAGAACTCCGAAGTTAAGCTTGCTTGGGCGAGAGTAGTACTAGGATGGGTGACCTCCTGGGAAGTCCTCGTGTTGCATTCCCTTTTTAATTATTTTTGTACGTACGTGAGGAACAGAACGCACGTGCGTGATATATATTAAGCCTGTCATCATATTTTTGACATTTGCGATATGTTTTAGCTCGGAGCTCGTTAGTCACGCGGCTAGGGAGAGTTGGGGCGCGAAAAGCGCGTTGTGAAAGGGGTGTAAAATACGTGTTGCTGCGGTATAGAGGGAGGGGTGGAAATCGTGGTAAACTCGTCTTCGTAGTTGAGCGAGAGAGTAAGTAGTATAGGGCATTATCCATTAGTAGGCGACGGTTGTAATGGTAGTAAGAATGTATAGCCGTCTTTGTAGCGGACGTGGGAGTGGGAAGCATAAGGGATGAAGCCGGGGGTAACATGTCGGATGCGATCATACCAGCACTAAAGCACCGGATCCCATCAGAACTCCGAAGTTAAGCGTGCTTGGGCGAGAGTAGTACTAGGATGGGTGACCTCCTCGGAAGTCCTCGTGTTGCATTCCCTTTTTAATTATTTTTGTACGTACGTGAGGAACAGAACGCACGTGCGTGATATATATTAAGCCTGTCATCATATTTTTGACATTTGCGATATGTTTTAGCTCGGAGCTCGTTAGTCACGCGGCTAGGGAGAGTTGGGGCGCGAAAAGCGCGTTGTGAAAGGGGTGTAAAATACGTGTTGCTGCGGTATAGAGGGAGGGGTGGAAATCGTGGTAAACTCGTCTTCGTAGTTGAGCGAGAGAGTAAGTAGTATAGGGCATTATCCATTAGTAGGCGACGGTTGTAATGGTAGTAAGAATGTATAGCCGTCTTTGTAGCGGACGTGGGAGTGGGAAGCATAAGGGATGAAGCCGGGGGTAACATGTCGGATGCGATCATACCAGCACTAAAGCACCGGATCCCATCAGAACTCCGAAGTTAAGCGTGCTTGGGCGAGAGTAGTACTAGGATGGGTGACCTCCTGGGAAGTCCTCGTGTTGCATTCCCTTTTTAATTATTTTTGTACGTACGTGAGGAACAGAACGCACGTGCGTGATATATATTAAGCCTGTCATCATATTTTTGACATTTGCGATATGTTTTAGCTCGGAGCTCGTTAGTCACGCGGCTAGGGAGAGTTGGGGCGCGAAAAGCGCGTTGTGAAAGGGGTGTAAAATACGTGTTGCTGCGGTATAGAGGGAGGGGTGGAAATCGTGGTAAACTCGTCTTCGTAGTTGAGCGAGAGAGTAAGTAGTATAGGGCATTATCCATTAGTAGGCGACGGTTGTAATGGTAGTAAGAATGTATAGCCGTCTTTGTAGCGGACGTGGGAGTGGGAAGCATAAGGGATGAAGCCGGGGGTAACATGTCGGATGCGATCATACCAGCACTAAAGCACCGGATCCCATCAGAACTCCGAAGTTAAGCGTGCTTGGGCGAGAGTAGTACTAGGATGGGTGACCTCCTGGGAAGTCCTCGTGTTGCATTCCCTTTTTAATTATTTTTGTACGTACGTGAGGAACAGAACGCACGTGCGTGATATATATTAAGCATGTCATCATATTTTTGACATTTGCGATATGTTTTAGCTCGGAGCTCGTTAGTCACGCGGCTAGGGAGAGTTGGGGCGCGAAAAGCGCGTTGTGAAAGGGGTGTAAAATACGTGTTGCTGCGGTATAGAGGGAGGGGTGGAAATCGTGGTAAACTCGTCTTCGTAGTTGAGCGAGAGAGTAAGTAGTATAGGGCATTATCCATTAGTAGGCGACGGTTGTAATGGTAGTAAGAATGTATAGCCGTCTTTGTAGCGGACGTGGGAGTGGGAAGCATAAGGGATGAAGCCGGGGGTAACATGTCGGATGCGATCATACCAGCACTAAAGCACCGGATCCCATCAGAACTCCGAAGTTAAGCGTG